>NC_137770.1:149447876-149967876 GCF_963455305.1 Plecotus auritus
AAATTAAAAATGGAACTGCCTTTTGACCCAGAGACTCCACTTCTGGGAATATATCCTAAGAAACTGAAACACCAATTTAAAAGAATATATGCACCCCTATGTTCGTAGCAGCATTATTTACAACCAGTGGCCCAGTGCATGAAATTTGTGCATGGGGCCCAGCCTGCACCCTCTCCAATTGGGGAACCCTTGGGGGATGTCCGACTGCCGGTTTAGGCCTGATCCCACAGGACATTCCTCTCGCAATCTGGGACCGCTGACTCCTAACCGCTCACCTGCCTGCCTGCCTGATCGCCCCTAACTGCCTCTGCCTGCCTGCCTGATCACCCCTAACCCCTCTGCCTGCCTGCCTGATTGCCCCTAACTGCCTCTGCCTGCCTGCCTGATCTCGCCCCAACTGCTCTCCCCTGCTGGCCTGATCACCCCTAATTACCTCTGCCTGCCCGATCACCCCTAACTGCCCTCCCCTGCTGGCCTGATCTCGCCCTCAACTGCCCTCCCCTGAAGGCCTGATCTCACCCCAAACTGCCCTCCCCTGCCGGCTTGATCTTGCCCCAAACTGCCTTAAAGCCTCTCCTCAGTCCCCACCTTAGGTTCTGCCTTCACAGTTCACCCAGATTAGGTTCTGCTTCATCAGTTTCTATGCCAGTCAGCATCAAAAGCTCCACCTCCTAGGCAGCCATTGGCTCCTCGCAGTTCACCCAGATTTGGTTCTGATTGGTCACTTTCTATGCCAGTCAGCCTCAAAAGCTCTGTCTCCTAGGCAGCCATTGGCTCCTCACAGTTCACCCAGATTTGGTTCTGATTGGTCGGTTTCTATGCCAGTCAGAGTCTCCAGGCCTATCTCCGGGCCTGATCAGAGAGGCGGGTCTGATCAGCAGCCCCCATGGAGGCCTGGAGAGAAAGAGAGGTGCGCTGCTGGCCAGGCCTGGAGAGAAAGAGAGAGGCAAGGGATGATCAACAGCTGCCACAGAGGCTATGGATCAGACCCTGCTTCTCTCTCCAGGCCTCTCTCCGGGCCTGATCCGCAGTCCCTCAGCAGTCAGTGCTGGGTCACCACAGCAACCCAGAACTGACTGCAGTACTGACTTCCGATGTTTGGTCAAGCCTTTGTTACAGTCGTTACAGTCACTGCCTTTTTATATATATAGATAGCCAAGATCTGGAAATAGCCTATCTGTAGATGAGTGGATAAAAAAAGCTGTGGTACCTTTACACAATTGAATACTATGTGGCTGTAAAAAAGAAAGAATTCTTACCTTTTGAGACAGCATGGACAGACCTAGAGATTATTATGCCAGTCAGAGAAGGACAAATACCATGTGATCTTACTTATATGTGGAGTCTAATGCATAAAATAAACTGACAAGCAAAATAGAAACAGAGGCAGGGATACATGAAACTGTCTGATAGCTGTCAGAGGGACAGTGGATGGGGGACTGGAAAAACGAAGGTGAAGGGATTAGCAAAGAACATATAGGTATAACCCAAGGACACAGACAGCAGTATGATGATGGCCTGAAGGAAGGGGGGTGCTGGTGAAGGTGGGCATATAGGGAAGAATAGGATTATCTGTAATAGTGTCAACAATAAAACAATTGAAGCTCAGTTAAAAAACAAAAACAACTTAGTATGAAAGTCTCTGTCATCAAGGAGTAGATCATCTAAATGGCAGGCCAAAAAGTCCAACTCAAAAGATCTAAAATGGACTAGTAATGTTTCCTCCTCCAATGGATTAAATATATATTAATAGATTTCACTCTCATTACTGCCAAGGTGATAATGTGTGACTCGTTTCTCAATTCCATATTCAATTAGTTGCCAAATAAATACTGTTCTTTATTTGCAATATTCTATTCACATTACCTGAGCCTAGTTCAGGACATTAAATATTTTCACCCAAACAGCGACCACCATCTTCTTTGTTTTCTTTTTTAAACACTTTTACTGACTTTTAGAGTGGGAGAGAGAAACATTGATGGGAGAACGCATTGACAGGCTGCCCTGTGCACATCCCCTACCTGGGATTAAGCCTGCAACCAGGGTATGTGCCCTGACCTGGAATCAAACTGGCATCCCCTCAGTGCACTGGACAATGCCCATCCAACTGAGCCACACCAGCTCAGTAGGTTCAAGGGAAAGGATACAATGTACCTAATAATGTATATGAATATTTTCTTAAAAGTATACTCTGAGAGAAAGGCTAGGTACATGTAAATGGGCCACCCACTTTTTACAGTAACTTCTTCAGCATACCTATAGTATATTAAAAGGGAGAATACTGAACTGAAAATAAAATTCAGGGCCCTAGATTCATTTTGCATTCATACCACCTCCTCCTATGTCATTGGCTTCTTCCAGATATATGGCCAAAGTCTGAATCAGACATTGCTTTCAAAGTAAGCTCCATGAACACCATTTCTAGGTTTAGATCCTTCCTTAAAGATTCTGAGCTGCCAGGACCTAATGCTGGATATGCTGAATCACAGGGCAGATGAAAGGACCACATTCATTTCAGCTTTAAATAACTTGTATAGAACGGTGGGAAAAGTCCCAGGTGACAGATGCCAATGGAGTACATTTATTTATTTATTTATTTATTTATTTATTTATTTATTCATTTAAAGTAATTATTTATTGTTGAAAGTATTACTTATGTCCCCCTTTACCCCTCATTGACCACCTCCAGCTCACTCTCGTCCCTCCCCTTCCCGCCCCAGGCCTTCTGCATCCTATTGTCTGTGTCCATGGGTTATCCATTCAAGGTCTTTGATTGATTACCACCCACCCACCCACCCTCCCCCACCTTCCCTCTGAGATCTGCACTCTGTTCCGTGCTTCCATGTCTCAGGGTCCATTTTGTTCATCAGTTTATTTTGTTACTTAGATTCTACATATGAGTGTCATCATGTGATATTTGTCTTTCTCTGACTGACTTATTTCACATAGTATGATACTCTCCAGGTCCCTCCATGCTGTCTCAAAGGGTAAGAGATTCTTCTTTTTTACTGCTGCACAGTATTCTATGGTATAAATGTACTACAGCTTTTAAAATATATTTTATTGATTTTTTACAGAGAGGAAGGGAGAGGGATAGAGAGTTAGAAACATCAATGAGAGGGAAACATTGATCAGCTGTCTCCTGCACACCCCCTATTGGGGATATGCCTGCAACCAAGGTACATGCCCTTGACCAGAATCGAACCTGGGACCCTTCAGTCCACAGGCTGACGCTCTATCCACTGAGCCAAACCAGTTAGTGCTACCACAGCTTTTTTATCCACTCATGTACTGATGGGCACTTGGGCTGTTTCCAGATCTTAGCTATTGTAAACTGTGCTGCTATGAACATAGGGGTACATACATTCTTTCTGATTGGTGCTTTGCATTTCTTAGGATACATTCCTGGAAGTGGGATCACTGGGTCAAATGGCAGATCCATATTTAATTTTTTGAGGAAACTCCATACTGTTTTCCATAATGGTTGCACCAATCTGCTTCCCACCAGCAGTGTACTAAGGTTCCTTTTTCTCCACATCCTCACCAGCACTTGGCATTTGTTGACTTGTTGATGGTAGTGATTCTGACACGTGTGAGATGGTACCTCATTGTCGTTTTGATTTGCATCTCTCAGATGATTAGTGACTTTGAGTATTTTTTCATATGTCTCTTGGTCAACTGTATGTCGTCTTTGGATCAGTGTCTATTTAGGTCCTTTGCCCATTTTTTAATTGGATGTTTTGTCTTCCTTTTAAGCTGTATGAGTTCCTTATATATTTTGGATATTAACTCCTTATCAGATGTATCATCGCCATATATGTTCTCCCATACAGTGGGCTCTCTTTTTGTTTTGTTGATGGTTTCTTTTGCTGTGCAGAAGCTTTTTATTTTGATGTAGTCCCATTTATTTATTTTCTCCTTAGTTCCCTTTTTCATAGGAGATGTATCAGTAAACATATTGCTATGTGAGATTTTGCTGCCCATGGTTTCTTCTAGGATTTTTATGGTTTCACTAGTAACATTTAAGTCTTTTAGCCATATTGAGTTTATTTTTGTGTACGGTGTAAGTTGGTGGTGTAGTTTCATTTTTGGGGGGCATGTATCTGTCCAATTTTCCCAACACCGCCAATGGAGTGCACTTTAAAAAGAGAAAATTATGGTAACAATAGACACAGACAGTAGGGGAAGGGGGAAAGGTCAATGGGGGGAAAAGGAGACATATGTACTACTACTTATAATACTTTAAAGAATAAAAAAATTAAAATAAAAAATTATTTAAAAAAAAGATAGGCATGAAAGCAAACTGGGGAACATGTAGAAATAAGTATGGGATTCCAAATTGCTACTATTAAAAAAAAACTTCCAGCTTTTAATTACATTACAGAATTCATCACACATTTTGTAACTACTGAACAGTTAAACAACAAATTAGGAAAAATGTTTAGGATAAATTATATGTAGTTTTACAAAATATATTTGCATTTAAATATTTCATTAAAACCAATGTCTTGAGATTAACTGTAAATACAACAGAGCTAAAATCAGATTATAGGTGTAGGCAGGGGAAGCTGGGAATGAATAACTAATAGAAGATTGGTATCATGCTACACGGTGCAGTAGACAGGCAAGAAACCCAGGAAGTGGGTTGAGCACAGGACTGTTGGCACATAGCAGTGACCCAGCACCAATTCACAGCTGGCAGCTCTGTCCATCCCTCCTCACCCTCCTGGGGCCTCTGCCAAGTCATCCTTTCAAAAGTGAGGCCGCCGCTCTCCCCCAGAGAAAAGAATTTCCCTGCAGGAGGTGGAGCTGCCCTCACACAGACTTGCTCACACTTGCCCGCCTGCAGGAGCGGCCCCCTGGGGAAAGGTGGCTGCCAGGGAAGTTAGGCGCAGGGGTCTTGCTCGCGGTC
The DNA here is from genome assembly GCF_963455305.1 of Plecotus auritus. Taxonomy (NCBI): domain Eukaryota; kingdom Metazoa; phylum Chordata; class Mammalia; order Chiroptera; family Vespertilionidae; genus Plecotus; species Plecotus auritus. The sequence continues at coordinate 149,452,789 of NC_137770.1, forward strand.
CCACCCGCGCTCGCAGCCCCGCAGACGCGGGGAAAGGCAGTGGGCGGCTCGGGAGCACAGCGCGGGAGGCAGAGGCCGGAGCCCTGGAGGCCGGCTCAGCGGCGCCCGCACCTGCAGGGCAGGAAGCAAGGGGAGGGGGGCGAGGCGAGGTGGCGGCCCGCGGTGGGAGCCCACCCGCGCTCGTGGTCCCGCGTGTGTTCCGCTTGCGCCGGCTCCCCTGGAGGAAGAGCCACGCCTCACACCAGAGATTTGAGAAAACCCGGCAACTTCGTGAGAAATGCTTCCCCCCCTGCAACACGCCCGAGAAAGAGAAAAGTGGGCGCTGCGGGGGAGGAAGGGCGGCTCACTCACGTTCCTGCTGAGAGTGCGGAGCCCGCGGGGCTGCAAAGGTCCAGGTGCTGGAGGCGGCGCTGTGTCCTCCTCCACCTGGGTCTCCACGCAGCTGGAGGACCCTCGGGGCGATGCTGGGGAGGAGCAGGGGCTGCAAAGGCGGGGCGGGCGGGGTGAGGCTCCAAACCAGGGCAGGTGGCCAGGCACAGGGGTGACCTGAGCAGCGCCCGCCCTGTCCTGACCAGCGGCCCTGGAGGAACTTGATGGTGACCGCCCGTTTACAAGGAAAAAAGACATCAGAAACCTAAACCTCACTAACCATATGGCCATCATATGTACATAACAGTTACCACTAAGAGGCAAGGGCTCTCATCACGGTGAATTAACACCCACATACATTCTAAAATGGCAATGGCCTGTACATTTTTTAAATAAAATTTTATCCATTTAAGTCATTCTGTATATGTAAGATACCAGGAATATTCCAGATTGTCATACATCTTTTTCAGCATTCTCATATCTTATTTAGCTTGTTCAGGAAACTAGTCATGGTTAATCAAAAACAAAACACACACACTAATGTTCCACAAAAAAAAAATCATACAGCTTTGCAAATAGTGTGTTTTATTTTACATTTCCTCTGTTGTATATTAAAGACATAAAATAAAAATGAAGGGTTAGAAATGTTTCAAAATAATATGACTTTAAATAATACAATGTCTGATAACCACATAACCTACTTTAACACTACCATTTGAAAAACACTTCAAATCAAAATGCAGCTTTAAGCCAAAACTTGTACAGTTTGGATTATAAAACTATGCTCACTTTCTAAATTATATTTCGATTCTTTATTCCAGACCATCATTATCACAATCTCTTTACACTATTAAGACTTATTCAGAATCCCCAATAGGCATTTTTTACATCAATCATTTCTACTGATATTTAGCATACTAAAAGCTAAAATGAAAACTTTTTAATTATTTTAGTAATTCATTTAAACCTATTATAAAACTATTATGTTAACATGATTAATATTTTAATGAAAAAATAATTATATTTGAAAAATAAAAACTTTGAAAAAGTTGGTACTTAAAGACTTTTATTATATTTATTGGGTTGACATTGGTTAATAAATGTAGATAAGTTTCAAGTGTACAATTTTATGATAGGTCATCTGCATTCTGCATTGTGTTCACCAGCCAAAGTTATCTCCTTCTGTCACCACACATTTGACCCCCTCTACCTGTTTCTACTTTCCCAACTCCCCTTCCTATCTGGTAACCACCATACTGTTGTCTGTGTCTATGAGTTTCTGTTTGTCTTCTTTGTTTATTGTTTTCAGCTTATATCTAACATGTAAGGGAAATCATGTAGTTGTTGATGTTTCCCATCTGAATTATTTCACTTATCATGATATTGTCAAGATCCATCCATGTTGTTGAAAATGGCAGTATTTCATCTTTTCTTATGGCTGAGTAATATTCAGCTATAATATTGTATATGTACTGCAAGGACAGGAAATAATATTGAATAGGTACTGTAAGGACAGGAAAAAAGGCCTTTCTTTTCCTTTGCTGTAGCCTTCCACAATTTATGAGAAGCACCTTGTAATTAATCCCCAAGATTGTAGCTCCTCTGATTCAAAGGGATAGATCCTCCCTTCCCCCAACTCGTGGGCGGAGTATGACCTAATCTGCTTCTGAGTCTGCGGCCAGGACATTGAATCACCAATCAGCACATGCTGAGTGCCCTGGGCCCCACCTCTTCCCGTTCCTCCCTGGGACCCACCCCTTTTCGTTCCTCCCCTCAAAAGACTTGTTCACCTCTGCACGTGTTGCTGTTCTCCCCTTGCGAGACAGCCCGGCTGGGTCCTTCTCCTCTAATCCTGATTTTTCTACCCTCTTTCGTAATGAATCTCACTCGTTAGTGCAGAATAAACTTCCTCTTTTAACTTGTCTTTGTCTCTAATTCCGTTTCCTGTGCCTCGAACCTTACACAAACAACCCCTGTGTTCAAACTGCAAGACAAGTTACTCTCAAGACTACATTCTTGCATGCATCTCCTCCCTGCTGGTTGACAACACAGGGATAATTACTGAAAAGTTCCCTTTCCCCTCTCCTTCAAACAAGCCTCCTTTGAACACTTTATAACTTTTACTTTAAGCGTGTTTTATAGACTTGGGGATGTTGTATCGTAAATCAACAAATGAGATACAAGACGCCTCAATGAGCCAATTAATTAGGAGTCATTTATTGCGTGTGGCCCAGAGGGAAGTGTCTCTTCAAAATCTCTGAGCAACACATGCAGGAAGTCTCCCGTATTTACACTTTTTGAGCTTCTTTGTTTTCAGATATTACATAGCCCTCTGTGTGAGTTCTTGTTACAGACAGTTGTAACCTTGAATACATAATGAGTTAGTACTTGTCAAAAGAATATGGTATTTATTATCAGTATTAGTCTATATTAGTCTATTACATTCGATGGCTAGCTTGCAAGGTCAGACCATTAAGTTTATCATTTTCTATTATTTGAACTAAAAACAAAGTCATTTTATAGAATAAGAGACTGTCTTAAAGTGACAGAGTTTACAATGACAGAGTTTACAGGACTAGGGACTATCTAACAATAGCAGAGAGTTTCAAACAGCAGTTTTTTATACAAGATGGAGGTTACTATGCTTTAGGGAAAATACTGATAAGACACCTCCCTAAGACATCTGTCTGGACTGCCTCCTGAAAGATTAATGGACAACGCCCCTAATGAATGCTCAATTTCAGCCCAAACCGTCCTTGTCACCTAGCAACAGCAGCCAAGGCTTTAAAGGGGGGGGGGGGGTTTGGGGAGGGAAGTTTTTGTTCTTTGCTCATGTATTGATTAAAAATACAAGGGCTCTTTCCCTTTGGGAAAAGTAAAAACTACTTCTTCTTTTAGTTGTGAATTCCTTCACAGCCTGCATCACTGGCCAAAAACCTTAAAATGTGCCACATTGAAAAAGGTGACATTTTTCCTACAAATCTCTGTAATGTCTGCCTTAATAGAAGATAGTGGATTCTCACATCTGCTTCTGTACTCAATCTTTTGTAATTTGCTGTTGTGCTTGAGTAGATAAAGAAAATTCGGCCACATCCCACACATGCATAGTTGAAAAACAGAAGAGCATTTTAATAGCTTTTTCAGAACATTGTGGATATTCTTTGATACCACACCAAAACATAACAAGTGGTAGTTTTTTAAAGGTTAGCGGCCATGTGAAACCTGAAACAATGGTATGAATGTTTCCAACTCTTACATCAAAATCCATTGGTCCAAATATTTATCATCAATGCATTTGGTCACTAAAAAATTAGGCCATGGAGCTCAGGTGAGGCCATCCTACTGCCAGCTGCATGCACCCTAGCCCCTGCCACCCCTGCCACCTCAAGCCACTGTCCAGACCTCCTCAGGCCCCGCCTCTGCCCTCCCTTTCCCCCTCCCCTCCCCCTCTGACCAGCAGTGACTTAAGGGACAGAGCAAGGTGAAGCCCATTTTTTCTCCCTCCTCGCAGCAGTGCCAGGCAGCCCCCTTTATCTGGCCGGAGATGAATGCTGAGGCAGAAGCCGAGTTCAACATCCTCCTGGCCACCGAAGCCTACAAGGTTACTCACTAGAAACAATACCCACCCAACACAAGCAAAGTTTATTCCTACTTTGAATGCCACGAAAAGAAGACAGAAAACTCCAAAATAAGGAAGGTGAAATACAAGGAAACAGTATTTTGTGGGTTGCAGTACATTCTTAATAAGTACTTAAAAGATAAAGTAGTGACCAAAGACAAGATCCGGGAAGCCAAACAGGTGTCCATAGAGCATTTCCCAGATGATGTATTTAATGAAAAGTATGGAATTACATTCTTGAGAAATGCCCTGGGCATCTTCCAGTAGAAGTAAAAGCTATTCCTGAGGGTTCTGTCATTCCCAGAGGAAATGTTCTCTTCACAGTGGAAAACACAGATCCAGATTGTAATTGGCTTATAAATTGGGTTGAGACTATTTTTGTTCAGTCCTGGTATCCAATCACCATGGCCACAAATTCTAGAGAGCTGAAGAAAATATTGGCCAAATATTTGTTAGAAACATCTGGTAACTGAGTTGGTCTGGAATACAAGTTGCATGTATTTTGGCTATAGAGGAGTCGCTTCCCAAGAGACTGCTGGCATAGGAGCTCTGCTTATTTGGTTAACTTTAGAGGAATGGATACAGTAGCAGGAATTGCTTTAATTAAAAAATACTGTGCCCTAGCCGGTTTGGCTCAGTGGATAGAGCATTGGCCTGTGGACCACAGGGTCCCAGGTTTGATTCCAGCCAAGGACACATGCCTGGGGGCATGCATGAGGCAGCCAATCAATGATTCTCATCATCAATGAGAATCATTGATGTTTCTATCTTTCTCCCTTCCTCTCTGAAATTATATATATACTGTGAATGAAAGTTCCTGTTCCAGGCTATTCTGTTCCAGCGGCAGAACACAGTACCATAACAGCTTGGGGGAAAGACCATGAAAAAGATGCTTTTGAACATATAGTAACACAGTTTTCATCAGTGCCTGTATCTGTGGTCAGCGATAGTTATGACATTTAAAATGCGTGTGGGAAAATATGGGGTGAATATCTAAGACATTTAATAGTATCAAGAAGTTCAGAGGCACCACTAATAATCAGACCTGATTCTGGAAATCCTCTTGACACTGTATTAAAGGTTTTGGATAATTTAAGTAAGAAATCCCCTATTACGAAGAACTCAAAGGGCTACAAGTTGCTGCCACCGTATCTTCAAGTTATTCAAGGGGATGGAATAGATATTAATACCTTACAAGAGATTGTAGAAGGCCTGAAGCAAAACAAATGGAGTATTGGTAATGTTGCCTTCGATTCTGGTGGAGCTTTGCTACAAAAATTAACAAGAGATCTCTTGAATTGTTCCTTTAAGGGTAGTTATGTTGTAACCAATGGCCTTGGGGTTAATGTTTTCAAGGACCCAGTTGCTGATCCCAACAAAAGTTCCTAAAAAGGTCAGTTATCCCATATAGCAAAAGGCTAATATGCAAATTGTCCCCTCAACCCAGAGTTCAACCAGGGGGTGGCCAGCTAGCCAACTACTCACGGCCCCACCCCCTGGCCGGCCCAGCTGATTGGCCTTGATTAGGGCAGGCCTGTTGGACTCCACTCATACACGAATACATGCACTGGGCCTCTAGTCTTTATAATAACTAGTTATAATAATAAAAGCATAATATGCAAATTGACCAAACGGCCAAACAGCAGAACAACCGTCCAGACGTCCTTCTGAACGACCTTCCAGATGAACTTCCTGACGAAGCAGGGGCTACGAGGGCCTAGGCAATCTCCGTGGCAGCTGGGGCTGCGAGACAGCAGCTGAGGCAGCAGGGCCTGCGAAGGCCTACCCTTGCACGGTTTTCACGCATCGTGCCTCTAGCCTTTACATAAAACACCAGCAAGAGATTTTGTTACACTTGAGGAAGGAAAAGGAGACCTTGAGGAATGATCTTCTCCATCCTGTCTTCAAGAATGGGAAGGTGACAAAAAGCTATTTATTTGATGAAGAAATAAAAAAATGCAAAGCTGAATATTGAACTGGAAGCAGCACCTCATTAGGCTTTGTTTTATGACTGGGTGTGTGCCCTTGCCTCTACGTGTGTCTGTACACGCACACAGGTATACTCCGGTGTGGGTGAGTGTGTGATATATAATGTTCATTGTACAGGTGTGTGGGGTTTCTTTATTTTATGATACATTACAGCCAAATTATTTGTTTGTTTATGGACATACTGCACCTTTTCCCCCCAGTGTTTAGGTATTCTCAATTAGGCAATGCTCTTGACCACATAAAAGATTAACGTTAAAGTAAGCTTTTTAGGGCCCTTTGCCAATAGATAGTAATTTAATCTGGTATTGATATTTTCTTAACAGAACTGAGGAACTTTTATAAATAACTAAAGATCACATAAAACAGATTTGCATAAAATTATCATGATGGCTTTATGTTTAACTTATATTTTTGTACAAACAAGATTGTGTATGATATATTTAAGTTATATAAAGTTTCAGTGAGTTAACAGTCTTTCCAACTTTTCATGATATTTATGAGCACAGACTTTCAAGAAAATACTTGAAGATAAATTACATTGCCTTTTGTCCATTAATCAGCAAATAAAACATGGCCTTAACAAAGTTCTTTGTGTTATTATACAATTTTAAAATTATGTTGGGACACACCCTATAGAATTACTCACCTCACTGCCCCTTGTAGAATATATGTTAATCATCCTACATTAAAGAAAATAATGGTTCTTACTGGAATATCTAGGCACTGTACAGTGATTATATATGTTGGTCATTGTATTGTACCAGTGAAATGCCAAATTTGAAAAGCCTATACTGCAGTTTTATATGTCAAATATTGCCTGTGGCTATAATATGCACCTCAAGATTTTAAGGAGATAACGTTTTTAGAAAGAATTTCTGCTTCCGCTATAGAATATATACATAAATGTAAAATATTGACAAAAGTGGAAGTAGTGTATTTTAAAGTAATTACACTACTGAATTTATTTTTCCTATTCTATAGTTGATATGACTTAATACTGGAATGGGTAGTGAGTGTACTTTAATTTTTTGATTCTGTTATATTTTCATTAAGTTTTTAAAAAATTAAATTGAATATTTAAAAAAAAAATTAGGTCAAACCTGGGTTAAATAATTCCTCCAGAAGAGATCATTCCATCAGACCAACATTCATATCAAAAAGAATAACCAATCAATATGATAGTCTTCCTTTCCCCTCCCTTCCTTATAGCTCATCTTTTCTGTGCCTTCCCTCCAATCTTAACCATAGTTTCTTGAGCATGTTTCCCAGGTCACAGCATACAATATGTGATCTCCTTAAAAGTCAGTAATGTTTGAATGTTTACACTGATCTATCCTGATTTCTTCTCTCAAACCTGGACTGATATTCTGTAGCCAATTCATGTTTTTGTCCCACTAAGTGATTGGAAGGCCCTTGCCAGAAACCGATCATTGTCCCACTAATAGATGTGGAAAGGGAATCAGGAAGGCTGGTCAACCTTAAATGCTCTGAAAGGTTGGAGCTAATCACTCATTGTTTAGTTGAGATATTGGTAGTTGAAGCAGCCTCCACCTGTTACTCTTATGTAAATTCTTGCTGATTGGCTATTATTGGAATTTCCTGCCTAAAGGATATGAGTGTATCCCATAACCTTAATAAAAGGGATAGCAAAGCCAGAGTGGGGCGTAGTCCTCCCACTAGAGGTGGGCTACCGCCTGGCCCCCCATTTTCCCAAATTAACTCTTTTCTAGTCTCTCTCTTCATTTTTGTGTGCGGCCTTCTCCAGAACCTGAACCCTGAACTGGAACCCTGAACCACGCGGGACGTGAAAGGGGTTCCCACATCTGGCGCCTTCAATGCGGGACTTCTGGAGGAGAAGGTATTTTTCGTCTAAGAGGGAAGGAAGGAAAAAAATTACACCGAGAAAAGGTGTGGAAATTCACCAGAAAAAGGTGAGGGAAATTCACCGGAAAAAGGTGAAGGAAATTCACACAAAAGCCCACGACCAGCTGCAGAGTCGCGAACTGTAAGTAGGGTGGGAACGTCTTTTTCAGCCAGGCTAAAGGGGAAGAATTAGGTTATAAATATAAAGTAAACTTTATTATTAGAATTTTCAGAAAGTATTCCTTTATAATTTTTGTTTAATATAACCCTTGGTTTTAGATCTTGAGTGTTTGGCAAAAGTTGGTAAAAACAAAAAAAACTGTTTTCCCATGGGGAACATAATAGTGCGTTTGCTAGAGCCTTTTAGAGAGGCTGAGGAGGAGCTTCCTCCCCTGGTTCCCTCGCTCCTCCCAGAGAAGAGCAGGAAGAAAAATTGGAGGAATGGCCTTTATGGTCCCCTCCACCTCCATGTCCTAATCCTGAAACATTTAATTCACCAATAGACTCCTCTCTACAGAAAGTCATCAGAGAAGGAATAAAGGACATGTCGGTGGAAGAAAGGCTTGCTTTTCCTGTTATACAAGTAGCTGACCCACAGTACCCAAATCAGATAATAAGAAGCCATGAAAAAATTGATTTTAAAATGATAAAAGCTTTACGAGAAAGCGTTGTTCAAAATGGTCCAACGGCTCCTTTTACAGGAGAAATCATGAATAATATTTCTGATGCATTCTTAACTCCTTCTGATTGGTATACTCTGGCTCGTGCAACTCTGGATGGAGGAGATTATTTACTATGGAAGGGAGAATACTTAGAGAAATGTCAAGAGCAAGCCCGCGCAAACGGAGGGCTGAATGCTCAAATAACTTATGAAATGCTGGCAGGACTGGGACAGTATATGGATGTACAAAATCAGCTACATTATGTGCAACAGGCGTATGAGCAAATTAGACTTTGTGGAAGGAAAGCTTGGTGGGCTTTACCAGCAAAAGGGGACCCTCGGGGATCTTTTAGTAAATGTATGCAGGGACCTACAGAGTCATTTTCTGATTTTGTGGCTCCTCTCGCTCGAGCAGTGAGACGACAGATTCAACATGAGGCAGCAGGAGATATTTTAATTCAGCCATTAGCTTACGAGAATGCCAATGCTGATTGTAAAAAATGCCTGACGCCTCTGAGAAGAAATAGTACCATTACAGAGATGATTCAAGCATGTCAGAATGTGGGATCAGGCACTTTTCAAGCAAATTTACTCGCTGCTGCGGTAACAGGTAGAAATAAGAGGTGTTATAAGTGTGGAAAAATAGGACATTTCCAAAAGGAATGTAGGCAACCGAGAAGGACACAAGGTAACACTCTAGGAAGAGGCGTGAACACTCCGCCTCAAGATTTAAGCATTTCTCAGTGTCCTAGATGTCAGAAAGGGAACCACCGGGCCAGTTCTTGTAAATCAAAATTTCATAGAAATGGGCAGCTGCTAGATCCAGATAGATGGCATGGTCAGTTGCCGGGAAACGGCCAAAGGGGTACCCCCCAGTCCCGTCATCAATAGGGGAAATCTGCCCTTCAAGGCCCACAGTGGATTCTCTCATCCGAGCAACTCCAGGAAGCGCAGGCCTGGATCTTAACAGCACTATAGTGGTCACTTTGACCCCCGATATGGCTCGGCAAGCTATTCCTACAGGAATTTGGGGACCTGTGCCACTAGGAACTTTAGGATTAATCTTAGGGAGGAGTGGAAACACTCTAAAAGGACTAACTGTCCTGCCTGGAGTCATTGATTCAGAGTATGAAGGAGAAGTTAAAGTTATACTAGAATGTAATCATATTATGCAAATTACTCCAGGACAAAGAATTGCTCAGATACTACTTCTACCTTATGTTCAGCAAGGTGAGGCTATAAATAGGAAAAGAAAGATGCAAGAATTTGGAAGCTCAGACATCTATTGGATACATGAAATTAACAAAACCCGTCCCATGATTAATTTAAGAATAGAGGAAAAACAATTTAGGGGTCTAGTGGACACTGGAGCAGATGTTAGTGTTATAAGTAAAGAATTCTGGCCTCCAAGTTGGTCCACGGTAGAAGCTATGGGCTCAGTTAAAGGGGTAGGAGTTCCTGATAATACACAGCGTAGTGCTGCAGTGTTAAGGTGGCAAGATGAGGAAGGACAGACAGGATGGTTTCAGCCCTACATCATTTCTGGAATTGCAGTCAATTTGTGGGGCCGGGATGTTTTAGAAGGTTTACAGGCATGTATTGTTACCGGTAAAGGAAAGAAGTTAACTGAGATAGGATATCAACCTTTTTTAGGAGTGGCCACTGTTCAGTCTCCTCACCCTCATGCTGATCCTATACAATGGAAAGATGATAAACCTGTATGGGTGGATCAGTGGCCATTAACCAAGGAGAAATTAAGTCATATTCATGAATTAATACAAGAGCAAATAGAGGCTGGCCACATAGAACCTTCCAATAGTCCTTGGAATACGCCTATATTTACAATCCCTAAAAAGGCCACAGGAAAATGGCGATTGTTACATGATCTTAGAGCAGTTAATGCTACTATGCATACTATGGGAACTTTACAACCTGGACTCCCAGCGCCTTCACAAATCCCTTTAAATTGGTCCCTCATAGTAGTAGATCTTAAGGATTCTTTTTTCACCATTCCCTTGGCACCTCAAGATAAAAAGATTTGCATTTTCAGTGCCATCTATTAATAATATAGAGCCTATGAAAAGATATCAATGGAAGGTTTTACCTCAAGGAATGGCCAATAGCCCTACTTTGTGTCAAAAATATGTGGCTCAAGCTGTTCAGCCTTTAAGGGACAAATATTCCCAATGTTACATTATTCATTACATGGATGACTTGCTCTTAGCAAGCCCACGGGAAGAACAGACCTTGGCCATGTTTTCCCAATTAGAAGAGGAGCTCCCTAAATGGGGCTTAAGAATTGCTCCAGAGAAGGTACAGAAAGAAATGCCTTTCCAATATCTGGGAACCATAATTGAAAACCAAAGCATTAGGCCTCAGAAGGTGGAGATAAGAAAAGATTGTCTTAAAACCTTAAATGACTTTCAGAAATTATTAGGAGACATTAACTGGTTAAGGCCTTATCTGAAGATCTCTACAGGAGAAATGACAAATCTATTTAGTTTACTTAGAGGTGACTCTAATCTTTCTTCTCCTCGAACTTTAACAGATGAAGCTAGAAATGAGTTGCTAAGGGTTGAGCAGGCAATTTCCTCAGCCCAAGTAGCACGGGTACAGCCCGAATTACCTTTATTGGGACAAATTAACCCTACTGCAAATAGTCCCACTGGAGTCATCTTTCAAAATAAAAATTCTCCCGCCATTATTGAATGGGTCCACCTAGGACATCAATCCTCTAAAACTGCAGTTACATATGTAGAACTATTGGCCCAATTATTATTTCAAATTAGAAAACGTTGTAAACAGCTTAGAGGGGAAGAGCCCCAGTGTATCTACCTCCCCCTCACTGGAAAGCAATTAGAAATGTTATTTCAGACTGATATAAATTGGCAAATTGGGCTAAGTGGATATTCAGGGGAACTTAGCTGTCATCTATTAAAAGATAAATTACTACAATTTTTATATAATACCTCCATCGTTATACCAAAAAATACTAGGCAGGGACCTATTCCTGGAGCTTTAACTGTTTTTACTGATGGATCATCTAATGGGAAAGCTGCCTATCATACAGTAAATTCAGACCGAGTCATACTGACCAGTCATACTTCTGTACAAAGAATTGAACTAGAAGCTATTAAGGGTGCATTGCAGGATTTGAAAGAACCTCTTGATATTGTCTCTGATTCCTTTTATGCTGCAAACTTAGTGAATAGAATTGAAACTGCCCGGTTGAAATGGCTTAGTGACCAAAGTTTATTTTTACTATTCAAACAAGTTCAGCAGATTGTACAAAAGAGACAATATCCTTTTTACATCACCCATATCAGGGCTCATAGTGTCTTACCTGGTCCTTTAACAAAAGGAAATGCACAGGCTGATAAACTGGTTGCTTTATTAAAAGAAGCCTTAGAATCTCATCAGCTTTTACATCAGCCTGCCAAAATGTTGTCTAAACAATTCTCAATCACTCGACAACAGGCAAAACAGATTATTAAGGAATGTCCAACTTGCATGTTACATCTACCTCAAGGGCCTAACTCAGGAGTCAACCCTAGAGGTTTGCTAAGAGACCATATCTGGCAAATGGATGTAACGCATTATAATTCCTTTGGACGCCTTGGGGCATTACATGTCTCCGTAGATACCTTTTCAAAAGTCCTATGGGCTACTGCATCTACAGGAGAAACAGCAAAACAGGTTATTAATCATTGCCTAGCTGCTTTTGCTGTCATGGGAATTCCAAAAATTATTAAAACTGATAATGGGCCTGCTTACACGAGCTGTCAATTCCAGGAATTTTGTAAAAGGTGGAAAATTCAGCATATTACAGGAATACCATATAATTCCCAAGGACAGGCCATTATTGAACGACAGCATCAGCGGCTAAAATCCCAACTTGAAAAACAAAAAGGTGGGATGATGGAGAAATCACCTGCAGGTAGGCTGCACCAAGCCTTAATTACTTTAAATTTTTTCACTTGTGATGATGAAGGAAGGACGCCTATGGAAATACATTGGCATCAGAATAAAACAAAAGAAAATGGTCTAGTTAAATGGAAAGATCCCGAATCTGGTTTATGGAAGGGGCCTGATCCATTATTAACCTTTGGCAGAGGGTATGCTTGTATATTCCCAGAGAATTTTTCCAAGCCCGTGTGGATTCCTGCTAGAAATATTAAACTGCAACAGGAATCCATGAGAGAAATTAGCCAGACAAATGAAGACCTTGCACCTGGAGCCACACCATGCAGCCGCAGAAAATCAACTACCTCAGCCACAGAGAACAGCAACTCCAAGCAATCCACTGAAGATGAGGAGCAGGAGGAGGACAAGCCGGACAACAAACAGCCCGGAGACCACCTGGGGCATGGTAAGGAGGACAAGCCGGACAACAAACAGCCCGGAGACCACCTGGGGCATGGTAAAGAGGACGGTACAGACGCCTGAGAACGTCTTTCTTGCCATGCTAGCAGTAATCAGCTGTACGGTAATATTACCTGGGGCAAAATGGGGAAGTATTTTGGACTTATGTTCCTGACCCTTCATGGGTAAGAACCCTTATGTGTGCTGATTCCCTGCCTAATGTAGTATCCAGGAGGAACATGGGTGGGGCAAGGAAGTAGGGGACTATCACTACTTGCTCCTGGGAGAGGTGCAGAGAATGTACAGTTTGAATTTGAATTGATATCCTTACATGGTATTTTTCCTCATATTCGCCATCTTTCCTTTTTCCAGCTAATGACTTAAAGCTTTTATAAATTCATGATGCATCGGGGATTTCTGTGTTCATGTAAAGTGAAAAGGACAGTTTAAAAACGAGTGCGCATAGTTTTTGAGCTGGGCTTGACACTTTTCTGTGTACAGAATAAAAACCCTAGAGATGTTTAGCTTTAAAGATGGCAAAGATGAACCAGGAGACAAATTAAAGCTAGTTTCCCAAGGCATTTTAAGCAGCCCCTTTTTTGAAATTCCCGCCCTAAGGCAAATAACCTGCAGGAAGTAGATACTGATGCAAAAACTAGTAAATCATATATGGATATGGTTGTTAAAATTTCAAGGCCTTAACAGAGATGATTCTTGTAAAACTCCAAGGGCCCAGAGTAATACAAGAAAATTATTCTCTCTTCTTAAAGGAAATCCTTTTAATACAGATCTAATATACTTGAAAATAGCATGGTATTATTCTCCAATGTCATTATAATTTTTGATATTTTACAACAGCATATTGTACAATTTATCCAAACAAACTTAAAAATCTAAAAATTTTTTTTTATGTTTGGCAGCAATTTAAAAGGACATGAAAGGATTTAATCCCTTCCACTGTGTGGAAAGCCTCACTGGGAAGGCACTTGAGCATCCTATATTGGCCTTTCTTGCCTTATTTGCTAAGAGGGACCCTCTCCTCACAATCCAATTGCCCATAGCTGTTGCTTGAGTTTTCAGTTCATGCTGAAGTTGAAGCCTCATGGTGGCTGGCACCATGGATCTGTCTCTCGCACAATGGCATGAGCTGGGCCTTCCCTGGAGAAAAAACCTGGGTTCCCCAAGATATGTGATCAGTGCCGGGGCCCTGCCAGCAGGCGAGGGGATCCCAAGGCAGGTGCTGGGCGTGGAGGCCACAGGGGCATAGGCTACCAAGGAGACAGAACTGAACCTCACATCACCCTGCTTGGCCCCGGAGGATGGCTGGTTAGCCAATGACGGGTAAGACTCCTCAAGGGAGGGGCAATCTAAGACAGGCACAGTCGCAGGGGGCCATCAGGAGAGAACTTGGGGATCAACAGAGGTGGGGCACAGTCCCTCACCCCCCCAACCTTGCAGGGGCTTGAATCCTAGCCCCTTCTGAGGGAGGTCTCCTGCCCCATGGCTGCTTCGCGCTTCCCACGCCCAGCTCAGATCGGGACCCAGGGAACAGAAAGAGACTTGGACCAGCTCAGATTGAGATCCAGCTACATACAAGAGACTTGGCCCAGCTCATATTGAGACCCAAGCAACAGAGAAGTGGCTGATGGTGGCTGCCCTATATCTAAATCTAACCTAAATCCAGGAGTGCTCAGGGCTTTCTCAAGAAGGCAAATAATCCTTTCCACTAATATTTACAGGGTAAACTAAGATTGTTGTTAGAGTATTAAATTTGACAGTAAAATAGTAGTCAAGTTTTCAGATTAATTTAATTTGGCTAATTGAAATAAGTGAATATTTAAGAAAATTTAATTGTATGGACAAAGAGCTGTTCCTAAACTATTAACTAAAATTCCTATTGGTAGTTCATTTCATGGTAAAATTGCTTAACATGCAAAGAACCTAAAGCAGTCATATTTTTGTGCAAAAATTAAAATTTAAAGTTATCAAGACTGCATTATAAAATTTCCAAAAGCCTCCATTAATCAAAAAAGGGGGGATAGTGGAAAAATAGCATGTAAGGAAAAATATTCTGTAAGTAAATTAAATGTAGAAAATTTTTACTTTAAAAAATTTTAATTTTCATTTATAATGCTAACAGCAAGACACCAATGAAAAACATACATGGTATCAAAATAGGCCAAAGGAAAATCATTTGGGCAAAAATAAAAAGGATCCCAAGTAAAATTTATAGAAAAGATTCCTTTATTAACTTTTGGTCAAGAACATGTTTGTATATTTTCAGAAAACAACTCCAAGACCATGTGGATTCCTGCAACAGAGAGGAATTGTGACAGGTCTGCTCCAACCATGAAGACAAGAGGAAAAAAACAGCCTGGAGATGGAAGACGCTGCAGTCAGCAGCTGTGCGTAGCTGCAGGTTGCCTAGGACCAAACCAGAGAGGGTCAGACCTGCACTGCCACCATCCAGATATCATTGCTGACGTATACACATAAGGAACTGTTTGACACTGAAACTGGGACTCAGAACTGTTTGACATTGAAATTGGGACTCAAACATTTTTTGTTCTCATACGTTTATTTCTAGTCTGCAGATGCAAGATTTTCTTTTAAGGAAAGAAACTGGGGAGATGCTGGAAACCGATCATTGTCCCACTAATAGATGTGGAAAGGGAATCAGGAAGGCTGGTCAACCTTAAATGCTCTGAAAGGTTGGAGCTAATCACTCATTGTTTAGTTGAGATATTGGTAGTTGAAGCAGCCTCCACCTGTTACTCTTATGTAAATTCTTGCTGATTGGCTATTATTGGAATTTCCTGCCTAAAGGATATGAGTGTATCCCATAACCTTAATAAAAGGGATAGCAAAGCCAGAGTGGGGCATAGTCCTCCTTTGTGTGCGGCCTTCTCCAGAACCTGAACCCTGAACTGGAACCCTGAACCACACGGGATGTGAAAGGGGTTCCCACAGGCCCTCCTTGCTCTCACGGGGAAGTCTTCCTGCAGCTTTCAGAAACACCCTGCAGGGATCACTCTAGGCAGCTGGGATCCTGCCTCTCTTCCTCACTAAATTTGATGGGGCCCAAGCACTCTATCTGATCTAGTAACAATGAAAACACAACTCATTTCCCCAAACCTGTTTAAGAGGAGGTGCATCATCCACATGTGTCTATCCTGACCTTACAGAGCTCAATTCCCCTTCATTTTGTTGAGTCTGACCCTCAAACTCTTAGCCATTCTCATGAGGCAATCCGTTGCTTCCTCCAGCTAAGTCAACCTTATTTTTTCATTGCATTCTTCTTATTATTCTATTTTATTTATTCTTACAACAAGGCAAACAACATAATATCATTTGGCAAACAACATAATAATAATTGATTCATGTAAGGATCATCACTGGATGCTAAATCTAGTAGGTGAAATTGTGAGGCGTAACGAAATATTTACAGACACTCAAAGTACCTCCACACAAGATATTTGTGACATACAAAGGTAAACAGTACCTTTACTCTGGACAAATGTAGCAGACACTTGTTAACCACATGATCACAGTCAACACTGGCAGTAAGGGAGCTGAGCACGTGCCTACACATTTGCTGCATGGGAAGAAGTCAGCACCGCTTGTGTGACATTCCTGCCCACATGGCATAATGTGAAACTACTGAGGAAACTTCAAACAAACCGAAGCAGAAAGTCTACAAATAACTGGCCTATACTCTTCCAATTGTGAATCTCATGAAAAGCAAAGGAAACCTGAAGAACTGCCCCAGATGAAAAGAAACTAAAGAAACAGGACAATTGGTCATAACACATCATCTTGGATTTACTTGGAAGATAAAGGTTATTATTGAGACAGTAGCAAATATCTGAATAAGATCCAAGATTAAATATTAATACTAACCCAATTTTAATTCCCTGACTTTGATAATTATACTACAATTATGAAAGATTATTTTTTTCTTAGGAAATGAACACTAAAGTATTTAGCAGTAAAGAAGCATCATGTCTGCAACTTACAAATAGTTCATATATTATATCTAACCAACCTTCATTTACATTTATTTAGGTAATAGACAAGAAGGGAGAAAGGATAAAGTAAATGCAGTAAAATGTTAACCTTCGGAGAATGGTTTCCAGGAATTCTTTGTATTATTCTTGTAACTTTTCTATAAGACTGAAACTTTCAATACTTTTATTTTTTTTCTAAAAGAATAATTCTAAAAATAATTTTAACAAATTACAACCCATTAAATGAAATAAACCTTGAATTTATATTGATAAATAAATCAAAAGTTTAATGAAGAAGAGATATTTACACTGACTCCATAAAACTTCCCTATAAAGCAATACTTGTGAAGTGAAAAAGGAAACATTACAGAGGAGAAACCCAGCAGATAGTGCCTGTGGTGTGGTGTTTCTTCCTTTTCCGCGTCCCGCACGGAAAGGGAGAAAGACAGGTTCCTGAGGGGAGGAGCTGGGGATTAAGAAATTAGAGAAAGAAAGAGACAAGAGACAGAAATAGATTCAAGCTGGGTGCCCGGTGGCTTCCTGTCCTCTGATAGAGAGACAGTCACACTCACCTCCGACAACACAGCATATTTATTGGTTTTCAAAAGGGATTTTATGATCAAAAGGAGTTTCGGGTGTGCCCAAATCCTATTCATCAGGATCTGAGTAAGCTCCTTATTTTGGGTTGGTCAAGGTCCTTTTTGTTCCTCATTCCAAGTACATGGAATCAGTACTGATAACAGGATTCTGCCAGTGCCCTTGGGCTCAGCTGATAAGAATTAAAAAAGTATCCTTGTGCCTTCCCAGACGGCTCTCTACAGTACCTTCACTGATCAACATTAACATCACCAAGAATGGCAAATCAAAATTGCAGGTCACATCACAGGGTGCAATGAGAAGAGTATAGGACTACTTCTGTGGTGCTCTTGCTAAAAATGTCTGATCTAAATATTATCATAGGAAACAGCAGGAAAATCCACATTGAAGGACATTCTACATGCATTAGTGGAACTTCATCTTCAAAAGATTCAAGGTCATAAAAGTCAAGGAAAGACTAAGGACCTGTTCCAGACTGAAGGAGAATAGACACTACAGCTCAGTGTAACCTGTGGATCTGAACAGATACTACAGACAAGTGGCAAAAATTGAAAATAATGCGAGGATGAAATTATGGAATATATTAGGGTGAATTTTCTGACTGTGAAGGTGGTATGGTAGACAAGTGGAATATACTAAGGAATAAGGCATGGTGGCATGGTGTCAACAATTTACTCTCAAATGGTTCAGGGCAAAAGAGTTCTTTGTACTGAAACGTGGATCTTTCTATAATTTTAAGACTCTTTCTAAAAAAATCAATCAGTAAATGGAAAAGTAGAAAAGCCTTAGGCAAACTTTATTTCTCGCAGGAGGAAAGATTGTGGAATCAGTATTTAAAATTACATAAGTCTAATGGCATTATAATAATTTTAATACATCCATTTAGTAGCCATAGCAGCAGATTTCAAAATCTTTAGCACCAAATATTGTGATAAAATTGGGATATATAAAAAAATCAACTAGCATCACTAAAGTATGAATGACAAGTTATTTGTTTGGGTGTTGTTTAAACAGCTGGTATTTGGGCAGTTTGAGTTTGTAGAACTCAATAGTGCTGGCTTTCATATACAAAATGTGCTTAAAACTTATTTAGATGCACCCCAAAAAAGACAGTTTAAAATACTATATTAATTTGATCAAAATTTTTTTCTTTAATAAAGAGTTCACATCATGTGTCTAATGGGAACAAAATGTTATGCAAACAGTCTGGTAAATAAACTTTTACTGTTTATGTTTTAGATCATGTACTTTTTTAGCAAAACCTCTTTATATTCTTGTTGGGCTTTCAAAAGTAGATCTTGGGATGAACTTGACTGATAGATTGATGCCACATGACCAGCTCTATAGGATTCAGCTTCAAATTTAGCAGCATCTGGAAAGAAAAAGAATTCTATCCTTTATCTAAACTACAACTAATTATAAATATTAAGGAGAATAAAAACATCTATATCTGACTACAATACACAATACAAGAACACTATGAAATATAATTTGCCCATGGTTCCACACTGAATTAATTGGTATCGTGGCTAAATATCAGACCTTCTGGTTTTCCCATCTTTCATTCATTTATTCAACACCATGCACTAAGGTATTATGACAAGCACTGGAGTTACAAGATGAAGATGACACATCCCACCCACCCCTGAACAGTCATCTATAATAATAAAAACAAAATATGCTAATTAGACCAGACAGTGGAACGACTTTCTGGATGTCATTCCAGACATCCTACTGGACAAAGCCATGGTGGCGGTGGCCAAGGAAGAAGCAGTTAGGGGAAATCAGGCAGGCAGGCGAGCAGTTAGTGGTGATTAGGCAGGCAGAGGGGTTAGGGGCGATCAGGCAGGCAGGCAGAGTGGTTAGGGGTGATGAGGCAGGCAGGCAGAATGGTTAGGGGTGATCAGTCAGGCAGGCAGGTGAGCAGTTAGGAGCCAGCAGTCCCGGATTGTGAGAGGGATGTGTGACGGCCAGACATCCTTCAAGGGGTCCTGTATTGTGAGAGGGTGCAGGCCAGGCTGAGGAACCTCCCCACCCTCGGGCACAAATTTCATGCACCAAGCCTCTAGTCTATACTAATAAAAGAGTAAGATGCAAATTGACCATACATTGGTGACGCCCACCAGCCAATCAGGAGTGAGTATGCAAATTAACCCAACAATGATAGATGGTTAATTTGCATACACAGTTGCCGAGTGGCCGAGGGTGGGGCGGGACACAGGCGTTCCACACTGCCCCAGTGCTCTGGGCCTCTGGGCAGTGTGGGAAGGCGGAAAGGCAGCTCCGGCCAGAGCGAAGGTGGTGCCGGCAGTCAGGGAAAGGAAGGCCTATTCTTGCACGAATCTTCGTGCATCAGGCCCCTAGTCCCATATAATAAAAGGGTAATATGCAATAGACCAAACGACAGAGCAACAGAAAACCCAATCAAAGCGTGATATGCTAATGATATGCTAAGGCTACTCAACAACCCACTATGGTATACACTGACCACCCGAGGGCAGATGTTCTGACAGGTAGGTTAGCTTGCTGCTGGGGTCCGGCCAATTGGAACTGAGTGAGATGGGCCAGACACTCCCTGGAGCCCTCCCGTGGTCCCTCCCCGGCCTGTTCCTGCAGCAGTGGGGCCTGTCAGCCTGGCCTGCACCCTCTTGCAATCTGGGACCCCTTAGGGGATGTCAGAGAGCCAGTTTCAGTCTGATCTCACAGGCTACTCCCCTTGGTAGGGCGCCAGAAACAGGGCTCATAGCTGGCAAGTGCTACTGTAACAGCGTGAGCCTCTCCTGATCAGAACTGATTGGTCCAGAGCCCACAGCAGGCACTGTGGGGCCGGGATGAGCGGGAGGGGCAGGTAGGAGCTGCAGGCTGCATTGGACTGCGGGTTTTGGCCCGATCCCTGCAGGCCACCCAGAGGGACTCCACCCGTGCACCAATTCGTGCACCAGGCCTATAGTGAACTATAAACTGAAAAACAACAACAACAAACAAACAGGTAATCCACTCAGAGTCATAGATACCACCACCAAGTATAACACAGGGCACTATTGGAGCACACAGAGGAGACATCCCAGTTTTGTTTCGGTTTTGGGTGGAGGTGATATGTAAGTTAATACCTGATGGACAAACAACAAAAAAGTATGCCAGAAAGAGAGATGAAGCAGGTGCCAGGACTAGACATGAGGAAAAACATTTGTGGAACTAGAAATGTATAGTTTAGCTAGCTGCTAGAGCAAAGGGGCAGAGTAGCAAAGATAAGGCTGCATTATTTGGCGAGAACTAAGTGGATTTCAGTGTTTTTACTCCATGCAAAGGAAATTGGAGTTTTTCATGGGGGCAAAAGGTAAAACAATGGTAAAGTCAATGACTGGAGTTTTAAATATTGCCCCTCAGCTGACAGTTATATGAACTGTAACAGCTTGACTCAGTATTGCTAGATGAGTCTGGTTATTTAGCCTTATATCACTAGCAAAAACATGAGAAGTGGATGAAGCCAGTTTTCTGACCATAGTTTCAGTGTGCAAGTGAACAGTGCATAGAAAGAGCAGAGGGAAGGAAGGGAATAGCCAGAAATGAAGAGAGATACATGGATTCTGAGATCTTTAAAGAGCTGTAGAACATGATGATTACATGTGAAATAAGTATATTCTTCCTTATGACTGTTTATATTTCACATTGTTCATTCACATCGATAAGAAAATATTTAATGCAGTATATACTATCCAAACATGGAAACAGATGCCATTTCCTATTTTAAGTTTATTTACAAAATCAATGATATCTAAAATTATTAATGAATTTTGGCAACATACCTTCTTTCAGTTCTCTACTTAGGATTTCTTCATACTCCCGCCACATCTGAAATAGGTCAAATATTAATTTTAGTATTTAAGGTAAACAAGAAATTATTAGAGGAATGATGTATATAGCTTATGTAAGTGTCCTTTAAATACCACTTTTAGAGACTAGAGCAATTGGGATTAAACAAATAGAAAAATAATCACATAAATAAAGTTAATTCATATTCACTTTAATTTTAGAGAACAGGCATATATAATGCTATTTAGATTAATCTGATAAAAATACAATTATTATTTGTCTTTGAATAAGCATAACTTCAGAAAAGTGAGATTTGATACAATTGGTTCAAAGAAGTTTAAGCAAGTCAAGTCGTATTTCACACTGAATGCATTGCTTTGCAATTCCAATAAAAACTGCTATTTATAAAAGTTTAGTTCTTTTTTTTTTTTACTTAAATGGATTTTTCTTTAAAATGAGCTTTCTATTCTTATACTTTTAGAAAATTAAAATCTTAAGGTATATTCTATGCTATTAATTTTTTAACCTAAAGTGACAAAAGCCGTACTGTCATAAGGTCACAGGAGAATTCTACTGGCAAAAAATAACTAAAACTATGTTGCTGTCTGTATTATGACTAGACATTTCTTTACTCATATGAGCAACAAAGGTGTCAAAAAATCTTTGATTTGAGGAAAAAAAATCAATATATAGCCCCGGCCGGTTTGCCTCTGTGGTTAGAGCATCAGCCTGTTGACCTAAGGGTTGCAGGTTTGATTCCTGGTCTGGGCCACATACCTGGGTTGTGGGTTTGCTTCCCACCCCCAGTCTGGTTGCATGTGGGAGGCAAACAGCAGATATGTCTCTCTCTTATGGATGTTTCTCTCTCTCTCCCCCTTCTTCCTCCCTTACACTCTTTCTGAAAAGCAGTGGAAAAAATATCCTCAGGTGAGGATTAATAACAACAACAAAAATCAATATATAATGCTGTAATTGTAACTTTGTTTCCTTTCTGGAAATTAGAGCTAAATTTGGAAACAGTCAAATAATTATAGTCTCCTTAATTATGAAATGTGTGGGAATACTTCAAATTATATTACAACTAGAGGCCCGGTATGCAAAATCTGTGCAGGAGTGGGGGGTGCGAGTAGGTGTCCCTCAGCCTGGCCTGCACCCTCTCACAATCGGGGACCCCTCGGGTAGGGTCCCTAAGCCTGGCCAGCAATTAGGTTCTATCGGGGCTTCCTTTCCCTGGTTTCCACCGGCTGGCCCCACCCCCACTGCTGCCACTGCTTGCCATCCGTGCTGCACTGTTCCCCCTCCACCACCACTTGTCCTCTCCCTCTGCAGGCAACAGGTGTGCGGTGGATCACTTGGCTGGCCTTGGCCTCCCTCTGTGAGTCAATGGCTGGCCGGCCCCGCACACCCGCCACAGCATCGATGGCTGGTGGCATGGGCCTCCCTCTGTGGGGCAATCGATTGCAGGGCCCCAGATTGATCGCCTGCAGAGGGAGGCCCTGCTCACCTGCCACAGCGCCACCAGCCAGGTGGCCTGGGCCTCCCTCATTTGGGTGATCCTGGGGAGATGGGGTCCCCGGAGCAATCACATCGCACCTGCCTTGGCTGGCCTGGAGCTAGTGTGTGTTATAGCCTGGTCATCTGGAAGGTCGTCTAGACGGTCGTTCTGGTGTTGGGTTGTTCAATTTGCATATTACGCTTTTCTTATTATAGATTGTCCTGATCTAGAGTGTTTTTACTAAAAATTTTCTTATAAAAGGTACCCTCTCAATAAATGCCCAACACAGGGTTTAAAATAGTACACTGAACATTAAACACTGTGGTGATCATTATCATGTGATACCCGATGCCTTTACAAATTTCAGGCGTGAAGACAAATTTGTTGACTAACATGTTCCCCAGTGTTTTCAAGCACTATTTCCATAACACTTTTTGACGATAGCATGATAGATAGGCCTTATTAAATGGATAATGTGATAACAACACTAGACAGACTTTGTAAAATAAATAGCTCCATACCAGATAAAGACCAAGGCCTTTATTGAATCAATTTTATGTTACCATTAATAAAATAGGTATTATTTTATTGTACATGGGAGTGGCAGCCCATTTTCACACAACTTGAATTAAGAAACTACCGATAGAACATTATTATCTGTTCCCCCAAAAGCTCCTTTCCTAAATATTTACTTCTGTGATGTTTATGCTTATTTCTAGGTGAGGACTGTGTCCAGAAGGTGGAAGGAGTTTGAAGTTGCAACGTTAATAAGGAAAACACATCTGCCATTTTATTTCTATTGTGTAATTTTCAACAATATAGAAAGGTGAGAAAAGCATACACGTGAAAACAATGTACCAGCAACTTTCAATTCAAAGGATTTGTCATTAGGGATTGTTCTCAGAACTGGTAGTTCCCAAACTCTGTCCCACAGGAATCTGTTCCCCCTGGGGACACCTGCAGGATTGAGAGCTTCAGAGTCTCTGCCCCCCTTCAGTGAGGCAGCTCGATTTGTCTTACTATATAAACATTTTCATGCAAATTCTAAAAATAAAAGTTCTGTCTGAAAAAAATATTTAAGGTATGAAAATCACTGATTTAGTCCAAGTCCCTAATTTGACCTAAGAGGCAACAGAGGCTCAGAGAGATTACAGGTTGCCTGAGGTCACAAAACCAATTAGCTACAGGCCCAAAGTGGGCTCCAAGGCTTCTCCCTGAGCCTAAGGTTCTGTGCCAGCTCCTTCCTCATATTCAGGATAAATACACAAATGTTTAACTATAACTCAGAGAAAATGAATATGTAAAACTGTCATGTAGCTCAATAATGTTTTGGTATGAGACACAAAATAATAGCTTCTAAGTCAATTATAAGTTTTAAAGCAATGAGCAAAAATTAAGGAACAGAAATTAATATCATAAATCCTATTAGTAGCAGTCATTACACTCAATTTATAAAGCACAAATTATTTAGCCACAGGACAAGAAAGTTAAAGGAGAAATCTTTAGTTAAACTAAGGAAATTCTTCCTTAAAGGAACTATCCAATCCCTCCAAATAAAACTTGGTTTACCAAAATCAATCAACAAATGAATTACCTGTGTTGGGGGTTATCTATAGCAAAATTTAAAACACAAAACAGATTTCTCTTTACCATCTAACATACTTCTGCCCAACCTCTTTCATCCTTAGTTGGTCTGTATACAAGACATGAACTTAATTTCCATTATGATTGAACCCCATCAGAAAGTATAGGAGCACCTTCACTTCTCTGCCCTTCTGTCTCCACATGAGGCCTTAGACTCTCTCTACCTTCCTCACGAGAGGACGGGAGATTTACTTCATGTGTGCACTTGAGAAAAGGAACTAAGGATGCTTGCTTAGCTCCAAAACACTTGTTTGAAAAGACATGTCTGCCCAGAGTCACATGAATTTGGGTCTGCTCTCATCTCTGCAGGGAGCAGCCTGCCCAGGGACAGTTGTCAGGTCTTTCTTTCCTCCACTCACAGCTGGGAGTGAAACTGCCTGATTTGGGATGAGTGTTCAGAAGCCCTGTGACCCCACATCTAAACCACATTTTCCAATGCCTTACTGTGTGTGAGTAAGCAAGCTAGTAAGTCCATCTTCATCTGCCTGACTCCTCTGATCTAATCTCAAAAGGGAAACAGGGCTATCATTTGCCACCTACCCCAGCACAGCTCCAACAAGAAAGGTGACTACTCTACACTTATAGAAACGTCTCCTCCTTCCTTGACTTTATACTTTATGCACATTGTTCAAAACAGCCCCCACTTTAAAGAGAGGAAGTCATATTTTTGAAAGAAAAATGTAGAGAAGCCAACAACACAGCAAAACACAACAAATACCAATATATGTCATCCACTTAACACTAATTTATTGATAGGCTACCATCCAATTATATTTGATATTACAGGTTAGAAAATAGTGTTGCCTTCTCTTTTTGAGACCAATTTGATAAACACATACAAACCACACACACAAACACATTCCCATGTGTAAATATATTTTTAGTAAATATTGATACTTTTAAGTTAAATTTTGATATTCTTAATTTAAATGTTATAAAATAAATGTAATATAAACATAATAAAGACAAGTACATTTGCCCATTTAGACCATAGCAATTCATTATCCAACTGTAAATAGGTTAATGAGTGAAGGAAATACATTATCAGTTTGTAATGTTAAAAACATGTATTTTGCTGCAGAGATAAGAATTGAGGAAAAATTTGCTGACCAGAGAGCTGAAAAGTTAAGTACAGGAAAAAAAATGAATGAAAAAGAAAGGTAGAAATAAATTGAGCAATTATCTGTATCCTTTAAAAGATAAAATGACTACTGGACAATTTCTAAGTGGACAAAATAAAGTGAAGACATGAGGAATTATATAGAGCATATAATTGATGTGATAAACAAGTTCATTAAGCTCTGTTTCTGCCTTCTGAGAAACTAGCATACCCGCTGTGAGAGAGTGAATAGAGGTAAAATGCAGAGTAGAAAGGCACTGCCTTGGTTATGTAAACATGAGGTCTGTGTTTCCTCAGGAAGCACTGAGACTCAACATTCTGTCATGTACAAAGTTAAAGTCTTAGGAATAGTAACTGTTTTAACTTCTATGTATTTGTATACAAAGAGTTGCTAGCTGAATACACATTTGAGAAATGGAAAACTATTACTTAAATAAATCATTAGAATTTTAATATTTTCTGAAAGTGTTAGAAATAGACCAAAACTCCAAAATCAATCAATGTAAAATTGAGTCTCCCTATGTAATAAAAATTTAAAAAACAACAAGGGACTATCATGACATGCATTGTGTTAGGAACACAAATACAGGAAAATAGTTGAATATAAAAAATGTTGAAATTAGAGAAATTGTATCTGTTATTAATTGTCTGGAATAAATTTTTATGTTTTCAGTTCTAAGAAAACAATTCTATGTGCAAGAAAATGTAGTGATATGTCTGCTCAAGCTAATTTTAACTTTTGTAATTTATCATAATGCTAGAGGCCCGATGCACGAAGTTTGTGCAAGGGGCATGGCCCTTGCAGCCCCTCGCAGCCTCCACCGGCCCTCGCAGCCCGCTTAGTCCAGAAGGTCTTCCAGACGGTCGTCCAGAAGGATGTCCAGAGGGTCGGTCGTTCCACTGTTGGTCTAATTAGCATATTAGCTCTTTATTATATAGGATCATTAAATAACACAGTTAAATAAAACTGTAAAATCACTTCTGTTGTATTGGACAAACATCCAGAATTAATCTAGAATGTGAAAACTAACAGTAAGAATTAACAAAACCGATATGTAGCAATCTATACCATACAGATTCAATGGAATCCGTACAGTGGAATCAATCAGGCAAGGCTAAACTTCATGTAATGATGACAAAGGCAACAAACCTAAATTTCATGAACATGGAGAGACCTGAAATCACAGATTCGAGTGATACTTTATTATACAAATCATTGATCTTAAAGTTAGAAAAACAATGCTGAATAACACAGAACTCCACAGTAGAAATAGTCCAAAATGTTTAAACTTTGCAAATAAAGGGGATTGATAAACAAACTCAATATTAATGTATTTTTAAGATTTATTCTTTAGAATCATAGTTTAAAAATCTTTAGAAGTCTGTTGTTTTGTAATGTCCCACCCCAAAACCCACCCCTTTTTATTATTTTAGACAACATGCTACCAATTCTCATACAATTAGTTGTTTTCTTAATGGCAATAATAACATTCCCAGCAACTCTACAAGGCACCTTCTTTACATAGGTCTAAGAATTTTGTAAACAACAACGGCTGTAGAAATTTTGGCGACTTATCTCTATATCTTGATAGATTGGTGCTTCATACTCTCTCTTACTGAGTCTAGCATGATTTGGTGAACTAATGCCCCACAAGGAAACTATGTATATCTTGAAACTAAACGTTATGTTTAAAATCAACTATTTTTTTTCAATTTATATAGAAATACTAAAAGTAAGCACCTCATTCCCCCAAAAATATTAAACAAAAACATTCCACAAAAGTCTTCCCATGCATTGCTTCTGCATTTACATACTCTTTCCTCTTCATTTAGTAAAATGACATATTTTCTGATTTTTCTGGTGAGAACCTTTCAAGTTTGCATCATAAACTTGTTTAACAATTTACAGAAGTATTTGACATATTATTTTTGTACAAATAGCCCAGTTTCACGAATTTGGGACAACTGAGACCTTATTTGCCTAAAAGGCTGTCTAGAATTTCTTAACTTTGCTCTTCTATGATATGTTATGATGAAGCAAAATGAAAAAACTGATGGAAGTCTCATTTAGCACAGGCCTGTGCTACCTTTCTCTGCATGAAGAAAACCATAAAACATCATTAAATCATACATCATCATGCATTGATTGAAATGGGTATTTCAGCGTGTGATGTCAGCATCATGACAAAGTGTGTCTCCCCTTAAATCTACAACAAGTAGACATCTAGCACCCAACAAAGGCTCCTCTGCTCAACCTGGAAAGTGGGCGTCTTGGGATGTGCAGGAGAGGCAGGATGGAGAGAAGAGCAGGACAGGCCCCTACTGCAGTTCTCCAAGGACAAGCCCTAGCACACACAGTAGCAGTGGGGGAGGCAGGGTGCAGTGCCCACACCACTGCCCAGCAGCATTCCCTCCCCCTCCCCAAATCCAGGTCCCTCCCCAGTTACAGCTGTGCTCACACCACCACAGACCAGCAGCAGCAGCAGAGCCAAGTCTCCAGCCTCCAGGCCACAGCACACACTGCTGCCAGTGGCCAAAGGGAATAAGGTAGCAGCTCAGTGGTCTCACAAACTGGCTCCCCTCAACTGGCCACACCCACACCTACCACCATGGGAAGCCCTGAGGCTGAGGCGACCGGGATCAGCACTGGCACCCACTACCCTGGTTACCCAGGCTGCCACTCCCATGTCCAAGGGTAAGCCTCACACACCTTGACTCACTGAACACACTCCCCAAGCTTCAGTAGTACAGATAAGAGAAAAGAAAAACTGCGCTATACCACCATCTACTGGAACACAAAAGAAAGACCTGAAATTATCAACCTGCTGAATTGTGAAAATCACCACATTCCTAAGGAAGAAAAGTGTTCACCAACTCAAATGTGCCAGCAGAGGAACAACGCATCAAGCAGCCTGGACCACCATAGTAACACTAACACAGAAAGAAAATGACAATTCTCCAGAAGAAAACTCAAAATAATGGACGATTGTGATTTAAATGAACAGAGAAATCAAAATGGCCAAATAGTCATGAAGAAACTCAGCGAGATACAAGAAAACTCAAAAGTCAGTTCAATGAGCTCAGGAATAAAATTAATGAACAGAAGTAGTACTTTACCAAACAGATGAGAAGTATAAAAAAAGAACCAAACAGGAATTTTATTGCTGAAGAACTCAATAATAAGATGAAGAAGGAATATTTTAATAGCACTGCTACACAATGAAAGCTAGTTGCTATTTTAAGACTCCCTATCATTGCCATCTTAGTCATCAGTCATTCAAGTGCGGTCAAGATAAACAGACATATGTAAGCTTCATTTAAAAATTCAAATATTAATAAGTAAATTTAAAAATACAATCCAAATATTTGCTAAATTTATCTATTTTATGAAATATATAGCTGCTCAGCAAGACATTTTATAACAATTGAAATAAAAATGCTGAAGTAAATAACAATTAACACTGTTCTCTGACCTAAGAAGGTGACAAATATTTTCACTTACAGACAGAAAGTAATCCTTTTATTGCTACAAGTTTATTTCATTCATAAAAAGGATTTATCTCCATTTCATTTAAGTAGCAACCATCCATGTATGGGTAAGTATTTAGATGTCAATCATTCACTTGTGCTTAGGGGTGGAAAAGTTGGGGTTCAGCAAAACTTAAAAATTGTTAGGAACCATCACCAATTTAAAATCCATTAGGAAGTAAGCCAAAGCATCTCCAAGTATACCACTGGCTATTAGACAATCCTATATAATATAGGCTAATATGCAAATCGACTGAACGGTGGAACTATTGAGAAGACCAAAGAAAAACCAAGGGACGCTTTAAAGAAAAGGAGGGACACTGTTTAATACGCCGGCTGACTCAGGGAGCAGCGAGCCAGGTGGTGAGGAGTAGCGAGCAGGCAGGTGGTAAGGAGGGAGTGTTCCCAGACTGCAGGAGGCATGTCCCACTGCCAGCATAGGCCCGCTCCCCACCATCAGTCGGACACCCCCCAAGGGCTCCCGGACTGCAAGAGGACACATGCTGGGCTGAGGGACCCTGGACCCCGCCCTCCCACCCCCGCGAGTGCATGAATTTCGTGCATCGGGGCCTCTAGTAATACATAATTTCTAAAATCAAACTGAAATGCAGCTTTTTAAGAAGTTTAAATTGTGTCACTTTAGTCATATTTATTGAATAAAGTTATTGATAGATATCTCTTGAAAATGAGAGAGCCAGAGATTTAAAAGTGATTATGAAATTTCTGTCTCCTTTCTATATTAGCACAATAATTAAGATTTTTATTTAAGCAACTTTATTTAAGCAATTTTATTTAAGTTAATTAAGCACCTCAGAATTTCACCCAATTAAACACAAGAATTATATCAGAAATCTAAAACCCAAGGGGAAAACAGATAATATAACTAACCTTGTGGTAAGTTAAAGTGTGTGATCTTGAGGTAGGACTGTCCAAGTTTTCTCTTGGAGTAGAATTTCTCCTGGGCACAAAACTATTATTACGATTTCCAATACAAGGTGCTTCTAGGACTGGCCTCGTCTTAGGAGCGCTGCGCAAAAGTCTGTTCTGCTGTTCCTCCAGGAGAAGTTCGGTGCTGACCTCAGCTAGCCTCTCCTTAGTCCTGTGAAAACTGTGAACAACAAACGCTTAGTATTTTATTTTTCCCTAAGTGACTTGCATTATTTTAAAGGAGCCAAGATAGTAAGAGGAATTTCCCATTAAACAGCATTTTAGCAATGAAAATGTGTCAGAGCAGACCTACTCTATTCAAGTATAGACTCTTAATTTTTCTTAAAAAGCACTTATGTTTTCAGGCAGTAGGAAGATGGGGTCCAAGCTAAGTAACCCAAAGTAGGAGGCTATCAGTGATGCAGACGGCTTATCAGGTAATACTTGCTGCCTCTGGAAGGGCTGTACTTACAAGACCCTTGAAGATGCCCTTGGACATATTTAGTAGCCACTTTAGAGATTTAAAAAAAAAAATCCCTCAAAGACATTGCCAAGCATTTGCCTTCACCACCTTGTACAATACACTCATTACCTTGGAGGATTAATCATTTGACACCAAGGCATAATTTAGAGCAACAGCCTCTAAGGGAGAACAAGATAACCTGGCTGGTGATCAAATGACTGAAAACAGCTCCAGAGGCCATTGCTTATAACATTGTTACCAAGGCGTTGGAGGTGGGAACTGCCCTTTCTGTCTTCCCCACACCCTCCTCCTGCAGATCACATTATCTTTAGCCACTTTGTCAATTATACTGCCCCTCACCCCTATGTTAATATTTCCCTATCCTAGCTAATAAAAGAGTAATATGCAAATTAACCATCTCTCCACTACACCCACCAGCCACGCCCACCAGCCACGCCCACCAGGCAATCAGGAGCGAATATGCAAATAAACCCAACCAAGATGGCTACTGCCACAGAGAGCACGAGGGAGGCATGGGTTTCCCCCGCAATGGAGGAAGCCAAGCTTCTGCAGCCCTGGCCGGCCCAGGCCTCCGCTTAAGGCTACAAGGTTTCAATGATAGAAGATACATAAATCCCAATAGAAATGGCTGCTGCCATGGAGCAAGCAGAAGGCTTGGCTCTTCTCCAGGCTACAAAGTTTCAATTGTAGAAGATAAATAAATCCCAGATACCAGGGCCTCTGCTTGGGTTGCCAGGGGGTGTGGCCACTTGCAAACCACCACAGGCCCCTTGCCCAGGCCGCCCCACACCCCAAGGGAACCCCCACCCTGATCCGGGACACCCTTCAGGGCAAACCAGCTGGCCCCCACCAGTGCACCAGGCCTCTATCCTATCTAATAAAAGAGTAATATGCAGATTGACCATCACTCCAACACACAAGATGGCTGCCCCCATGTGGACACAAGATCCTGCCCCCATGTGGACAAAAGATGGCCACCACAAGATGGCCAGCAAGGGAGGGCAGTTAGGGGTGACCAAGCCGGCAGAGGAGGGAAGTTGGGGCGACCAGGCCTGCAGGGAAAGGCAGTTGGGAGGGACCTAGGCCTGCAGGGGAGAGCAGTTGGGGGGGACCAGGCCTGCAAGGGAGGGCAGTTAGGGATGACCAGGCCTGCAGGGGAGGGCAGTTAGGGGAAAACAGGCTGGCAGGGGAGCAGTTAGGCATCAATCAGGCTGGCAGGGGAGTGGTTAGGGGGTGATCAGGCTGGCCAGCAGAAGCGATTAGGGGCAATCAGGAAGGCAGGCAGGCGAGCAGTTGGGAGCCAGCAGTCCTGGATTGTGAGAGGGATGTCTGACTGCCCGTTTAGGCCCGGTGGGATGGGGCCTAAACGGGCAGTCGGACATCCCTCGAGGGGTCCCAGATTGGAGAACGTGCAGGCTGGGCTGAGGGACCACCCCCCCATGCATGAATTTCGTGCACCGGGACTCTAGTCCTATATAATAAAAGCCTAATATGCAAATTGTCCCCTCGATCGGGGGGGTGGGGTGGGGGGGTGGAGCTGGCCAGCCAACTTCCCGAGTTCCCTCCTCCCACCCCCACATTGGCCAGACCCCACCCGTGCATGAATTCCTGCACCAGGCCTCTAGTTTAACATGTATGTCTTTATATAGAGTAGAAAAATTATAAAGGATAGTTTGTTTAAAGGCGTCCTCTAGTGTTAATAACAAAGATCACAATCAAGAAAGTAAAATTACCAAGTACCAGTATGTGTTGGAGTAACTTAACCGTTTGTGTTTAAGCTGTTATCTTAAGTATTTCTATTTAGGGGCCTTGTGACAAGCAATTTTATAATAATATCACCTTCTAAATTTTAGAGCTTCGGGACACTGAGCTTAAAGACTAGTAGTAGACCCGATTAACTACATGGAAATATTAAGGGGAAAAATAAAGGCATGTAAAAGCAAAAAAGGGGGAGAGATGAAACTTGTCTTAGAAGAACTTTTGAAAGGTAAGTTTATTTACTAACATCCCTTTCCAAAGTTATACTATTTAGTTAGCTTTCACGTCCTGCTAATCTCATGAACCTGTCACAATAGTAATTATATTTTAAGTTTAGAGGCTAATTAATGAGTTAAATTTATTTTCTCTGATTCTGAGTTTGACTTACTCAGTTAGTTGATTTTCCAATAACTTTCTTCTTTCCAATTGTTTTTGGTAGAGTCGCATATATTTTTCCAATTCTTGTTTGCTAGCATCTCGAGAAGTTTGCACTCTGGAGAGTTCTGATTCCAGCTCTTTATTTCTGAGTTCCAAAGGTCTTCTCATTGAAGCCTGATTATTTATCATCTGCTCTGACATTTCTTGAGATTCTCTTAGTGTCTAGAGCAAATAAAAAGGATACAATTTTAACGTAAGTATAACCTGTCCAGTTACATATGTTTTCTTTAGTTTTGAGTCAATGACTCAGAGATCAGCTTTAAGTGTGAACAAAGCTGAAATTTTAAAAAGTTATCAACAATGTCCACTGAAATTAATCTCAGCTATAAAGTTAATATTCTTCTATTAGTACTCGTGTAACCTGATCATTCAAAGAATAATAGAATCAGCTTAAAATTTTAAAAGTAGAACATATAACTTAATCACATTTTTTACCATTTCTTTCTGATAGTCTTGTTTTACATCAACTGTTCTTAAAAATAAAATGATCTTCTACTACGAATCATTTGGAAAGATCAATTTAGTGATAATAAAGATGGAAACTGAAATACTGTAAAGGAAAAACAAATGCCACTTTCCTTCCAGAAATCTACACAATAAATTGCTATTAAAGGAAGTAGAGGAAACACAAAAACACTGTATTTATCCAAAAGGTAATTTGCAGTGAAATGAATTAAAGCACATTAAATCAATAAATTAACCTGTAAAAATGAATTGACTTGTTTATATTTGTCTGCTACATCCCGTCTTGCTCTTTCTTCAATCTTCTTTTTATACTTTTCTGCTTCACAGGATTCTACCATATTCATTTCCATATGTGTTCTGAGTTTTACTGTTTCTTGTTCCCACTTCTCTGCTGTATTCTTTAGTTCTTCACATTCCTTTAGAAGAGCTTCCACTGATAACTCCTGTTGAGGAGTCTTTTCTTCATCCAGACATACACATTTTGAAGATGCAGGTTTCAGTTTTTCTATAAGCTCATCATTCTACATGAATAAAAGAATATAGTTTCATTATGAAGGTGTGGACACCAGTATGAAATTTTGAAATGAATTCAGTTGCAATAAAGTGTTATCTGTACAGTGGTAGTGTCTTCGAATGTGGAACCTTGAATTACTCAGAATCAAGACCACAGTTAAAATGACCAGGAGTCACAAAAATATATGTACTGTTGTCGTTTTTGCCACAAAAAGTCTGCACTTAATTTTATACTCTTTTTTCTATGACTGTTTCATGCCTTTCCTCCACAAAATATCTATATGCTGCCCTTTAGGAGAAAGTCCCTTTCCTCTTCCTCCATCTTATCACTTCTTTACAAAAAAGTGTTAGGGATATCATGTTGAGGTATTCAGGACTGAGTCAACAAATGCCTCCCAAAGTAAAACTTTCAAAATGAGACTAATTAATGAATCTTATAAATATAGACTCTAATGCCATAAGTCTTGTACTGAACTGCAAATGTTTGATGCTCATTTAAATTGCATTCCAAGAAGAAAGGATTCCCTGGGTTACTGAGAAATTACACTTCTCACTGTAAAAGTTCAGCGAGATGACCCCTACATTTTTCAGAATAAAAAAATAGGGGAGGGGGCTTAATCCAATAGTCCTATCTTGAAATTCTCTGTTACTTCCCCAAATAAGGGAACATAGTAAACAAAACAACATCATCAACAACAAACTTGCTGGAATGTCAGTGATCATGACTTGGGAAGAACTACTTTCCTTCAGATGCAATGGTTATTTGGTAAGACAAGGTGAGGGATGCCGAGTTTTTGAAACACGTCTCCAGATTCTTTGGCACCTGTCCATGAAATAGGTGCTGGCCTCAGTGCTAACTGGGTTCTGGTGAATAGGATATGGTGACTGCTGTGTGACTGCTATGTCTGGTGCCATCTGACTCTCTCCCCAGGGAAGCTCGCCCTGAGACCCCGCCACCATGTTGTGAAGAAGGAAGCAGCCCAGGCCCTGTGGTCAGTCCTCATACAGGTGTCCAGCTGAGACTGCCCCAGCGAACGTCCCAGCCAAAAGCCCGCTGCACCTGACAAACCCGTGAATGAACAAGCCTTTAGATGATTCCACTTCCCAGCTTCAGGTCATCCCAGCTGGTGGCAAGTGGAAAAGGAATGAGCTGGTCTCACTGCAGATTTGTGAACAAGTAAATGCTGCTTTAAGACACAGATCAACCGAAGGACTTGTACTCATGCATATAAGCATAACCAATGGATAAAAGACACTGGGGTTGGGGGGCGGGGCAGGTAAAGGCATGTACTGGGGGGAAGGGGAGGCCGGGGGGAGGTCAATGGGGGGAAAAAAAGGAGACATATGTACTACTATTTGTAATACTTGAAACAATTAAAAAATTAAAATAATAATAATAAAAAAAAGACACAGGTTTGGAGGTGATTATTAAGCAGCAATAAGTAACTGGCACAGATACTGACATTAAAAATAGGGTGCTGACACTAAAAAGAAACACACACACGTGTGGGAGTCCCTTTGAACAGGAGGCAGGGGGAACCCCACATAATATAGAGAAGCGTGAAAATGAAAACCAAAAGGGCCCCCAAGAAATGGTGAGTGGAGGCCTGATGGCCCCTGAGGAGGCTGACAGCAAGGGCTTCTGGGCAAGTGAACACAATGACACTGAAACAGGGAAGACAGGGATTCTTGCTAGGAAGCTGGTGAAAAGGAAATCGATGAGAAAGACAAGCTAAGGAAAGACAATTAAGTATACTAGTAAAAGAACCTGGATTTAAGAGTTTCAAATATCCATTTCCCATTCATACCTTCTTCCAACTGTCCATTTGTCAAATAATGCTAAAATAAAAAAAATGGCTCTGGGCTAACATCAAATCCAGGGTGTTCCAGGAAAACATGGTCTCAGGATGAAGCCAAACATTTACAAAACTCCATAAAACCTCAGAAACATTTCTGTGGTGCCTCAAATTCCTTTAAGGATGTTCAGAATGTAAGAATTTTAAAGACACTGTCCTACAACACCTCCAGGAAGCCCAAGGTGAAGAGATTATCTGAAAACAAGTTGTGAGGTGGCTTTTCTAATGCCATGAACCCCAATAAAATTAACTGGACACTCAAAGCTTCTAAGAGAATGGTAGTAGGAGAAACCCTGCCTGCTAGCTCCGCCTCTTTAAGGGAGACCAGGACAGTACACAATCAAAAGAGACTGTGGGCCTTAGATGTTCCTTAGATGTTCCACAGGGAGGAAGCAGGCTGCAAAAAGAGCTGCAAGCACAGGTCATCTATCCATATCATAGAGGAATACACAAATTAGCTGGGACTCTGTAACATCACGACCAAACAACAGGGACCTGAGGCTGCATGGCGCTCGGGCAGGCTGAGGGACCTCAAGCCCCGCGCCCACCCCAGCACCAGGCCGGGAGACCTGAGGCTGTGCCCCCACTTGGCACGGGGTTGGGGGACCTGAGGCTGTGCCCCCACTTGGCACGGGGTTGGGGGACCTGAGGCTGCGCCCCTGCCTGGAGAGGCTTGATGAGGGTGGGGCTCAGCGGGTCTGGGTCTCACCCAATGGGAGTGGGGCAGGCCAGGTCTGGGTCACCTGCATTTTCAAAGCGAGTACGGGTGGTTGGCGGGGACTTGACTCTAGGTCCCACGGCAAGCCCTAGACTCTGACAGGATGGAGATTTTCATATACATTTTACTAATTTTCTTTCATCTCTGACACTTCTATTATAGAGAAAGGGCAAATAGCAATATTCAAATATTTCCTCTAATTAATTCCCTTTTAATGTACATGAATTTCATGCACCGGGCCACTAGTTTCTTATGAAAAGAACAGAGCAAAGTCTCAGAGGGAACAGCCAAGGGCCACGGAGAAGCACTCCAAGGTTAGGACTAAGCATTCCTTTCCTCAGTGAGGAAACAGAGAGGATTGTGAAATCATTTTAAATCTCAGTGGCAAAACAACTGCAATGCCTTTTGGCACCATTTAAGTACAATTTCTCCTCTAGCTTACTTCAAGCTTGCTTATGTTATACCAGTGTTTCTCCATAGGAAACTAATTGGCTTAAAATTTTGAGATTTCAGCCCTAGCTGGTTTGGGTCAGTGGATAGAGCATCAGCCTGCAGACTGAAGGATCCCAGGTTCAATTCAGGTCAAAGGCACATGCCTGGGTTGCAGGCTCAGTCTCCAGTAGGGGACGTTTAGGAGACAGCCTATCAATGATTCTCTCTCATCATTGATGTTTCTCTCTCTCTCTCTCTCTCTGAAATATATATATATTTCAAATTCAGGCCTTTCTAAAGAGGAAAGGTAGCAGTCTAGATTTTAACCTTCTCCTCCACAGGCAGTGAAACCTACCAGCAAGTCTATGAATTATGAGTTAAACGCAATGAAGGAAATGGCTAAGTCAGCAGATCCTGTTACCAGGATTCCATGGAAATGGAAGTGAAGTGGGAGGCACTGGGTTAGAGGCTGAAGATCTGAATGGAGAAAAAAAGGAATGGGTGTTATCTTTGTAAGCCTACTTTCCCATCATGTCACAGAATCAGCAAAACATAAGCTGGCCATAGGCTTTATCAAGAAACAAGAAATCTCCATAAAAGTAGAGGTAGAAACATTCCACTACACTGACTTTTTTTTTATTATTACATAAAACAGCTGGTATTATGCAAGATGACTGGGAAAGATACTCATAAAATTTGTTTTGGTACTGGCATAAGGAAAGACTTATTCATCAGTGAAGTAGAAGGGGGAATTCAGACATTAACCCTCACCTTTATGGCCAAGTGTTTTTTGACAATGGTGCCAAACAATTAAATCAGATATGAATAATATTTTTAACAAATTGTACTGGGACAGCTGGATATTCACATGCAAATAAATAAAATTAGACCTCTACCTCAGACCATAAATAAAAGTTAACTCAAAATACAAAAGTCAAAACTATAAAACATTTAGAAGAAAACATAGGTGTATATCTTCATGACTGGATTTGGGACCATTTAAATACAATGTCTCCTCTGCCTTACTTCAAGCTTAGATGTGAAACCAAAAGACAAAAATAGATGAACTGGACTTCATTGAAATCAAAACCTTCTGTGCTTTAAAAGGCACCATCAGGAAAATGAAAAGGTGAGCTACTGAATGGAAGAAATGTTTGATACTCCTTTATCTAATAAGGGATTTGTATGTAGGATATTTAAAGATCTCTTACACTTCAATAATAAAAAGACAATCCAATAAAAAATGGGTGAAGGAATTGAATAGATAGTTTTTCAAAGAATATATGCAAATGGATAATAAGCATGTGAAAAGATGGTCAACATCACTAATCATTAGAAAATTGCAAATCAGAATCAATAATAAGATTCCACTTCACACCCACTAGGATGGCTACAATAAAAAAAACAGGTAATGGCAAGTGTTGGCAAGAATGTGGAGAAATTGGAACACTCATGCACTGTCAATGAAAATGCAAAATGGTGCAGCCACTGTGGAAAACAGTCTGGAAGTATCTCAAAAGGCTAAAGATCTTATCCAACAATTCCATTTATAATTATATTCCCAAGAGAATGAAAACATATGTTCACATAAAAAGTTGGACATGAATGTTCATAGAAGTATTAGTAACAACACCAAAAAGTGAAAGTAACCCAAAGGTTCATCAAATGATGAATACATTTTTAAAAATGTGCTTGCGGAGAGAAACCAAGATGGCGGCATAGGTAAGCACCTAAACTGCTGCCTCGCACAACAATTTCAAAACTACAACTAAAAGACAGAACGGACACCATCCAGAACCACAGGAAAGCTGGCTGAGTGAAAATTCTACA
Organism: Plecotus auritus; assembly: GCF_963455305.1. Classification (NCBI taxonomy): domain Eukaryota; kingdom Metazoa; phylum Chordata; class Mammalia; order Chiroptera; family Vespertilionidae; genus Plecotus; species Plecotus auritus. Next base: position 149,491,277 of record NC_137770.1, read on the forward strand.
ACTAGAAGGAAAGAGAAAAGCTCACAGAGGGTTGGAGGTACAGCAAAGGGTCTTTGTTCACGCAGAGAGGAAGGGCGGCTGAGAGCCTGGCTGACTTTCTCTGGCGGAAGGGGGAAGGAAGCCCCCGACCGCACTGAACCCCAGTTCTGACTGCACTGAACCCCAGTCCCAGGTGAAACCCTGTGGACCCAGGCTCATACAGGGGGAGTCTGGACTGTCAAGTAGAGAGAAAGGCACCCAGAGACTCGGAGACCCGGGGGAGACCCGGGGGAGCCCCGGCAGGCAGGATTCTGGAGGCGCACGTGCCAGTGTGCACAAAGGCTGCGGAGGTTGCCACAGACTTTCCCTAGCAGAAGGGAGTCCGAAGCTCCTGACTGCACTGAACCCCAATTCTGACTGCATTGAACCCCAGTTCCAGGCGAGCCCCTGGGGACCCGCGCTCTTACGGGGGGGAATCTGGACTCTCGGGCAGAGACTCGGGAGCCGGGGAAAGCAGAGGTCTGCAGGAGCGCGCATGCCAGTGTGCACAAAGGCTGTGGAGGTTGCCACAGGCTTTCCCTAGTGGAAGGGAGTCAGAAGCTCCTGACTGCACTGAGCCCCAGTTCTGACTGCACTGAACCCCAGTTCCAGGCGAGCCCCTGGGGACCCACGCTCTTGTGGGGGGAATCTGGACTCTTGGGTGGAGACTCGGGAGTCGGGGAAGGCAGAGGTCTGCAGGCACGCACGCGCGCAAGGGCAAGGCTGACTGGAAGCCAAGACTGTCTGCTCCGTCCTGAGACTCCACCCCATCCAAGCTGAGCACAGAGGCTATTGCAATTTGGCAAGTCTAATCCTATAAGGCTATCTCCAGCACTGAACTTCTCCCAGCGCAGACACAGCTGATCCTTACAGCCAACTGGCCTGGAGGTCAATTCCTCCCAGTGATACCAACAACAATCAAGACTTAACTACAACAAGGCTGTACACACAGTCCACAAAGGGGTGCACCAAGAGTGTCCACCTCAGGTTACCTGGGGAGGCCGACCCACTGGGCCATATAGGAAACCTAGCACACAAATCTACCCTACCAACTCAGGGAAGCAATGAAAATGCGGCGTCAAAGAAACAGATCACAAACAAAAGAAATGGAGGAAAACAAACGACTGGATATAGAATTCAAAACCACGGTTATAAGGCTTTTCAAGAATATCCTAGAAAAGGCCGATAAATATAACGAGACCCTCGAAGATATGAAAAAGGACCAACTAGAAATTAAACATACACTGACTGAAATAAAAAATATTATACAGAGACCCAACAACAGACTAGAGGAACACAAGAATCAAGTCCAAGAATGGAAATACAAAGAAGCAAAAAACACTCAACCGAAAAAGCAAAAAGCAAAAAAAATCCAAAAAGTTGAAGATAGTGTAAGAAGACTCTGGGACAACTTCAAGCGTACTAACATCAGAATTATGGGGGTGCCAGAAGAAGAGAGAGAGCAAGATACTGAAAACCTATTTGAAGAAATAATGACCGAAAACTTCCCCCATCTGGTAAAAGAAATAGACTTACAAGTCCAGGAAGCTCACAGAACCCCAAACAAAAGGAATCCAAAGAGGATCACACCAAGACACATAATTAAAATGCCAAGAGCAAAAGACAAAGAGAGAATATTAAAAGCAGCAAGAGAAAAACAGTTAATTACCTACAAGGGAGCACCCCTACGATTGTCAGCTGATTTATCAACAGAAACTATGCAGGCCAGACGGGAGTGGCAAGAAATATTCAAAGTGATGAATAGCAAGAACCTACAACCAAGATTACTCTACCCAGCAAAGCTATCATTCAGAATTGAAGGGCAGATAAAGAGATTCACAGTTAAGAAAAAGATAAAGGATTTCATCACCACCAAACCAGTATTATATGAAATGCTGAAAGGTATTCTTAAAAAAGAGGAAGAAGAAAAAAGTAAAGATAAAAATTATGAACAACAAATACATATCTATCAACAAGTGAACCTAAAAATAAAGTGAATTAAAAACCTGAGGAACAGAATAATCTGGTGAATATACTAGAATCAGGGGCATAGAAAGGGAGTGGACTGATAATTCTCAGGGGGAAAGGGGTATGGGGGCGTTCAGGAAGAGACTGGACAAAAATCATACACCTATGGATGAGGACAGTGTGGGGGAGGTAAGGGCAGAAGGTGGGGTGGGAACCGGGTGGAGGGGAGCTATGGGGGGAAAAAGGAGAAACAATTGTAATAATCTGAATAAAGATTTATTTAAAAAAATATAAAATAAATAAATAAAAAAATAAAAATGTGCTCGCTTCAGCCCTAACCAGTTAGGCTCAGTGATAGAGCATCGGCCTTCGGACTCAAGAGTCCCAGGTTCAATTCAGGTCAAGGGCATGTACCTTGGTTGTGGGTACATCCCCAGTAGGGGATGTGCAGGAGGCAGCTGATTGAGGTATCTCTTTCATCAGTGTTTCTAGCTCTCTCTCCCTCTCTCTTCCTCTCTGTGAAAAATAAATAAAATATATTTTTAAAAAATGTGGTCGCTTCATGCAATGAGATGTTATTCAGCAATAAATAGGAATGAAATACTGGTGATACATGCTACAAAAGAGATGTACCTTGAAAACATTATCCTATCTAATAAAAGAGTAATATGCAAATTGACTGTAGCTCTGCTACACCCACCAGCCACGCCCACCAGCCAATCAGGAGGGAATATGCAAATAAACCCAACCAAGATGGCTGCAACCACAGAGAGCAGGAGGGAGGCTTGGGTTTCCCTGGCAATGGAGGAAGCCAAGCTTTCTGCCTGCCCTTGCCGGCCCAGGCCTCCACTCAATGCTACAAAGTTTCAATTATAGAAGATAAATAAATCCTAACAGAAATGGCTGCTGCCACAGAGCGAGCAGAAAGCTTGGCTCCACTCCAGGCTACAAAGTTTCAATTGTAGAAGATAAATAAACCCCAGATACCAGGGCCTCCGCTTGGGTCGCCAGGGGTGTGTGGCCGGCCTGCAAACCACCACAGGCACCTCGCCCAGGCCACCCCACACCCCAAGGGAACCTCTACCCTGATCCGGGACGCCCTTCAGGGCAAACCAGCTGGCCCCCACCCGTGCACCAGGCCTCTATCCTATCTAATAAAAGAGTAATATGCAAATTGACTGTCACTCAAAGATCCTGCCCCCATGTGGACACAAGATGGCCACCACAAGATGGACAGCAGGGGAGGGCAGTTGGGAGGGACCAGACCTGCAAGGGAGGGCAGTTGGGGTGATCAAGCCTGCTGGGGAGGGCAGTTAGGGGTTTCCCGGCCTGCAGAGGAGGGAAGTTGGGGGTGACTGGGTCTGCAGGAAAGGGCAGTTGGGGGGTACCAGGCCAGCAGGGGAGGGCAGTTAGGGGTGACCAGGCCTGTAGGGGAGGGCAGTTAGGGGTGACCAGGCCTGCAGGGGAAGGCAGTTAGGGGCAAACAGGCTGGCAGGGGAGCAGTTAGGCATCAATCAGGCTGGCAGGGGAGTGGTTAGGGGGTGATCAGGCTGGCAGGCAGAAGCAGTTAGGGGCAATCAGGAAGGCAAGCAGTTGAGCAGATGGGAACCAGCAGTCCTGTATTGTGACAGGGATGTCGGACATCCCTTGGGGGGTCCCAGATTGGAGAGGGTGCAGGCTGGGCTGAGGGACACCCCCCCCCATGCACGAATTTCATGCACCAGGACTCTAGTTATGATAATAAAACGTTAATATGCAAATCAACTGAACTGTGGAACGACCAGTTGCTATGACGCGCACTGACCACCAGGGGGCAGACGCTCAACACAGGAGCTGCCCCCTAGTGGTCAGTGCGCTCCCACAGGGGGAGCACCGTTCAGCCAGAAGCCGGGCTGACTGTTGGTGAGTGCAGCGGTGGTGCCGGGAACCTTTCCTGCCTCCACAGCAGCGCTAAGGATGTCCAACTGCTAGGTTAAGCCCTGCAGGGAGCGGGCCTAAGCCATTAGTCAGATATCCCCCATGGGCTCCCAGATTGCAAAAGGGTGCAGGCCAGGCTGAGGGACCCCCACCCTGAGTGCATAAATGTTGTGCACTGGGCCTCTAGTGCTAAATAAAAAAGGCAGTCAGGAAGGAGCACCTATTGTGTGATTCCACTGATATGAAATGTGCAGAACAGACAAATCTAGAGAGACTGAGAGGACAGTAGTGGTTCCCGAGGGCCAGGAAGAGTGGGGAAGTGGAAGCTGGCACAGGGTGGTTGCTAAAAGGCACAGGGCTACTTTTTAGGGGGATGAAAATGTCCCCAAATTGACTGTGATGATGACTGTGTAATTCTTTGAATACAGAAAAAGGCACTGAACTGTACACTTTAAATGAGTGAACTGCATGGTATGTGCATTGTGTCTCAATAAAGCTGCTACCAATTTTTTTTTTTTATTTGGTGCTGGTGCCAAGGTTCAAGACATAGAGAGTTAACAGTAGACCCTTTTGATAGGAAAGTGATAAAGGAAAAAGCTGTCTTTTTCACTGATACCAAGTCTATAAAATTAACAGTAAAATCTATATTTCTACTCAAAGCATTGAATGATATCTATTCCCCAAATTAGCTGAATTTTGGGTCCCAAAACTGATTTTAAATTACCTTCTGTTTTCGCTTTTTGGATTGAATTTCTATGTCAGCTGGACTTGGTTTTGAATCTCCAGGGAAACTAAGCTCTTCATTATCACATTCATTTAATTTCTTTTTTGTAACTTTTAGGAGTTCTTTATGTCTGAAGAAATGTACAAAACAAGTATGTCAAATTCTTTAAGAATAAATATTTAGTTATTATTTAAACAGATATTATGTTTATAAAATCATATAAAACAAATCTATAAATTACGATGCTCTCATTTGTTCTAATCTGATATTATTTGAAAGCATACTAGCTAAATTATAATCTTATGTAAATAAAATGAAAACAAGTCATGACATATGTGAGATGGATATAGTTAATATTGTAACTATATAGAGTTCTTATAAATAAGTTATTAATATTCATTTGACTATGTTAATATAAAACATTGATCTATTATTAAATATCAACTAGAAGCCAGAGATCAGTATTCAAGGTGAAAAAGAAAAGCATAATTATATGTGATTGTTTTGAAAAGACACAAAAATACCTTTTGGTACCTACTGACAATTGTCTACAAGAAGGAAAGAAAAGCCGAAACCGGTTTGGCTCAGTGGATGGAGCGTTGGCCTGCGGACTGAAGGGTCCCAGGTTCGATTCCGGTCAAGGGCATGTACCTTGGTTGCGGGCACATCCCCAGTGGGAGGTGTGCAGGAGGCAGCTGATCGATGTTTCTCTCTCATCGATGTTTCTAACTCTCTATCCCTCTCCCTTCCTATCTGTAAAATATCAATAAAATATATTAAAAAAAAAAGAAGGAAAGAAAAGTACCAAAATATAGATCATTCAAAATAGGAGAAGCAGGAAAAAAGAGTATTTGAAGTCTGAGTGGAAGGGGAAATAAAAAAGGGGCAGGGGTTTAGAAGAAGGGAAATCAGGGAGATAATGTGTAACCGTCTCTTCAAGCCTGCTTTAACAAGAGATCTTTGCTAGTACGATGTTAACAAAATGAAAGGGATGTGAAACAATGTAGAGAAAGACAGTTAAATGAGAGGAAAAACACTGATGAGAATCAGAGAGCAAACTTAAGAACTCAGGCTATAAACAGAAAGGAAGCCATGAGGGGGCTCCTCAGACATGGGAAAGATGCCATTGTGTTTCTATGAGTGGTAAAAACAGGATTACCCAACTTCTTCTTTAAATCATACGGACATTTTGTATATGTGATATCTTTTATAATTAAAAAAAGAGAAAGAAACATAAGGTTGTTAAACAATGACACAGATAAGTTTTAGTTATTTGAATGCAGAAGGGATGCCCACTATGAAAAGAAGGAAAGATCACCAGAGAGAGCTGATATGTGGCAGAAATAAAAATTCAAGGTAGACATGAAAAGTGCAGGTGACAGGATATGCAAAAGGCATCCTCATTATGGTTTGAGGAATCATTAAAGAGTAAGTACAATATTGTGGCCCTCAAAACAGTTTCAGATTGTGCTATGTTTCTGCAGTAAGTTTTTAAATAGGGTAATTTAATTATGAAAATTACAGAGAGGAAATAAATTTGTATTTTGGTTTTTAAATAAAGCAAAATGACAATTAAATCTTAATTCATGGCAGAAATTATCTGAAATATTAAAATCTTACCGGGTCACCTCTTTTTCTAAGTCATCCTTTTTATTCATTACTTGCTGCAGCCTTTGTTGCAGAGAGACGTCTAGGTCAATATTTTTGTTTGACTCTTCCTTTTCGTGCTGAGGATTTGAAAAAAATTTTAAAGAAAATCATTTTTAAAAATCTAGAGACTCACTTTTCTTTCTTAAAAATATGATTTCTCGAGTTCATGAATAACATGTGTAGACAAGTTTATAAAAGGTAGTAGACAGGTTTATAAAATCTAGTTTATAAACTTGACTCCAATAAGGACAGATTTCAAAAGTAATGACTTCCTACAGCAGCTTAAATTGATTTTACATTTTCACCACTTTCTTTCTGGAGCTTAAATTGCCAAAGTTTGTTAAAATAGAGGTTTTGATATATAAAATACTAAGTGCTAAAAAAAATATGTAATAGAGTGGCTATATTGACATTTCTAAGATCCCTAGAAACATTTTCACCAATAGTTCAAGATATTCCAGGTTCTATTAAGTCACATCTTACTAAGATAATCTTTGAAAATTTCCCATGCAGTCCCCATTACCTTATGATGATAATCTGACTTTAGGATGAGATAAAGATTCTCATTCTCTGTAAGCTTCCTTCCATAGGTTTCATTTTCTCCTTTTCTCTTAAACACTTTTATCTTTAAATAAAGTGTCTTCTCTATATTCATGAAAACATAACTTTTACTTGATTTTTGTAGCTTTTTCTATCATCCTGTTGTCCCCATCCATTAAAATCTAACATTTTTTAAATGCAAGGTCTCATCCACATATTCATATTTTCACCACTCATTCTTTTCTTTTACATAAGAATCTGATTTTCAGTCCTGTAATTGTACTAACATTTTTTTGAGAGTCATCTTCTTTTAATCCTTTAATGGGTTACTTCTCAGCAGCAACTGATAACAATGACCACACACACACTCTCCCTCCAGTCCTCCAACCACAGTTCATTTCTAAACAGTAACCTTGATGTACAGTCTTCCACTCTGTCTATTCCTTTTTTATATATTTATTTCTATTTTTGCTTGATTTTGGGGGAAGGAAGTGGTAGCATGTTTATTTTTCTTCACCCTGTTGAATGCCATGGACTAGAACTACATTGAGGTTGAAGGGAGATGTAACAAGTTTAAGAAACTCAATACCTGGTTTTATAATTTGATGACCTATGTTTTGAATATTTGAGCTAAAAGTAAGGGCTAGAGATTATGTACTTAGCATAAGAAGCTAAGTATATAATCAACACAACAGAAATTATGAGGAATTTCAAAAAGACAGAAAGAGAACAGCCTCAAAATAAGAATCCCTAAAAGACAGAAAGCTGATAGGATCAAATCCCAGACATACGCAGAAGTGGAATACTCTGAAGAAGAAATTAGGGTCCAGTCCAGCAGCAGATAGAGACAGTGGTCACCTAAGACAATAGGGTGTTTTTTTCACCTTTTAGTATAGAAAATTTCTAACAAACAAAAGAAGATAGGCTATTATATTGGACCTCCATAGGTTCTTCACCCAGGTTCACAATTTTATTTTTTTAATTTTCATTTCTTTTCTACCTCACTTCTTTTTTATTTTCTTGCCATCACGATGTATCCCCTCTATGGCCTCTTCCATCTCTACCCAACTCCATCACACAGCTGGAAATCACCATACTGTTGTCCGTGTCCATGAGTCCTCTCTAATTTTTTCTCTTTTTTGCTCCATCCCTACAACACCCCCCCAACACCACCACCATCACCAGCAGATAAGCACTATATGATGATTTCACTCATATGTGGAATTTAATGAACAAACTGAACTACCAACCAAAATAGAAACAGACTTCTAGAGAACAGTCTATTCCTTTCTTAAAATTCTCTCAGAGAGCCGAAACCGGTTTGGCTCAGTGGATAGAGCGTCAGCCTGAGGACTGAAGGGTCCCGGGTTCGATTCCGGTCAAGGGCATGTACCTTGGTTGCGGGCACATCCCCAGTGGGATGTGTGCAGGAGGCAGCTGATCGATGTTTCTCTCTCATCGATGTTTCTAGCTCTCTATCCCTCTCCCTTCCTCTCTGTAAAATATCAATAAAATATATTTTTTAAAAAAAATTCTCTCAGAGATTCTTAAATCTCAACACTTCAAACCAGATTCCCTAATCAACATTTCTGGCCTTGACCCCTTTACTGAGGACATTTGTACTTTTCTTTCTCCCTTCTTGCTCCTCATAAACAATATCCGCAACCACACACTCATAAACCATGAGTGATATGAATCACCCATATAGATAACGAATCCTGTCCATTTTATGTTGATTCTTATTGGTGTTACTTTGAGTGTACTACTGTTATGTTCTGAGTTTGGGGGCACCTTCACCCTTAGGATGTTGACCAGCATTCTCTGTCTTGTTTTTCTCTTATAATGCAAATGTTTTTTGTAAGTGTCAGATTATCAATTATTTGCCTTTAATAATAATAATAATAATTTCTTATTTCATAGAGATCTGACCTATAAAAATCTTCTGAAATTCTTTTCACATGTATACTCAACTATATTGTTTGAAGGCTTGGGAAAACTAGAGCTATCTTCTTCTTGCCAATTCAGACTCCTCACCTCACCATTGTGTTGATCAAATATCTGGGTTTGAATTCCAAGACCGCCAGTGATATAAAGTTTTTAATTGTATCCTAATAATAGTTAAGCTCAAATATGTTCAATTTATACAAAGATAGGTACCCTTATCTATAATAATAAAAGGGTTATATGCTAATTAGTCTGGACATCCTTCCAGACATCATTCTGGATGTCCTTCTGGATAAATCCGGGGCTGGAGGGAAGTCCAGGTCCCGGGTGCCTGCGGGTGGCTGGAGGGAAGCCAGCCCAAGTCCCAGGTGCTTGCTGGTGGCTGGAGGGAGGAAGCCCGGGTCCCAGGTGCTGGAGGGAAGCTGCTGCCAGCAGCCGGGGGAAGCAAGGTCTACTCTTGCACAAATTTCATGCATCGGGCCTCTAGTATCAAATAATATGCCCCAAAGACAAATTAATACATAGAAATACAAGATTATCTCTTGTGAAGAAAATTAAGACAATGAAAAATTAAGGGCTAAAGTATTTTGCAGAGACGAGATGACAAGTGCTGAAATGAATGAGGTCAATGAGAGTTGGAACAGAGAACACTTCATGGAGGGGAGACTGGGAGCCAGGTCCAAATAGATATAGGATTAGGCATGAGGAACAGAAACTGAAAAGACAGAATGGACAGCATGAGTAAAGGCTGAGAGATGCTGAAATCAGCCCAGTTATATCAGAGGATAAAAATCCCATGGCAAGAAAAGAAAAACATACGTTCACACAATGACTTGTACAATAATGCTCATAGTTGAATTACTAACAGCCAAAAAGGGAAAACAATACAAAGTTCCATCAATTGATGAATGGATCAGTAGAAGAGCCACACGATGAAGTATTGTTTGGCAATAAAAATAAATAAATAAAATATTGTTATGTGCCATAATGTGGATGAACCTTTAAAATATTTCATTAAGTGAAAGAAGCCAGTCACAAAGAACTTTAATTTGTGTGGTTGCATATATATGAAATATCCAGAATAGGCTAATCAATAGAGACAGAAATGAGACTGGTATTTGCCTGGTGGAGGGCACAATGAGGAGCTGGTAGTGACTGCTAAGTGGTGTGGAGTTTGTTTTTGGAATGATAAAAATATTCTGTAATTGACTGAGGTGATAGATGCACAACTCTCTGAATATGTTTAAAATGTTGAATTGTATAATTTAAATAGGCAAATTATACAATGTGTGAATTATATCAATACAGCTTTTAAAAATATATCCATTAGTAGATCTAGATTTAATTTTCTTAATTGTTGGTTGTGGATGTACATATTACAATGATCTGAACATTTCCATGCTTTCATAATATTTCTAAGTGAGAGAAAATGAAGGATATGCCTATTTCAACTGGTTTGTAGAATGACCTTCCCATACAAACTATTCTGAAATCTATTGAATATTCATTCACCAAAGTGAAGAAATAAAAACAATTTCCAGAACATTCCATTAAGCATTATCCTCTGATTTTGTCTGGCTGCCTCATCATGATAATGGAGATGTCACTAAAACTATTATTTAGTAGGAAAAAAAAAAAAAAACCCTCTTGACTTTTATGAAGAATGATGCATAATTATCAACTTTCCTAAGAGTAAATGTTATAAGAAAAAAATAAATACAAATGACAGAGTAATAGCTAGGTTTAAGAAGTAAGTTAATTATAAAGATAATACAATTATAATAAATTAATCACAATGAAAATACAAAAGAAAGTTGTCCATGAAAAGTAGTATCCTAAAACACTCTATATTATTTAACCAGCTATAGATTAACTGATGACAGGTTAAATTTCATACATACTTGACTTCTGCTTTCATCTAGTTCCTTCTTGAAGTCATGTGTCTTATCTTGTAAAAGCCCAGGATGACGTGATTCAACCTCCAGTGAAGCCTCTGTCATAGATATTTTTTGTTGAAGTTGTCTGACAATGGCCAGTTCTTCTTGAAGTTGTCTCACAATGGCCTAGTGAGATATTTCTGTTACTGACTTTATTAATCACATTATTATTAAATTATGTTAATAATATACTGTATAAGTTCACATAAGGAATTGGGCAAAAGATTTACAGTTGTGAGTATGGGAAACACAGAGTTTATTCTTGTATTGTTATTGACTAATTATTGTATTATTCTCCATACAAACAACTATAAACCTACTTTTTGCCCCACCCTGGATGTACTTTGTTAGAGTCATATATTATTATCTACAACAGTACAAGTGTAATATGCTAATTAGACCAAACATCCTTCAGGATGAAGCCGGGGCTGCCAGGGAAGCCCAGGTCCCAGGTACCTGCCGGCAGCTGGAGGGAGGGAAGCCCGGGTCCCAGGTGCCAGAGGGAAGCTGGTGCTGGCAGCCGGGGAAAGAAGGCCTACTCTTGCATGAATTTCATGCATCGGGCCTCTAGTTATAAAATATAACTGGAAAAATATCACCACCTACATCAATTCACCTTCTTTTCCTCACATGGACATACTCCTGTTTGCTTTTGCTTTATCAGGTTAAAGACACAGAAAATGTAATCCTTCTGCCTAATCAGTATTAGGTTATTTAGACAGCTGACTCAGCCCCACTCTCTGCCCCCCCCCCACCCCAAACCATGAATCTCAAAGCTTTACATCTACTGACATCTCAAAGAGAATAGAGCATGTAGATGGGTCAACTGGTAGTAAATTCAATATTGTGGAACAAATTCTCTTTTTATTTTTCAACCAGAGGCTTTAATTAATGTCACAAATTCAATCCCCTGCTCAAATCCTCCCAATACGTTCCTATCTTAGAAGCGAACTGAAGTCATTCCAATGGCCTTCAAGGCCCTAGCTAACCAGGCCTTCACCTGCCTCCCTGCTACACATAAACCCTGCCACTCCTCCCTGGTCTGAAATGGAGATCCAATGCCAAATGAGTAAATCACAGAGAGCTACAATTCTCTCTGTCTTGGACAAATTTATCTCCAAAAGTTAGTAATTAGGCCTTGAAATGAGAAATATGAGCAAATTATTTGTAAAAATATTCAAAGAAAATTGGAACTAGTAATGGAAAGATTAAATCAAGTAGAATTGCTAAAACTCATCATGTTTGTCCCAAATTATGATTTAAGTAGTTGCCTTTAAAAGGGTTGAGAGGTCTTTGAATATATTACTTGAGTCTGAAGTATTTTGAAATTTAATTCAAATTGGCATGAATAAAAATAACCTTATACCAACTGAAATGTATCAGTTGCTACAGAGGAAAGATACTATGAGATACAGCATCTACACTTCAGTTCATCTGGGAAATCTGAACTTAATTGAATCTTAATTTCAAAATACTCATTTTAGGTAGAGCATTTCCTTGCTTTCTAACGGTATTAAAATGTGGTGACAGAAAGATTAAAATTATTATTATGTCAGTATAAAACTAACTTATTAATATCAATCTATATCTATTAACAATCTATAACTTAACCTCTTAAAGTTTCATGGGCAATTCACTGTCTTTACTCAAAACAAAACACCTCTCAGGCACAGCCTGCCCGCTGCCAGGGCTGCCCGCTCCATGCAGTGGCTCATGCGGAATGCTGCGGGGCTGCTGGGCTGTGGTCAGGGCCGGCCAGGGAACTCAGGTGCCAGGTGAACACAGCAGCATGAAGTGGAGGGTGAGCTGATGGCAGCCGCATGCATCACTTATCTATGAGCCTCCCCCACCTGCGTCCCTAACTGCCTCACCAGACCTTGCTGTTGGAGGTCTGCATGGCACATTGGAAATTCCTACTTTACACATCACCCCAAGGAGCCCTTTACCCAGATCAGAGGCTCACCGGGGTCAGCAGGAAGCAGGCGCTGTGGCAGCCTGAGCTGTGGGGTTCAGGGAGGATGGTTGGATTTGGCCCACAGCTCATGGTTTGCCTACCCTGAGGTGGTGTTCAGGTGTGACATGACCAGAAACTGGGACAAGATGTTGGTGATGGAAATAAAGAGGAAGGAACTTGATGCCAGAGACCTTTGGAGAACACTGATCAGATAGAGAGATAAGGAGAGTCTGCGAAGATAAACATCTGCATTCTTCAAGGAGCCGCTGGGACATGCTTAGAGATGCAGTGTGGTCGGAAGGACACTGCAGGTGCCGATTACTTTATGCTTAGTCATGAAGACAGTAAGTAGAGATGAGCATTCAGGCAGTCTGACATAGATCTAGGTAGGGATCATTAGTGATTAGGTGAGGTGGATGGTGGGAAGCCAAGGACCAAAACCAGCTTTAGGAAGGGGAATAGGGAACTAAGGAGGAGTCAAGTCCAGAGGAAGAAGCTTAAAGGGAGGGTAGCAATAGCAATGGAAAAAAAGAATAGAAATAGAATTAAGGAAGTGGACCCAGCCCTGGCCGGTGGCTCAGTGTTAGTGTCTACCCATGCATCGAAGGGTCACGGGTTTGATTCCCAGTCAAGGGCACATACCTGGATTGCAGGTTCAATTCCTGGCCCCAGTTGCTGCACATGTGGGAAGCAACTAATCAATGTGTTTCTCTCACCTCAATATTTCTTTCTTCTCTCTCTCTCTCTCTCTCTCTCTCTCTCTCTCTCTCTCTCTCTCTCCCTCCCTCTCTCTCTCTCTTCCCCCATCCTCCCTGCCTTCTACTCTCTCTAAAAAGCAATGGGAAAAAATATCCTCTGATGAAGATTAACAAACAAAAAAGAAAAAGAAAGAAAGAGGACCCAAACGGAGCCTGAATAAACCCAGGGACTGAGAGCTCCCAGCTGTTCTCAGTACCAGCTCAGTGCCCTCTGGGGCCTGGAAGTACTGGTTGGGCTCTGTTTTTCCAGAGCCGGAGCCAGAACTAAGGAACACCCTGGGAATAATGCCACACAGGGTGCTAAAGCAAATCAGACTGTTGACAGACTTCAAATTAACTTCCCAGGGCCTAAGAGTTTTTGTGGAAGAAATACTTCAAGGAGAATTTATCAGACAGTTTCTTACATTTGAGCTTATACTACGAATTACAAACCCACCCCCTTTTCAAAGATAATGTGTTCTATGAAAGATGGAGGTATTTTCTGTAGCTTTCAAAATTTCCATCTGTAGGAAAATCTTTTTACAGGAGAGTCTAGATTGCCTCTGGACTAGCAGATGCTTAGGAGTGAGGTCACTACAGGGTTATACTTTGTTCCCACACATATGCATTGAGCACCTTTTGAGTAGTAAACACTGGGAATATGGTAGCCGTGAACCATGAGGGCCAGAGCCTGCTCAGACCTTGTGGTTACATTTTCAGGAATTTTGCAGCCATTATTAAAAATGAATCCTATAAACTTATAATTAAATAAATTATATTAAAAATAAGGGTAATAAATACTCAGGGAAAAAAAACACCTCTTAGGTCCAATGTTCATTTGCTGGATACAATGTCTGCTTTTAAGCTGATAGAGCAAATACATTTATAATCTATACATTTTTAATATTCAACTAGATTCAACATTTAGCCATCATCAAATGTTACTTGGAATTTTCTCTTAGGAAATTTGAAAAATACTTATCTGTCTGGATACTTACATCTCTTTCTACATTATCATTTTCATACTGATGTATTCTTTCTTTAAAATGATGCCATTCATTGATTAACTCATTAATTCTTTCATTCAGCATAATAATTTGCTTTACACTTTCAGCATTAAATATGCTTATTTTATCCTGAATCTGATGTTGGATGTTAATTACTGTCTTTTCTTCCCCGTCGGCTTTGTTGTGAGCCTGATCCAGTTGCTGTCGAAGCAATTTATTTTCACTCTGTAGGTGAGATAGCTTCTCCTGTAAGGACTCCTGCTTTCCAATGTCTTTATCCACTTTACCTTGTTCCTCTTGATACACGTGTTCAGTTTCCTCCTGTTGACACTGTTTTTGACTGAGGTCTTTTTCTAAAACCAGTATCCTTTCTTTGAAAGCATCTCTTGTGTGATGAAGCTCAATTTCTAAGTTATTGCTTTTACTTTCCATTTTAGAAAGTTGTTGAGAAAGAATCTCATTGTTATGTTTTAGGCTAGACATATCAAAATTCATTTTGTCCCATAAACAAAACCATTCATCTCTTGCTCTCTGGAAAGCAAGTTGTAGGTCTCTTTTTGATGTCTGACAATGCTCATGATCCTGTGCAGCGGTAGCCAGTCTAGACCGGTATGACTCAACTTCTGCTTCCAGTCTTCCTCTGTTTTGTTGTTCATTCTCCAGTTTAGAGTTTAGCATTATAAGCTCAGCTCTCAGAACGTCAAGCTCTGCATTGTGTCGAAATACTGTTTTTCTTATTGTCTTTTGAAGACAGTCATTCTTTTCTTTGACAATTGCAATGTCCTCAAAATATTTTTTTCCCATTTCCTGGGTCTGATTTTTTACTGTGTCTATTTCCAGTCTTAGCTTGGCAATTTCATCCCACAACATGCGATTTTCATGCAATAGACTTTTTTCTTTGTCAGAACTCTCAGAAACCTAAGTAACACAAAGGAGACTTTTAGCTAAAACAGGGAAATGACATGTCATGATAGCCTCTGAAACTAAAGAATAACCTATGTTTATAATAAAAAGTTGCAATAGTGGATATCCCACTGGAAAAAATACAGTTGGATCCAAACCTCTAACTTTATACAAGCATAAATTCTCCAAAGTTAAAAAATGTAATATAATATGAGGAATTTTTAAGTGAAAAAAATCACAAGAGAATTTTAAGAGTCTCAGAATTAGAGTTTTTCTAAATTATCACAAGCCCAGAATGCATTTAAGTAAAAGATTAATAACTCTAACTACACTTACAAATTGAGATTACAGTCTGAACATATAGCTACCCCACAGTAAGAGTATTAACCATGCTTATATTAGGATAAACTAAATTTCCTAAAATTATATTCCCCCCAATATTAATCCATAGATATTTCAATTTATAGTTAGTCATAAAAACTACCTCTGCTAATAACTGATAACCAAGCATTTTCCTAAGCACGTCTACATCCATGAATGAACTCATTCAGTTATCACAATCTAGAATGGAGGGGTTAAAAAGATAAGCAAGTTCAGGATTTTTTCCAGGTTTTCAGACTCCACAATTCATGCTCTTGCACCAATTCATAGTTCTTCTCCAGTGTGGATATAGAAACACAAAAGAAGCCTATATTTCAAAAAATTAATGGTGAATAAGATAAAATTTACAGAGCTCTTCTTAGAAAATTATGAGATTTTTTGTTGCTCTGGTAACGCAATAACTTTTATTTCTTGTTCATGATGTTTAAAGTAGTAATAAATGTGAAATGCAGGGCGGGGGGGGGTGGGTTTGGCGGGGGGGGAGAAATACACTGAACTACTTTACTAGGATTTCAAATCCATTTGTCTCTCACAGCCAAGTAGTGACATTCACAATGGCCTCATTCAAAGGGGAGGCTTTTAATATTTTCCATTGTCCATGATCTCAAAGGTATTGTTACTAACAACAGATGTTCCAAATTTGGGCACATCTGTTGTGATAAAATACCTACCAATAAATTATCACTAAGTATATATTATGGCCTGTCATTCTCTTCAGAAGCCCCTTGTATTAAAATGGGATACTACTAGGAACAAATTGTTACTTTTCACAAAAGTAGAAGAATGACATCTAAAATATCATCTTTGAACTGGTTATACCCTCCTCCATTCCATCAATGGAAGTGAAAACTAACCTCTCTAATGATATATCAAGGAAATAAAATCACTGCCCAAATTTGGAACATCTCTTGTTATTAACAATACCTTTGAGATCATGGACAACAGAAAATATTAAAAGCCTCCCCTTTAGCCGAAACTGGTTTGGCTCAGAGGATAGAGCGTCGGCCTGCGGACTGAAGGGTTCCGGGTTTGATTCCGGTCAAGGGCATGTACCTTGGTTGCGGGCACATCCTCATTGGGAGGTGTGCAGGAGGCAGCTGATCGATGTTTCTCTCTCATCGATGTTTCTAGCTCTCTATCCCTCTCCCTTCCTCTCTGTGAAATACCAATAAAATATATTAAAAAAAAAAAAGCCTCCCCTTTGAATGAGGTCATTGTGAATGTCACTATTTGGCTGTGAGAGACAAATGGATTTGAATTAACAATATCATCCTATATAATAAAGAGGTAATATGCAAATTGGTCCTCACATCGTAATGCCGTTACAAGATGGCTGCCCTGCCCAGTCCCTCCCCCAGCCCTACCCCTGATCAGTGTGGGGTGGCTAGCCAACCCCTCACACCTCCCCATGGCCCCTCACCCAGGCTGGCCACGCCCCCACACATTCCCGGAGCTGGGGGTACCACAGGCAGGCTGTAGGCAGGGCATTGGTCAGAGGCAAAGGTCCTGGCTGTTCCTGGTCTAGAGAGTCCAGAAAACCTCAGCAGTGACCAAAGACCAAGACCGAGTGGAAAGGTCCCTGCCGGCGCTTATGGCTCAAAGTGCCAGGAGGAGTCAGAGCATCTGGAACCTGCAACCCTGGCATCTGGACACCAAGCCTTGGGGCACACCAAGCTGGTGGTGCCTGTGGGTGAAAGGGGGAGAGCAGGGAGCTGGGGTGCAGAGTTGGGAGGGGCCTAGAGTCTTTGGGAGCAGCCCACCTGCCCAGGTTGCTGTGACCTGTGCACTCAGGCTTGGTCAAAGCCCCTGGTCAGCTCTGCTGCTTGCCTTCCAGGTGCGGCTAGCCCTCAGGGGCTGGCGTTGTGCTCAGAGAAGCAGCTGTCACTGGGCTCAGTTAGATAAGAGAAATCAAAGAGCTGAGAGTAAATATCCTCCCAGCCCCTTCCTAAGCCCCAGGCAAGGAGGGCTGGGGATGGGGGTAATGGAAAATGGCTGCTGCTTTGCATTTTATAATGAAAAATCTCCTGCTATGTAGAGAGGAGAGTTGATTTGTTTCCAGCAACACCTGGCATGTTCCCTGCCCCAGCCCTGAAGCCTGACAGCACCTAGCAAAGGTGTGTCCACACAGCCATGTTGGCCTGGCTCCTGGAACATTCGGAGCAAGTTTGAGCTGCATTGATTAAAAAAAAAAAAAGTAAAGATTGAAAAACACCTCTTTGTACTCAAATGGCACTATAAAATGCACATTACAGCATCTGATTTTGTTTTCTGTGTTGATTTTGAGACAGAGCTCAAATAAGTTCATGGGAAAAGCAGAAAATCACAAAGGGAAAGGGAGAGGATTCTGCCGTCCACAGCACTGAACTTTGTTTATTGTTTGTTTGTTTTTTGTTATTTTTCCTTCTGTTATTCAAGTCAGTATATGCCATTTAAACCACTTTATGGCATTAGGTAATGAGCTAATGCTTCATCTATTAAGAGCAAGCAGCAGTGTCTTTCATATGAGTCACAAACATTTAATCAGTTCAAATGGAGCATACTGAGTGGAGAGAATGGTATGTGTCATTATATAAAGAACTTGGCATTATGATGCTATCTGGCCGAAGATCTTATTTATTTTGCAATTTAGAGAACATAGACAAATCAGGCATTGAAAATGAATGTGCATGCTTAAAGGCATGACTATATTTTCATCCATAATGACCAAATGATCGGTCACCAGAAGGTGCATTGATAGGTTGCATGGTGTGGCGGGTCTGGGGTCTGGTGGTATGGTGGGTCTGGGTGAAGCTGCGTGGCGCAGGCAGGGCCTGGGGACCTGAGGCTGAACCCTGCACCCTGGCACCAGAGCTGGGGGACCAGAGGCCATGCCCCCTGCCCTGGTGCCAGGACGTGAGGCTGCATCCCCCACCCGGGGGGGCTTGATGGGGGTGGGGCCGGCCTGGTCTTGGTGTCACCCAGTGGGGATGGGGCCGGTCAGATACTTCTAGTATAGAGAAAGTGCAAATAGCAATCCTATCTAATAAAAGAGTAATATGCAAATTAACCATCACTCCACCACACCCACAAGCCACACCCACCAGTCACACCCACCAGCCAATCAGGAGCGAGTATGCAAATTAACCCAGCCAAGATGGCTGCAGACACAGAGAGAGCAAGAGGGAGGCTTGGGTTTCCCCGGCGATGGAGAAAGCCAAGCTTTCCGCACACTCTAGCCGGCCCAGGCCTCTGCTTAAGACTACAAAGTTTCAATTATAGAAGATAAATAAATTCCAACAGAAATGGCTGCTGCCACGGAGCGAGCAGAAGGCTTGGCTCCGCTCCAGGCTACAAAGTTTCAATAGTAGAAGATAATAAATCCCAGATACCAGGGCCTCCGCTTGGGTCACCGGGGACATGGCCAGCCTGCAAACCACCACAGGGCCCTCGCCCAGGCTGTCCCACACCGCAAGGGAACCCCCACCCTGATCCAGGACACCCTTCAGGGCAAACCAGCTGGCCCCCACCCATGCATCAGGCCTCTATCCTCCTATCTAATAAAGAGTAATATGCAGATTGACCATCACTCCAACACACAGATGCCTGCCCCCATGTGGTCAAATCCTGCCCCATGTGGACACAAGATGGCCACCACAAGATGGCCAGCAGGGGAGGGCAGTTGGGAGGGACCAGGCATGCAAGGGAGGGCAGTTGTGGGGGATCAGGCCAGCAAGGGAGGGCAGTTGGGGGTGATCAAGCCTGCAGGGGAGGGCAGTGGGGTGACCAGGACAGCAGAGGAGGGAAGTTGGGGGCAAACAGGCTGGCAAGAGAGCAGTTAGACATCAATCAGGCTGGCAGGGGAGTGGTTAGGGGGTGATCAGGCTGGCAGGCAGAAGTGGTTAGGGGCAATCAGGAAGGCAGGCAGGCAAGCAATTGGGAGCCAGCAGTCCTGGATTGTGAGAGGGATGTCTGATTGCCTGTTTAGGCCCGATCCCACGGGCCTAAATGGGCAGTCAGACATCCCTCGAGGGGTCCCAGATTGGAGAGGGTGCAGGCTGGGCTGAGGGACACTCCCTCCCACCCCCCCGTGCATGAATTTAGTGCACCGGGCCTCTAGTATTAAAATATTTCCTCTAATTAATTCCTTTTTAATGTGTATGAATTTCATGCACTGAGCCACTAGTTTTATCCAATGGACCCTAAATGTCACCCCTATCACACACACACACACACACACATACAAACACACACACGCTTTTAAAATTCTCTATAGTTTCCATATGTACAGTATTGTTTTCTTAAATATGTACACACCCGCACATACACACACTTGAAATTGTCTAAATAAACTACCTTATAATTCATTTTCTCATGAGTTATTTCTATCTCTTTTGGTTTGCAAAGGTGTTTGGTCAGAATTCCATCTTGTAATATTCTGGCGTTCTGTTCTTGAGAAAGTTGGCTCTGAGTGTAATTTTGCTCTTCTACAACCTAGGGACACATTTCATTTAGATTTTGGTCTCATACCATTAAAAAAAAAGTCCAAAGCTTAAGAGAAGTACCTTAAAAAACTGTGAAAAGGAAGTAGCCTGTTTAAGCACAAGGATCTTTTCTCTCCATGAAAAAGTCAAATTTTAAGTATTTTTGCCATAGAGCAAAAATACAGTATTCTGAAATAAAACTTCTTTATGAACATTTGAGTAGTTCCATCACAGTCTCAAGGCAATTTAACTTGTATGTTAACATTTTTTAAAAGCCAAAATTAACATTTATGTTAATGATTAAGTTCAATTTACTTTCCATTTCTTCATTTAGAAAATATACACACAGTATCTGTTAGATGCCAAGGATAGTTATAAATTAATAATTTTAGTCATAAATGTCATAATTCACATTTTGAATGAGATAACATTTTTATTTGTTTTAAACATAATAATGTACATTAAAATCAAAGGGATATAAATATTGATAAAATAATGTAAGAAATAAGAAATTTTTACCAAAGATAAATTTACCTTGTTCTCTCTTACAGTCTCTGATACAACGTCTAGTGTTCTAATGGTGGTTTCAAGATATGGTTTCATTTGAACTTCTTTAATAGAGTGCTCTTCTTTTTTTCTTAACTGCACCCTATTTTTTTCACATAACAGATCAACTTTTTGTCTCTTTTCTTTTTCTTCTTCTAAGGTAAATCTGCAATTAAATATAACCAAAGCTGTGATGGACATAAAATAGTCTGTTATATTTATATGATGTCTTATGTAAACCTTATGGTAACCACAAAGACAAACCTCCAGCAGATTCACAAAAGATAAAGAGCAGGAATCAAAGCACACTACGGAAAATCTTCAATTCGTAAAGGAAGGCAGCAAGAGAGGAAGAATGGAATAATGGAACTACAAAACAGCCAAAAAACAAGATGGCATTAGTGAGTTGTTACCTGTCAATAATCTGTACTAATAAAAGGGTAATATGCTAATTAGACCACACATCTTCCAAACATCCTTCTGGATGTCCTTCCAGACAAAGCCACAGTGGCAGGGGCCGAGGCAGAGGCAGTTAGGGGCAACCAGGCTGGCAGAGGTGGACAATTAGGGCCAATCAGGTGGGCAAGGGATGGCAGTTAGGGATGACCAGGCCAGTGGGGAGGGCAATCAGGGCAACCAGGCCTGCAGGAAATGGCAGTTAGGGATGACCAGGCTGGAGGGGAGGGCAGTTAGGGGTGACCAGGCTGGCAGGGAGAGCAGTTAGGGGTGATCAGGCTGGCAGGGGAGCAATTAGGGGAGATCTGGCCAGCAGGGGAGCAGTTAGGAGCTCTCAGTCAGGCAGGCAGAGTGGTTAGGGGCAATCAGGCAGGCAGGTAGGTGAGCGGTTAGGAGCCAGTGGTCCCAGATTGCGAGAGGGATGTCCGACTGCCTGTTTAGACTCAATCCCTGTGGTATCTGGTCTAAACCAACAGTCAGACATCCTCCAAGGGGTCCAAGATTGGCGAGGTTGCAGGCCGGGCTGAGGGACCACACTGCCGTGCACAAATTTCGTGCCCCAGGCCTCTAGTTACTTCATAAATGGATTGAATTCTCCAGTCAAAAGGCATAGAATGACTTGGGGTAGTGAACACTCAATGCAGTGTACAGAGGCTGTATTGTAGAATTGTGCACCTGAAACCTGTATAATTTTGTTAGCCAGAGTCACTTAAATAAATCCAATAAAAAAGAAAAAAGGCATAGAATGTCTTTGTGGATTATATAAGAATCAACTATATGCTGCCTACAAGAGACTCAATTAATTCATTTTCTTAAAAATTTTTAATGCTTCCCTGAGCATATGCTCATTGGTTTTAGAAAGAGGGGAATAGAAAGAGAAAAAGACAGACAGACAGAGAAACATCAATGTGAGAGAGAACAGTGATTGGTTGCCTCCCATACATACCCTGACAATAGATCAAACCCACAACCTAGGTATATGCCTTGACTGGGAATCAAACCTATAAACTTCTGATATAAGGGATGGTGCTCCAACCAACTGAGCCACACAGGCCAGGACTCAATTATTTCTCTTTTTTAAAAAAATTATTTACTCTTGAAAGATTATTTATGTCTCCTTTTTCTCCATTGACCTCTGCCCACCCAGCCGCTCTGCCCCCCAGCACATGCCCCCACCCCCTATTGTCTGTGTCCATTGGTCATGCTCATATGCATGGATACAAGTCCTTTGGTTGATCTCTTACCCACCCATCCCCCTTCTTCCCTCTGAGGTTTAAAGGTCTGTTTGATGTGCTCTAACCAACTGAGCCATACAGGCCAGGGCACAATTCATTCTTAAAGACACTTAAAGGCACAATGTGAAGAGATGGAAAAGGTATTCCTTGCAAGTGGAATCCACAAAAGAACAGCTATAACTATACTATATCCGACAAAACAGAATTTAAGCCAAAAACTGTAACAAGAGACAAGGAAAGTCTTTATAAGGGGATCACTTCATAAAGAAGATATAACAATTGTAAATATGTATGCACCCAACATTGGTTTCCCTAAAAATATTAAACAAATACTAACAGAACTAAAGGTAAAATAGACAACAATACAATAATAGCAGGGGCCATCAATACTCCACTTTCAGCAATGAATAGATCATCTAGATACAAAATCAATAAGGAAATGCTAAACTTGAACCAAACATTAGACCAAATGGACATAACAAACATTTATAGAATAATCATATATTTTTATCACCACCTCAAAGAGATAGCTGCACTCCCATGTTCATTGCAACCTTATTCACAATAGCAACATATATAAACTAAGTGCTCACTAATAGATAAATAATGAGGATATGGTATTATGTATATATGTTTGTATGTACATGTGTATTATGTATGTGAATGTGCATATATATACACATACACTGAGTGGCCAGATTATTATGATCTCTACTCAGTATCCTAGCTAATAAAAGAATAATATGCAAATTGACCATCACTCCAACACACAAGATGGCTGCCCCCATGTGGACACAAGATGGCCGCCACAAGATGGCCAGCAGGGGAGGGCAGTTGGGAGGAACCAGTCCTGCAAAGGAGGGTAGTTGTGGGCGATCAGGCCTGCAGGGGAGGGCAGTTAGGGGTAACCAGGCCTGCAGGGGAGGGTAGTTAGGGGAAAACAGGCTGGCAGGGGAGCAGTTAGGCATCAATCAGGCTGGCAAGGGAGTGGTTAGGGGGTGATCAAGCTGGCAGGTAGAAGCGGTTAGGGGCAATCAGGAAGGCAGGCAGGCGAGGAGTTGGGAGCCAGCAGTCCTAGATTGGGAGAGGTTAGTCGGACATCCCTAGAGGGGTCCCAGATTGGAGAGGTTGCAGGCTAGGCTGAGGGACACACCCCCCCATGCATGAATTTTGTGCATCAGGCCTCTAGTGTGTGTGTGTGTGTGTATATATATATATATATATATATATATATATATATATATATATATTAGAGGCCTGGTGCATGAATTCATGCATGCATGGGGTCCAGCCAGCCTGGCCAGGGGGAGAGGACATGGGCAGTTGGCCAGCCTGCCTGCTGGTTGAACTCCTGGTCAAGGGGACAATTTGCATATTAGCCTTTTATTATATAGGATATACACTGAGTGGCCAGATTATTATGCATTCAGAGATCATAATAATCTGGCCATTCAGTGTATATGTGTGTGTGTATGTATATATATATATATATATATATATATATATATATATATATATATATATAGAAAATGGCAATAATCCAATTAATTATGATTTTCTTTGAAAATGAACTTATTTGGTAACTTTTGTAGTCTTCTAGGCTAATATCTAATCCTATATAATAAAAGGCTAATATGCAAATTGTCCCCTTGGGAGTTCAACCACTGGAAGTTCGATCGCTTGCTATGACATGTGCTGACCTCCAGGGACTGGTGCGGACCAAAGGACCAGGAGGCGACGTGGATTAAAGCAAGGCCCTGGTTGGCAGCCAGCAGCCAGGGGAAGGAAGGCACCAATCGGCCCTGATTGCCAGCCAGACCTAGGGACCCTACTCGTGCACGAATGTCGTGCACCAGGCCTCTATTCTTAATATAAAAAGCGAAACTTACCTCAGAAAAGTATAATTACTTTTTTATGGAATAAATGAGTGCATAAGAATATCATTATTATATACCTTAAAAGATGTACAAAAATGCCCTGATCAGGTTGCTCATTTGATTGGAGCATCTTCCTGTACACCAAAAGGTTGCCAGTTTGATTCCCCATCAAGGCACATACCTGGGTTTCAGGTTCAATTCCGGGACAGGGAGCATACCCAGAGGCAACCGATGGATGTTTCTCTCTCATATCAATGTGTGTGTGTGTCTCTCTCCCCCACTCTCTAAAATCAGTAAGAACACATACCCAGGTGAGGATTAAAATAAAATTATAACATATATATATATATAGTTATACAAATAACTCTCCTGATTATCACTAAACATCTAAAAAAACAAACAAACAAACAAAAACACGGGAGGACTTCCTGGCCTGTGTATGTCAGTGGTTGAGCATCAACCCATGAACCAAGAGGTCACCAGATCAATTCCCAGTCAGGGCACATGCCCAGGTTGTTGGCTCAATCCTTAGTAGGGGGCATTCATGAGGCAGCTGATTGATGATTCTCTCTCATCATTGATGTTTCTATCTCTCTCTCCCTCTCCTTTCCTATCTTTCTAAAATTAATAAAAACATATTAGAAAGGGAGGGGAGGATCTTGCCGAGAGCAATTATTAAACAATTCCTCTTGACCCAAACTTCAAAAATAAGTCTATAATTATTGAATATGAAATAGTTTTTATTTTGAACACAGCTGATGGAAGGCAGCTTTTAAACAGAACACATTTAGTTAGCCCTGGCCAGGTGGCTCAGTTGGTTGGAGCATTGTTCCTTACACCAAAATGCGAGTTTGATTCCAAGTCAGGACACCTACCCAGGTTTTGAGTTCAATTCCCAGTAGGGGCGCCTGTGGGAGGCATGTACTCAGTTCATCAGGAAATTAGAAGGTCTTGAGCAGAAGAACAACACAATCTGACTTAGCTTTTAATAGGCCCACAGTGTTTAGAATTGAATAAAAGACTAGAATTGATTTTAAAAAAAGAAGTAAGTAAGAAGAAAAGGGAGGGAGGGAGAGAGGAAAGAAAAGGGGAGGGAGGGAGGAAGGAAGGAATAAAGAAAGAAGTCAAATAATTGACTATTAAGCTAATTTTGATAGCAGATGGTAGTGACGTGGCCTGGAAGATGATTGGTTTCTCAACATACAGTAAACCCTCAATTTTGCAGGCATTGAATTAAAAGACTTTGAATTTAACAGATAAAACTTCTGGTCTGTATATCATGAGTGAAAATTAACACCCCATTAATTTTAAAATGCTTTTAACCAAGATTTGTTTATAATTAAATTAACAGGTTATTTTTTTTTGTGATTTATTTACAGTCATTTTTAACAACCTTTAGCAAATTGGCCATATGTTGTAAAACCACTGTAGTAATTTTACCAACATAAATACATATTACTCATCTACAACTATAGTCTACACTAGTGGCCCGGTGCACGAAATTTGTGCACATTAAAAAGGTATTCATTAGAGGAAATAATATTGCTATTTGCCCTTTCTCTATAATAGAAGTGTCAGAGATGAAAGAAAATTAATAAAATGTATATGAAAACTTTTCTCCTGTCAGAGTCTGGGGCGCACCATGGAATCCAGAGTCAAGTCCCCGCCCACACATATGCACCTCAAAATTGCGTGAGACCCAGACCCGGCCACCCCCCCCCCCATTGGGCTAGATCCAGACCCGGCCAGTCCCACACTTGTCAAACCCTGCTGGGCAGGGGGCATAGCCTCAGGACCCCTGGCCCAGTACCAGGACGGGGGGCGTGGCCTGAGGTACCCCAGCCCTGACCAAGGTGGGGGGCATGCCTTGAGGTCCTCCATCAAGTCCCACCAGGTGGGGGACATGGCCTGAGATCCCCTGTCAAGCCCCGCTGGGTGGCGGGCATGGCCTGAGTTCCCCCGACCCAGCACTGGGGATGCACCTTGAGGTCCCCTGTCAAGCCCCGCTGGGTGGGGGGTGTGGTCTAAGGTCCCCCAGCCTGGTGCCGGGTTGGGGACATGGCCTGAAGTCCCCTGTCAAGCCCCACCTGGTGGGGGGGGGGGGTGGCCTGAGGTCCCCCGGTCTGGTGCTGGGGCAGGAAGAGCAGCCTGAGGTCCCCTAGCCCAGCACCAGGACGGGAAGCGCACCTTGAGGTCCTCCATGAAGCCCCGCTGGGCAAGAGGCATGGCCTCAGGTCCCCTGGCCTGGCACTGGGGCGGGGGGCGAGGCCTGAGTTCCCCTGTCAAGCCCCACGGGGGCAGGGGAGGGCACAGCCTCAGGTCCCTGCTGATTGCTTGTTAAGGCTCCTTATGGGAACTTGGCCTCAGCTGTGGGTGCAGCCATCTTTTTGATGGAGTGATGGTCAATTAGCATATTCCCTCTTTATTAGATAGGATATTTAAATCAAAGAGTCACTGCCCCTAAACAATGTTGGACGAATGATCAGGGCATTATCACACCACATGGCGTGTGGGTAATTGGTTCTGCTGGCGAGTGGAGTGACTTTCTGCAGCAGATTTAACATGTGCCGGTGATGTTCCCATGTGCACTGAACTGTGCCCAGCCGTGCCCATTTGCTTATTCTCCGTGACTGGTGAATGCACGCATTTACTCGACCTATTCAGCATAAATTAAAATTATATATTAAGGTAAAATACATCATCGTAACCCTAACCTTAAAATATAAACAAAAGGAAAAGAGTTAATATAATGCTAAATTACTAATTAGAAATCATACAAAAGTTAGAGTCCAGAGTATGTGTGTCTCATATATGTGAGCAACATGGCATAAAAAAAAAAAAAGCAAACTGTATTGGACATTAAAAAGAAACAAAGACAGCCCTGGCCATTGTGGCTAAGTGGTGAGAGCATCGGCCCGCGCACCGAAAGAGTCACGGATTAGATTCCTGATCAAGGGCGCATACCTGGGTTGCAGGTTCCATCCCCAGCCCTGGTCCACTTGACGTGTTTCTCTCACATGGAGGTTTCTGTCTCTCCCTCCCTTGCTTTCACTCTCTCTAAAAAATCAGTGGAAAAAATATCCTTGAGTGAGGGTTAACAACAACAAAACAAAGACAAGATAAAAAATTATGTTAATATGTGGTATAAGGGCTAACACCAATCACAGAAAACATGTGAAACTGATGAAATTGGCACCAGAAAGGAAATGAACTGGGCTGGTGACACTTCAGTTGAGGAAGCATTGTTGAAGTGTGCACACAACGGCGTTCTTGTGGGCCCAGTGCAGGCAGCTGAATTGAAATCTGTGGCAGTTAAGTTTGCAAATCCTATGAACATACCATTCAAAGCAAGTGGTGGGTGGCTTGGGCGCTTTTACAAAAGGCAGGAAATTATGAGACAATGAATTTACAGTGAAAATTTAAGTGCTCCAACAGAAGAGACTAAACCATTTAGGCAAAAATTAATAGAACGCATAAATAACGCAATGCTGCTACAGCCTCAGATTTACAATGCTGACGAAAGTGGTTTGTTCCGGCTTCTGTGCCTGAAAACACACAAGCCTACAAATATGAAAAACTGACACCTGGAAGAAAAGTCAGTACGGACAGGATCTTGGCACTGCTATGTGCCAACACCAACGGATCACGTACTAGTAAACTGACCCCTGTGATTGTTGGGAAAACTCACAAACCTAGAGTTTTAAAAAATATAATGAATCATCTGCCTGTTTTGTATTGCAACTCTAAAAAGGCATGGCTCAACGCAGACATTTTCCAAGACTGGTGTTTGAAAGAATTTGTACCCGCAGTCAGGAAATTTCAAGGCGAGGAGCTTGGAATACCACCAGAGGATGCAACATGTTTATTGCATTTAGACAATGCTCTTGCTCATCCATCCAAAAATATTTTATGTTCAGAGGATGGCAAATTTAGATGTATGTTTTTGTCAAAAAAAATACATCACGTATCCAGCCCATGGGCCTGGGGAATAATTCTGGCAACCAAATGAATTACTGCAAAAAGTTTTAGAGGAAGTAGTGGTTGTATTGCAGAATGAAGGTAATGATGAACATACAACAGGATAGCGTATCTTACAAAGCTTACCGTTTTAAAGAGTTATCGTGTAAAATCAGAAATTTTAAAATTTTGCTGCATCATGAAAAGAAGTGAAAGTGCAAACATTGGAAACTGGTTGGAAGAATTTGCTTGATGATGAAGGGAGACTTGCATTTAGAAGGGCTGGAGGCTACTGATTACTGTGGGACAACACAGAATATTGGTGGACAAGTAGCTGAGGAAGATGTTTTACAGTGGTTGGAAGAAGATGAAGGTGACCCTGGGTACCACACTATGAGTGAAAGTGAAATAACAGATGAGGTGGTGACCTGGGAAGATGAGGATGGGAGTGAAGATAAGGAGGAAGAAGAAACAACACACCCCAAACACAAAGTTATCAGTGCTTGGATCCCATCTCCACGATCTAATAACATTTATTGACAATTCATCAGATAATGAAATTCAGCTTCATTAACACATTTTCAAAATATTAGGGAGTTAATTATAAAAAACAGCAGACTTCAAAAGTTCAAACTAAACTTGACAGGGTTTTCAAGGCAGGATTACCTAAAGGAAGCACCTCATCATGAAAGATTAATGTCACAGCACAACTACAACTACAGTGTCTGGATATATCATCATCAAAAGATAATTAAATAGGAAAACGTTTTTCTGTTCTTATAAAATTTAAATTTTGTTTTGTTTTTAAGAATATTGTTTATTTTTTAGTTAAATATAATTAAAGTGTATTTTTGGAAAAATGTTTATTTCAATTTGAATTGCATACTTATTACAGTCTCAAAACTACAGTGGTACATAAGCAATAATATCTGTAGAAAAATTTTCTGTGAAATTAAACTTTTCATACACACTTAATTTTAAATACACAAACATGTCTACGTAAGTAAAAGCAGGTAAACTAATTTGTCAGTTTTTCACGTACACATTCGGAAAACCTACTTTATTTTATTCTAGAGGCCCGGTGCACGAAATTCGTGCATGAGGCGGGGTGTGTTCCTCAGCCCAGCCTGCACCCTCTCCAATCTGGGACCTCTTGAGGGATGTCTGACTGCCCTCTCACAATCCAGGACTGCTGGCTCCCAAACGCTCACCTGCCTGCCAGCCTGATCAACCCCTAACCACTCCTCTGCCAGCCTGATCAACCCCTAACCACTCCTCTGCCAGCCTGATCAACCCCTATCCACTCCTCTGCCAGCCTGATCAATGCCTAACTGCTCCCCTGCTGGCCCAAATGCCCCTAACTGTCCTCCCCTGCTGGCCTGGTCACCTCTAACTTCCCTCCCCTGCTGGCCTGGTTGCCCCCAACTGCCCTCCCCTACAGGCCTGGTCCCCCCAACTGCCCTCTCTTGCAGGCCTGGTCCCTCCCAACTGCCCTCCCCTGCTGGCCTGATCTCCCCCAACTGCCCTCCTCTGCTGGCCAGATCACCCACAACTGCCCTTCCCTGCCGGCCATCTTGTGGCAGCCATCTTGTGTTCACATGGGAGTGGCCATCTTGTGTGTTGGAGTGACTGTCAATTTGCATATTACTCTTTTGTTAGGATAAGAGACTTTTCGCTCTAAGGGACACCTCCTTGCCTGAATTCGTCCCTTGCATTGAGGTTTCATTTTATTTTGAAGATAACCTGACAAGATTTGCTGACAGATTAGATGTGAAGTTTAAGACAAAGAAAAAGACAGGAGCTGAGGATGACACCAAGTTTCCAGCTGAGCAATTGGAAGAGCTGTCATTAACTCAAACAAGAAAGACCACATGAAGGGCAGGTGTGAGAAAGACTATCAATAGTTCAATTTTGGAGACCTTAAGTCTGGAACACCCAATAGCTATTTTTTTTTAAAAGGACAGCAAGTAGGCAATTTGATATATAGGTCTGGCATTAAGGAGAGAGATCTGGTCTGGAGATATAAATTTGAAGATCATTAGTATATACAAGGTAATAAAAGTCATGAGAAAAACGATCAAGAACTGAATCCTGGGACGCTTGAATGTGTAAAAGGAGGGAGATGAGGAGAAGCCAAACAGACCAAGGACAGACTAGGAAAGGCAAGGAGGAAACCAGGTGATTTTTTAGATAAAAATCATCCAACTCTAGAATATACTACTCAAATGTACAAAGTACACTGTAATTAGTCATATTAAAATCGTGTAACAGAAAAAAAGGGGGAAACATGCAGGGAATATCCTTACTTTATAAACTGAATTTTTGTAAATTTTGTAATATGAAGTCCCTGTTGAAAAATTAGGTGAGGTGCATACTGAAATGTACTCTCTTTTAAAAAAGAAGGATAAAGGCAAGCACTCATGGTACCTTTCAAAAAGAAGATTCACTACATTAGGAGCACCTTGGTTTATCTAGTGTCTATGGCAGATTTCAGAGACCTGTTGGTTCAGGAAGCCCACAATACTGAGTGTCTGGCCATTTACAGAAAAGGTTTGTCAACCCCTCATCTAGCAGATTAATCCCTGGATGTGCTTTAATAGGTTTACTCAGTATTCTGAAATTTGTAGATAAGATATGAAACAAATTGCCTTGTGAAACCCCTGGGCTTTCAGATTAATTTGAGGGTCCAATATTTGAACACTCAGGAATTAGGAACAAGCACAGAAAGCTAATAGCTAGTAATTTAGATGGAAACAAAGTAGAGTGACAATGTAGCATATAACTTCCTATTATAACTGAGCAGTTATTAAAAGTATCCTCACAAAATTTGCTTAAGACATGACATTAAACCCAATGATTTAACTACATGTCAATTGTCTAACAATCAATATATTGTAGACCAGAACTACCCTCATTTTTTCAGGTGGCTGCATACTACATTATTTTATGGGTATAATAAAGTATTTCCTTAGAGATAGGTATTTACACTATCTCCAACTTTTTGGTATGCAATCCTAATATATAAAAACCCTGGGTCATAACAACTAGTAACGACTGGAGGGTGACCAACTGGAAGTCAGTGCTGGCACTGCCCCCAAGCAAGCAGTAAGGGGCAATCAGGCAGGCAGGCAGAGGAGTTAGGGGTGATCAGGTAGGCAGACAAGCAGTTAGGGGAGATCAGGTGGGCAGATGGCCCCTCACTGGCTGGCCCTGCCCCCAAGCAAGCAGTTAGGGGCAATCAGGCAAGCAGGCAGGCAGAGTGGTTAGGGGTGATCAGGTAGGCAGGCAAGCGGTTAGAGATCAGGTAGGTTGGCGAGCAGTTAGGGTCGATCAGGTAGGCAGACAGCCCTTCGCAGGCCTGGCCCCATCCCCCAGCAAAGAAAGAGGGAAGCCCAGGCCAGCCAAGCCATTGCACCCCAGCCTGTCACCTGCAGAGGGAGGCCACTGGTGGCAGGGGAAGCGGGGGCAGTGCTGGACAGATGGCAAGCAGTGGCAGCAGCAGGGTGGGGCCACCTGCCTGCAGTCCGGGGAAGGAAAGCTCCGATAGGCCCTGATCTCAGGCCAGGCCTAGGGACCCTACCTGACGGATCCTGGATCATGAGAGGGTGCAGGCTGGGCTGAGGCCCGCCCCCCCCCCCCACACACACCGAGTGCACGAATTTTGATGCACCAGGCCTCTAGTGTTGCAATAAAGATCCTTAACATACATATTTGTATTTGTAACATTTATATAAATATCCTTAGTGCATATATGTATATATATGTCTTTACCATCTATGTCATATTATATATATATGTGTGTGTGTGTGTGTGTGTGTGTGTGTGTGTGTGTGTATACATATATATATATATATATATATATATATATATATATATATATACACATACACACATTTATTATATATATATATACTAGAGGCCCAGTGCACAGAACTGTGCACCAGTGGGGCCCTTTGGCATGGCCTGTGGGGAAAGGGCTGAAACCAGCAGTCCAATGCTGCCTGCCCTCCTGCCTGCTGCTCCTGCTCATTCCGGCCCCACTGCACCTGCTGAGGGCTCACGTCCGGCAGAGGCTCGCACCACTGCAGAGGTGCTTGCCAGCCATGAGCCCTGCATCTGGCTCCCAACTGGGGAGATTGGATTGGGGCAGGGGGATGCCTGTGATGCAGTCAGCCCTCTTGGTGGGTAGTGGGACGCCCTTGCCAGCACGAGATCCGGATCCGTCCCGCTGGCTGACGTTCGTACTGGTTGGTGAGAGCCATCTGATGGCCACTTTTACTAGTATGTCTTTTTTCCCTGCCAAGCATTTAGGGAGGGGAAGCGGCTGCGGTGCCTGAGGCCAACTTCCAGGAGGCCGTCAGTGCTGTCAGGATTGTGCTGGTCCTGCAGGTCCATTGGTGCCTGGCCCATTCTCCAGAGACTGGGCCTGCAGGACTACTGAGGAAGTGAGTGGCTGCCGCCAGGCTGGTGGGTTGCCCGGACAGGTTGGTCAGCTGAGCAGTGCTCCCACTGTGGGAGCACACTGACCACCGGGGACCGCTCCTGTTGACCAGTCATTTGGCCATTCAGTCGTTCGATCGCTTAGGCTTTTGTATACATAGATAATACATATAATGCCCTAGTGCATGTTTTATATACATAATAATATATAATTAATGTCATTAGAATGTGTACATGTGAGTTTATACAAGTCATGTTTTCCTGTAGGATTTAGTTCTGGAAGTGAAGCTATTGGGATAAAAGAATGACATGAAATTTTGAAACAAACTCAATTACCCTTCTAAAAAAGATGTGCCAAGTTCATCTCCCAATAGTGCACAAGAATGCCTTTTCCTCCCATGTGCCAATTCTGGTTGTTATTTTTTAAAATAAAATAATTATCATCATTAGTTCCAAAAATGGTATCTCATTGTTTGTTGATTTGCATTTTTCTGATTACCAAGCAAGGTTCACTCTCTCTAGTAAAAATATAAAATTAGTTCATCAGGAATGTTAGGTCAAATTGGAATTTGTTTTATAGGAAAAGAATAATCACCTACTGTTAAGTACTGCTGTAGGCTTACCTGTCAGAATCTTCATCCTCCATAATAGAAACCTGCTGCTTATCGGTTTGTTCACTGTTGCTTTGCTGACTCAGTCCAACACTGTCACTGTCAGCACCATCACACATGGTTCCTGATGCTTCCCTTTTACTGGTTTTCTGCTCCTTTTTTTCTTCAACCTTTGATGACAGATCGATATTAGGGATATTGTTGTTATCTCACTCATTGAAAAGACTGTGTTTTCATTCATTCTATCATTTGGCTTTATTACCTTATTCACGAAAATGACGGTGTTTTCATTCATTTCATCACTTGGCTGCTCGTTATCAGTGTGTTCACTGTTGCTTTGCTGACTCAGTCCAACACTGTCACTGTCATCAGCACCATCACACATGGTTCCTGATGCTTCCCCTTTACTGGTTTTCTGCTCCTCTTTTTCTTCAACCTTTGATGACAGATCGATATTAGGGATATTGTTGTTATCCCACTCATTGAAAAGACTGTGTTTTCATTCATTCTATCATTTGGCTTTGTTATTACCTTATTCACGAAAATGACTGTGTTTTCATTAATTTCATCACTTGGCTGCTGGTTATCAGTGTGTTCACTGTTGCTCTGCTGACTCAGTCCAATGCTGTCACTGTCATCAGCACCCTCACACATGGTTCCTGATGCTTCCCTTTTACTGCTTTTCTGCTTCTTTTTTTCCTCAACCTTTGATGAAAGTTTGATATTAAGGATATTATGATTATGTTATTCATTAAAAAGGCTGTATTTTCATTAATTTTATGAAATTGCTATGACTTGAACCAATAAAAATATTTTGTTTGTTGAAGTTTATCAATAAAGGTCATTGAAATTGTCAATTCTACTTCATTTCTGTTTCAGTAAAGAAGACGACTTTTCCAAGATTTCTAATAGGGCTGTCTTAATTTTGTGCTCCTATTCAAATCGCATCCACTTTGCTACCTAACATTCCCTT
Organism: Plecotus auritus; assembly: GCF_963455305.1. NCBI lineage: Eukaryota > Metazoa > Chordata > Mammalia > Chiroptera > Vespertilionidae > Plecotus > Plecotus auritus. The sequence continues at coordinate 149,525,512 of NC_137770.1, forward strand.
TACCCACCCCTAGCCCATTTATCTAGCAGAGACAGAGAAACAAAAGGACGAAGATGAAAAATGTGTTCTCTTCTGTCTTTCCCTCCTGGGTCTTGCATTACCCACTAGATTTAGAGGATGTGAAATTGTGCATCAGTAACAAATAGGAAGCTTTCCTCTTTCTGCACGAAGCTATTCCTTTCCCCATTGCCTTTTACAATACTTTTTTCTTTAAGATCTTTGTGGGTATCAAAAAAGTGGTGGCATTGATAAAATATATGAACCACAGTTTACTACAACACTGGAGCAGAATGAAACTAATGAATTGTTGGTTAATGTACAACTCTGGGAAATGAGTGATACAATCACTATAAAATCTTATAGCTAGAGGATATATAAGTAATTATCTACTCACTTTATCCCTATAGTTACTAATAATGGAAATAAAACCAAGGTTAAATGACCTGTCCAAACTTGGTAAGGATGCAATTTCTACCATTTTATGGCACCAAAAGAAAGGATATAATTCTATAATGCTCAATCAGATAAGTAAACAGAAAATTTCATCAAATTAATCAGGTAATTTAAGTATGACTTTTGAAAAGTAATTTAATGCCTTAGTGTAATGAGAGGTCTTATCCACATCCTATATAATAAAGAGATAATAAGCAAATTAACCCTCATGCCCTCACAAGATGGCTGCCTATGACCAGACCGGCAGGTGGGTTAGTGAGGGACAACCAAATGACTGAAAAGCAGGTTGTGTGGGGTGACCAGGCCAGTGGGGGGGGGGGGCATAAGGGGGTCAATTGAGGGCGACCAGGCCAGCAGGGGACCAGTTGGGGGGCGACCAGGCCGGCAGTGGGGGGTCAGTTAGGAGCAACCAGGCTGGCAGGGGGGGCAGTTAGGGGTGACCAGGCTGGCAGAGTGGGGGCAGTTTGTGGTGACTAGGTTGGCAGGAAGGGCAGTAAGGGGTAACCAGGCCAGTGGGGGGGCTGATAGGAGCGACCAGGTCAGCGGGGAAACAGTAAGCAGCGATCAGGCCTGTGGTGGTTGACAATGCAGAGGCATGTCTCAGTGCAATGGTCCCCCTGAGGAGCATGTTGTCGCAACCCCATGCTGGGCTCCCAGCCCTGAGAACCAGAGCTGGGAGGAGGAGCCTACATGACATCTGGCTGTCCTTCAGGAAGAGGTGAGAGTCTGCTAGAAACCCAGGAGTCCTCTTAAAGGGCCAACACATGAGTATCATTCCCACCACTCACCCTGGGCCTATGAAGAAAGGGTGGCTCAGAGTGGCCTGGGAGTCATGTGAGGAGATTGCTTTGTGTGGATCTGGGAGAGAGCTGAAGGGATGGCCTCTGGGTACCCTCCCTGTGCTGAGTCCTTCTCCCACAATGCCCTCAGATGCCATGACCCCTGGGTCAAGTCCTCCCTTCCTTATGGCATCAGACTGGAGAATGTACCAGGGGTGGGCAAACTTTTTGACTCGAGGGCCACAATGGGTTCTTAAACTGGACCGGAGGGCCGGAACAAAAGCATGGATGGAGTGTTTGTGTGAGCTAATATAAATTCAAAGTAAAGGAGCGGAGGGGAGAGCAAGAGAACCCTCCGCTCTTTCGGCTCCGTGGGCCGGATAGAACAGCCGAACGGGCAGGATCCGGCCCGCAGGCCATAGTTTGCCCACGGCTGTAACTAGCCCATCGTTCTGAATCCTTGTCCCTGACCCTGTGGAGCTACACACAGGAAAGGAGCCAGCTGCCTGCACTCAGGGTGTACACTTTCATGGAGATCTCTTAAGGAGGTCAGGATGGACTCAGGGGGTGTCAGAGACTGAGTTGTGTGACTTTGGGTTGGGGGCTTTTATTCTCTTGCTGGTCTAACTGAATCCACCATTCCAGTGCCAAGCTTTCTCTTCACACAGCCAAATCTTGATACTTGGGGCATGATGAATTCGGCTGGCCTTACCCTAATGACTCCCTGAGGCCCCACCCTACCACAAAGGTCCACAGGTCTCTAGTGGGTTATAACTGGCATTTGTATACCCTGGGACTGGTGCTCAGTGGCCTCACACCCAGAAATAAAGCTGAGTTTAAATCTGTATCAATCTGGTAAACACCACTCGCACCTACCTGATGACTCACTTACCTCATGCAACTAACATACCAACAGGAGCTCTTTCAGTGACTGACCCCAACAGAAAGCTGGTAGGTGGAGGTGGATCTCAGAGTGACATGGGCTTTTTGCTCCGCTGCCCCATGGGCTTGGTGCTGGTGGAAGGAGGCATTGCTGTGCAGCTTGGCCCCTCCCAGGTGCACCCAGGCCTAGCGGAGGCAATCACAAACTGGATCGCTTTGTTGCTCCACACAGGTAGCCCAGGGGAAATCACAGGCAGAGACTGACATTGACTTGCAACAGAGTCCCTCCCAAGAGGCTCCAGAACCAACACACCCAGTGGGGGGCTTCAGAGCATGACCCAATTAGCTCCACAAGCAGAACACCCAAACAGAAATCTGGGCAGGCACCACACCGAGCTGGCATGAATTACTTGACATGGGGCCAATCTTTGAATAGCAGCTTGTATACTGTGTATAGTCAGCCAGCATGAGGATCAACCCCATTCATGCACAGGCCAAGAACAGTAAAAACTCTAACAAAGAAGGGCTCACATAACACAATAACACACACAAGTGACATTCCTGGAGCACCTAGGTCAGGTGATCAGAAAGATTGTACCAATGTGCCTCACTAGACACCTAATACATAAGGCCATTATACCAAGACTGGAAGGCAAAGCAGATCTACCCAATACACAAAAACAAATATCACATTGCAGCCAAAATGGAGAGATAAACATGCCCCAAATGAAAGAACGGAAGAAATCTCCAGAAAAACACACACACACACACACACACAAACAAACAAACAAACAAACAAACAAAAAACTAAATGAAATGAAGGCAAGATACAGAGTTTAAGATTATGGTTACAAAGATGCTCAAGGAACATAGTGAGGACGTCAACAAAGAGACAGCAAGTGTAAAAAGTGACAAAGAAACCATGTGAGATAACCACTCAGAAATAAAGAATACAATATCTGAAATGAAAAACACATGAAAAGGAATCAATAGCAGATTAGATGGAGTAGAGAATATAATATTTTTTAGAAATATAAATTTTATTGATTTCAGAGAGGTAGGTATAGAAAGAAAGAGAGATAAAAACATCTATCATGAGAAAGAATCATTGATCAGTTGCCTCCTGCATGCCTCACACTGAGGATCAAGCCCACAACCTGAGCATATGTCCTGACATGGAATCAAAGCGTGACCTCTGGTTTATACGTCAACACTCAGCCACTGAGCTATGCCAGCTGGGTGAGAATAGAATCTTTGATTTAGAAGACAAGGTAGCAGGAAATGCCCAATTAGAGCAGAAAGAATTATTTTTTTAATAAGGCTAGTTCAAGGGACTTCTGGAACAACACAAAGCATAGCAACATCCACATTATAGGGGTACCAGAAAGGGGAGAGAGACAGAGCAAAACCTTGAGAGCCGATTTGAAGAAATAATGACTGAAAACTTCCCTGACTGGGTGAAGAAAAAGGAGACACAAGTGCAGGACACAGAGTACCATATAAGAGGCCCACAGCAAGACACTGCATAATTAAAATGGCAAAGGCTAAAGACTAAGAGAGGATCTTAAAAGCTAAAAGAGAAAAAGAGATATCTACCTACAAGAGAGGACCCAGAAGACTATCAGATGCTTTCTCAACAGAAACATTTCAAGCTGGTAGGGACTGGTACAAAATATTCAAAGTGATGAAAAAGAAGGACCTACAACCAAAACTATTCTACCCAGCAAAGCTATCATGTAAAATTGAAGAAGAGAAAGAGCTTTCCACATAACTTAAAGGAGTTCATCTAAAAAGAAAGACAGTATTAGAGGAAATATTAAAGGGACTTCTATATAAAGAAAAAAGCAGGGACATAATTACTATGGGTAGCAATAATTATGAAGAATGAAATGGCAATATATGAGTACTATCAGTAATCCCTTAAATTGTGTACAGATTAAATGCTTCAATCAGAAGACAGTAAATGGATGGATAGGGAAACAAGATCCCTACATGTGCTGCCTACAAAAGACCCACTTCAACAAAAGATACACACATACTGAAAGTAAATAAATGGAAAAAGATATTTCCTGAAAATGCAAACAAAAAAAGGCCCTGGTCTGGTGGCTCAATTTGTTAGAGTATTGTCCCGATACGCCAAGTTTGCAAGTTCAATCTCTCATCAGGGCATATACAAGAAGCAACCAATGAGTGCATAAATAAATGGAACAACAAATTGATGTTTCTCTCTGTCTCTCTTGGTCTGTCAGTCTCTCCCTTCCTCTCTCTCAAAACAATAAATTAAAAAATTAATTAAACAAATTTTTGCTTTGCCAGGGTGCTCAGCGGTCAAGTGTCCACCCAGGAAACAAGAGTTCACTAGTTTGATTCCTGGTCAGGACACATGCCTAGGTTACAGGCCCAATCCCCAGGAGAGAACATGCAGGAGGCAGAGGATTGATGTTTCTCTCTCATTGATGTTTATATTTCCCTATCCCTTTCCCTTCTTCTCTCTCTCATAAATAAAACATCCTTAGCTGGTTTGGCTCAGTGGAGAGTGTCAGCTTGCAGACTGAAGGGTCCTGTGTTCCATTCTCTTCAAGGCACATGCCAAAATATATATATATTTTAAATAAAATAAAACATACTTAAAATTTATTTTTCAACCACAAAGAAAAGCCTGGGTAGCAATACTTATGTCAGACAAAATAGAAGTTAAATCTGAGGCTATAAAAGAGACACAGAAAGCCATTACATAATGATATGGGATCAATCCAACAAGAAGAAATAATCCTTATAAATATACTAGAGGCCCAGTGCACAAAATTCATGCACTGGGAGGGGAGGGGTGAGTGTCCCTCAGCCCAGCCTGTATTCTCTCCAATCTGGGACCCCTCAGGGGATATCTGACTGCAGTCAGATACCCCTCTCACAGTCCAGGACTGCTGGCTCCCAACCTCATGCCTGCCTGCCTGCCTGCCTGCCTGCCTGCCTGCCTGCCTGATTGACCCTAACCCATTCTGCCTGCCAGCCTGATCACCCCTTAACCACTCCCCTGACAGCCTGATCGACATCTAACTGCTCCCCTGCTGGCCCCATCACATTCAACTGCCCACCCCTGCTGGCCTGGTTGCCCCTAACTGCCCTCCCCTGCTGGCCATCTTGTGGTGGCCATCTTGTTACCACATGGGGGCTGCCATGTGGTGATGACATGGGGATGGCCATCTTGTGCCCACATGGGGGCGGCCATCTTTTGCAAGGGCGTGATGGTCAATTTGCATATTACCTCTTTATTATATAGGCTATGCACCCACCAGAGGAGCATTTAAAAATATAATGCAAATATTGATACAACCATAGTTAGGGTGTTAAATACCCCATTGATATCAATGGATAGATCTTCCAAAAATAAAAAAAATCAGGAAGGTAACAGCACCCTTAAAGGACCCATTTTACCAGAAGAATTACATTGATTTTTTTTCAGAGCATTAAACTACAGGGTATACATTTTCCTCAAGTGCACATGGAACATTTTCCAAGATAGACCATGTGTTAGGCCATAAAACAAGCCTCAGTAAATTTAAAAAGACTGAAATCATTTTGCACATCTTCTCCAATGACAATAAGTGTGTACCTATTAATAATCACTTTAAATGTAAATGGCTTAAATGTTCCAATCAAAAAACACAGAGTAGGTGAATAGACAAGAAAACAAGACCTCTACATGTACTGTCTACAATAGAACCACATCAGCAAAAGATACACACAGACCGAAAGTAAAGTGATGGAAAAGGATATTTCCTGAAAATGAAAACTAAAAAGGCCCTGTCCTGGTAGCTCAGTTGGTTAGAGCATTGTCCCAAGTTTGTATGTTCAGTCTCTCATCAGGACACATACAAGAAGCAACCAACGAATGCATAAATAAATGAAACAACAAATCGACGTTTCCCTCTCTGTCTCTCTTTCTGTCTATCTGCCTGCCTCTCACTCTTTCTTTCTTTTGTCTCCTGCACAACAGCTCTCCCCCTGTAGTTGCAACTGATCCCCACAGCCAATTGGTCTGGAGGTCAATTCCTCTCAGAGACATCAATAGCAATCAAGGCTCAACTACAACAAAACTGTGCACACTGCCCACAAAGGGGTGCACCAAGAGTGTCAACCTGGGGTGACTGGGGAGGCTGAGCCACTGAGCCCTATAGGACACCTACTACACAAACACACTCTATCAACTCAAGGAGACTTAGCAGCTACCCAATATAAAGAAACAAACACAGGGAAGCAGCCAAAATGCGGAGACAAAGAAACGTGTCACAAATGAAAGAAATGGAAGAATGTTAACTACTGGATATAGAGTTCAAAACCATGGTTATAAGGTTACTCAAGAATTTTCTAGAACCTTCTGAGGAACTTAGTGAGACTTTCAAGGATCTTAGTGAGAATGCAAAAAAAAAAAAAAAAAAAAAAAAAAAGAAAAGAAAAGGATCAGTCAGAAATTAAGCATACACTGACTGGAATAAAGAATAATATAAAGATATCCAACAGCAGACTAGAGGATCACAAGAATCAAGTCAAAGATTTGAAATATGAGGAAGCAAAAAACACCCAACCAGAAGAGCAAAAAGAAAAAAAGAATCCAAAAATATGAGGATAGTATAAGGAGCCTGTGGGACAACTTCAAATATAACAACATCTGAATTATGGGAGTACCAGAAGAAGAAAGAAAGCAAGATATTGAAAACCTATTTGAAGAAATAATGATAGAAAATTTCCCTATCTGGTGAAAGAAATACTCTTACAAGTCCAGGAAGCACAGAGAACCACACTAAGACACAGCAGAATTAAAATGCCAATGGCAAAAAACAAAGAGAGAACTTAAAAGCAGCAAGAGAAAAACAGTTAGTTACCTACAAGGGAGTGTCCATACGACTGTCAGCTGATTTCTCAACAGAAACTATGCAGGCCAGAAGGGAGCAGCAAGAAATATTCAAAATGATGAATAGCAAAAACCTACAACCAAGATTACTCTACCCAGCAAAGCTATCATTTAGAATTGAAGGTCAGATAAAGAGCTTCACAGACAAGAAAAAGCTAAAGGGGTTCATCACCACTAAACCAGTATTATATGAAATGCTAAAGGGTATTTTTTAAGAAGGAGAAGGTAAAGATAAAAAATATGAACAACAAAGTGATAAATACATATCTATCAACAATTGAATCTAAAAATCTAATGAATAAAAAATCTGATGAACAGAATAAACTGGTGAATGGAATAGAATCAGGGGGATGGAAATGGAAAAGACTGATGATTCTCATAGGGAAGTGGGTGTGGGGGTGTTTGGGAAGAGATTAGACAAAGATCTTTTATGAATGTATGCATTACCCATGGACACAGACAATAGGGTGGTGAGGGCCTGGTGTGGGGTGGAAACCAGGTGGGGGATAGCCATGAAGGGAAAAAAAGGAACATCTGTAGTAATCTCAACAATAATGATTAATTTATGAAATTATTCAGATGCAAACAAAAATAAGCTGGATAGCAATATTTATTCAGAAAAAAATGGAATTTAAAACTAAGACTAACAGATGACAAAGGAGGCCATTACATAATAATAATGGGATCAATCCAACAAGACACTCAACCACTGAGCTATCCCAGCTGGGCGAGAATAGAATCTTTGATTTAGAAGAAAAGGTAGCAGGAAACACCCAATTATTCACCTACCACAGGAGAACCTAATTATATACAAAAAAATATTAATACAATCATAGTTGGGGGTTTAACACCCCATTGACATCAATGGATAGATCTTTCCCCAAAAAATCAACCACAATGGTATCAAACTAGAAATCAATTACACACACACACACACACACAAAAGAACACCTGAGAACACACAAACACATGGAGGTTAAATAATCTGTTACTAAACAGTGGATGCATTAACAATGAGATCAAAGGAGAAATCAAAAGATTCCTTGAGACAAATGAGATGAGAACATGACAAACAAATGGGACATAGTGAAAGCAGTCCTAAGAGAGAAATTCAAAGCAATGCAGGCCTACCTCAAGAAACAAGAAAAATCTCAAATTAACAATGTAACTTCATCAGAAGACATGTTTTAAATGAGCCTATTGGATTGTTGTAAAAGGAATAATATTATCTTAATTAGATCACTTGGTTGATTATTATTATGATAGTATTCTTGTTTTTTTAGATAATAAAGTTCACCAAACATAAAATAAACCATTTTGAAGTTAGAAATTCAGTAGCATTTGGTACATGTACCATGTTGTGCAATGACCACCTCTATCTACTTCCAAAACTTCATCACTCCAGAAGGGAACCTTATTCCCATGAAAAAGGAACTCCCTATTCCTCCTACCGAAGTCTCTGGCAATAGCTTGTACGATTTCTGTTTCTATGGATTAACTTATTGTGGAAATTACATATAAAGGAATCAGATAATAAAATAAACATATTTTCCACCCTGGCCTGCATCGCTCAGTTGGTTTGAGCATTGTCAAATGCACCAAAGGGTCACAGGTTGAATTCCCAGTCAGGGCACATATCCAGATTGCCAGTTCAATCTTGGTTGGGATCGATGCAGAAGGCAGCCAATCAGTATTTCTTTCTCACATCAATGTCTCTCTCTCTCTCTCTCTCTCTCTCTCTCTCTCTCTATATATATATATATATATATATATATATATATATATATATATATATGTGTGTGTGTGTGTGTGTGTGTGTGTGTGTGTGTATATATATGTATATATATATATACACATATACATATATATACATATATATATTTATCTCTCTCTCTCTCTCTCTCTCTATATATATATATATATATATGTGTGTGTGTGTGTGTGTGTGTGTGTGTATATGTATATATATATATACACACATATACATATATATACATATATATATTTATCTCTCTCTCTCTCTCTCTCTCTCTCTCTCTCTCTCTCTCTCGGTGGCTCCCTCCCCCACCCCATTCCTCTCTCTCTAAAATCAATTTAAAAAAATATATCCTCACTTGAGGATTTAACAACAAAAGACTCATTTTGTATTACAAACATAAAACAATGACAGGTAGGCCACTACAAAATTTTAAGAGTTACAGCTACTGAAAATTATATTGAGACCAGGAAAATTACTTTCACAAGGGAGAATGTTACCTTGAAGTCTTCATTGTGTGATGTAGGCCATGCATCATCAATGCCAGATTTGCTGGAAAGTCTTTACAGTAAAATATACAACAAAAATGAGTGAGTTTGTTACTTTAATAAAGCAACAAAAAGGGGGGCGGGGAATCAAGCTGGGGAAAAGGAAACATATGTAAAATTTTAGACAATAAAAAAAGGGAAAAATATTAAAAAGCAACAAAAAATCTAAGTGAAAGATCAGCTACCTATAAATGAAATAGTTTCTTGATATAAGTAATACTGGGCCTCTGTTTTAAAAAAGCTTTTAGTTACCTATTTCTGCCACCACCTCTCCCAACCTATGATCTATTTAATGAAGGCACACTCTGCTTGAGTTTAATTTGTCTTCACCAATTAAGGGCAGACATAACTTTTGTTCCCTGAACTGAAACTCATCTGATGACCTACATCCAGGTAGGAAGATACACTGAACCTTCCTCAACATCTGTCCCTGATTCAAAGACTAATCAATGTCAGTCAAAAATGGCAATTTTGCTTCTTTAACCTGGAAACCACTTATTAAGGAGAACCCATTTCTTCCTTTTACCCTAAAACTGTAGAGAAAGTTCCCTGAAATGGTTGAAAGTTAAATGTCCAAAAGTCAAAGAACAAATGTATATGTTGTTAGCCTGCCTTCCCACTCCCAGATCACCCTCTTCAGGCTCCATGCCAGTCACCCACATTTAAATCTTCAGCCGATGAGGGCACAGACTCCTGAAACAAGGACGGGCTAAAATGACAAAGAATAGGAGCTCTCTATTTCCCTTGCTCCTTGAAATCAGTCTAAATGGAGTCTCAGTAATCCACACATAACACAGGCATGTTACCAACTCCATTACTGATCTGACATCTAGTCCTACCCCTGCCCAACCCTCCATGTAGATGAGAAGCACAGCAGCTAATTGGGAAAACAGGTAGCACTGAGAAGACACCTGCCTTGGGCCATAGATCTATGTAGTTTAGCAATGCTCATCCCCTAGGACTCAAGGAGACCTAAGCCCCACTCTGTGAGTCAGAGTTCAGGTAGATGGCATCACAATCCTTTATGTGATCAAAAGATCTTTCCAGTAGCTCACATTTTTAAAATACCTTTCTAAAGAAAACTTGACTGTTGCTAGTTCCTCCAATTGAACACACTAACAAAAGAGCAGCAAAGTTTTCAAGACTTCTTTGAGCCCCATATTTTAATCTGCCTTTCTAGAGAACTCCCAACACCCAATGGCCTTCTTTCTTAAAACTTATATTTAACTTGTCACAAACTCCAATATACTCATCTCGTTTCCAAAACTCTTATTCCAACCTTCACCGAGTGTTGTTCCTCTTGAAATTTAGAAAGTCCTGCTAATTCCATTCTTATCCTCTATTGACTGTGTTCACTACCCAATCCCCATAAGTCTATTATTAAAACTCACCAACAGAATGATAAAGAGGAGTTTTACACTTAGCAACCTGAATTTACATATGAGTTCCACCACTTTTTACATCCCAGTGAGTCAATTTAAACCAGTTTCCAATATTTCATGTGAACAACCACTAGGCCAGGATGTTAAACAAGTTAAAGAACTACAGGAAGTTTTGATTAATTAATTGATAGCCTCCCTCAAACTCCTGAAATTCTACGTGACTTTCTTTCTGCCTATGAAAATATGAAGAACACTGGAGCTGACAGAAGTAGAAAAAAAACAAAACACAATAAAAGACACACCCCCCAAAAAAAGCAGAAAAGAAAGTAAAATAAATAAATAATAAATAAATAAATAAATAAATAAATAAAATAAATAAATACATGCCATGGAAGAGGAAAGAAGGGCACTAGGGAAAAAAAACAAACAAACTTCATACAACTAGGCAAGGTTACTACCTGAAGGAAAATCCACACTGGGAAGTCAGTAAATAGAGAAATCAATTAGGAAAATCCTCTAAATACACGCTGAATTTAATGAACATAACACCGTCTATACATAGAGATTATTCACTTACAGATAACTAATTCATCTCAAGAAGAATAGATATCATTTTATGTAAAAACACTTGCCTAAGTTGGCCTTGCTGAGGTAAAACCTTTGGTTCTGTGGCCATAGCTAACTGAGATGGGCCCTAAAAGCTTTAGTGGGAAGAACAAGGTCCTATTTACCACTACAATGTTCAAGTACAGTAAGATAAACACTTGGACTAACTGGGCCACTTAATAAAACTCTAAATTAGAGTTAATACACAATCAGATTTGACTTTCTGAGTTATCTGATTTGTATCCATATTTCAATGACAGTGCTACACAGGAACTTATCAGTGTATGTTGAGAAACAACAGAATAATTTGGGAGCCAACCTGGTTAACAATCAAACCATGGGTCAGCCTCTTGCTAACTATGGAATCATGGGTCAAGTCATCCACCTCCCTGAACCACAGCAGCCTCACTACAAAAAGGAGGGTAAATAGCACAGTTACTTTGCAGAGCTATTGTGAAGACTACTGTATATAACACAGGTTAATTAGATGAAATAGTGACTGGCTCATGACAGAACACTTTAGAAATTTTAGTTTTTTTTCTCTGCACTCTCTTAGTTAACATACAATTTTAAAAATCCATAAAACCCTACCTGCTTAAAGAGTCTTTTTCAGAGATCTCATCCACTATTAAAGAAAAGCATAAAATACATTTTAAACAACAATAAAAAAACTGGACTTTAGAAGTACTGGACTAATGCTTTTTTAGAAAGTATTCCTTTGGGACCTCACCTGAAGATTATAGTAGAGTGAATATTAATTATATTATTGGTAGGCCATTAACACATTAAGAACATTTACTTTCTCTTTTAAAATATACCAAATGCAAGAAAAGGAAGAATGGGATCTATCAAAATATGATACTTACCTTTGAACTGCTATGTACAATGAACATATTCCTAACCAAACCCCACCAGACTGATAGAAAATTGTTTCACTAGTAGAAGCAGGATCATAGACTAACAATGAAAATTTTAAATAGCATGAGTTTTCTGGACATCTTCCATTAAGAACAGTTAGAAGAGACTACACTTATTTTGCCCTAACACAATACAACTTCTCCAGCTCTTCAGTGATGACTAGCCAGTTTAGGATGAAACACCCTATCACAAGGAAGCGTGGTCGCTAGGCACTACACTTCGCAGCATGGCAAAACATAGAAAACCGACTCTTTCTGGCCTCATTACCATCTGCAAGATAAGTAGGAAAGGTTTTGTGATTCCAGTTGTGTAAAATATAACACTTGTGATTGTCTCCTTCCAGTGCTCGAGTCTACCTGGGCCCGCATCATAGCTCAGGGTGGTCCAATCAGTTAGTGCTCTGCAGGAGGGTGTGAGGTCATTTTTCTCACCCCTCCCCATTAGGTTGCAAATGCCTAGAGAAATCATGCTTTTTCAGCTTGGACAGTATATGTCAGCAGAGCCTATGCTGATACACAACAAAAACAAAGCATAAAGGACAAAGAATATCTTGGGTAACTACATCCAAATACCTTGGATGTGATTTTTAGACATTTAAAAAGATACCCACTCTATGATTCCAATTATACAACATTCAGGAAAAGGCAGAACTATGGAGACAGTAAAAAGGATCAGGGACTTCCAGGGATTAGGGAGAAGGGAGGGATGAATAAGAGAGCACAGAGGATTTTAGGGCAGTGAAAAGATTGTATATGATGGTGTAATGGTGGGTACATGTCATCAGACATTTGTCAAAACCCATAGAATGTATACCACCAAGAGTGAACTGTAATGTCAACTATGGACTTTGGTTGATAATGATGAGTCAATGCACATCCATCCATTGTAATAAATGTACTTCTCAGGTGCAAGATGTCAAAAATGAGCAAGGTTGTGTGTGTAGGGGATGTAGGGATTAAGGGAACTTTCTGCTCAATTTTGCTGTGAACCTAATATTGTTTTAAAAAATAAGGCTTAAAAACTTCTGTGAAAAAATGTATCTGCTGAATGTATTATTAACACACATGACCATATTAGTATTATTTTCAAGACACAGTCACCTTGGAAATTAAGAAAGACCCAAGTACCAGAAAATGGGTATCATTCTGACAATTGAGTGAAACATATGGAAAAATATAAATCAAGCCAATAATTTTAACTGTGTACTAGGGCAGGAAAATAACTGACAAATATGATTGAATATCTTGCTTCATTATTATAAATGGGGATTTAGCATAATATAAATTAAAATTAAATCATCCATATAATTAAAAGACACATTTTTTCTAATTTTAAATAAAAAATCATTACAATGATTTTCCAAAAATTTGTCTTGAAAAATTGGTTGTATAAAAAGGAAACCTTAAAATTGCCTAGTAATTTATGTATAAATACCTGTTAAATACTCACCAAGCATCTCAGAAGTAACCAGCATTGCAAGCAATTATGGATGATGCTACTGAAACCAGTACCATATTACACTATCATATTACTTGTTTTAAAAATAAAATTTTGATTCAATGCCAAAAATTCAGTCAGGGCTATACTGCTGTGCAGAAACATTTCATGCAGCAGACCTAAGACTGCTATCCTTCGAAAGTCCTGCTTAAATGGCTGCCCTTCAGTTGGAGTCTGAAAACCTGAATCTGGGGAGGGTTTCCACCTTTCCCTAACTGAGAAGAGTGGCCCTGGTGCCTAAACACTTGGTACAACCGATGGGGCTCATGCTGAACACTTCCTTTCCTTCTGGGAATCTAGAAGTTTTGTACATGCTATGGGGAAGGTGCCCATGTGACTATAGTGCCATAAAAACCTTGGCACTGAGTCTAACACGACTGGTAGATGACATATTTCACGTGTGTTGTCAGAATTTGACACTGGAGTAACTAATCACATCCTGGTATCGCCACAGGGAGAGGACTCTTGGAAGCTTGTGCCTGGTGTCCTCCACCCTTTCTCACACACACCTTTTCTTTTTCTGATTTCGCTTTGGCCTTTCCATGTAATAAATCTTTTTTTATGAGTAAAACTATATGGTGAGTCCTTTAAATGTTTTTTGTTTTTTTGGGGGGAGGGGGGCGGGGGAATCAGCAAACCCAGGTGTGGGTTTAGGAACCTCTAACAAAATTGCATTATGTGAAATTGGTATTATTTGGTGTTCTATACATGATGATAGTCAGAAGTTGATTTCACAGAATACCTCTCTTTGATTTTGTTTCAGACCATGCTTGTTTTCGAGCGTGTTGGAGATCTATAACTACTGGAATAAAGACATGAAAGGGATAAAGAAAATAATAATGTCAGAAAATAATGTGAAACAAGCAACATTAATATTTACTCAGAATAAGAAATACAGAATCCTAATTATTGACTACATGTTCTATAGTATCAAAGTTCCTATAAAGAAAAGTTCCTATAAAGGAAGACATCACACTGACAATTTTATACAACTAAACAGGGTTTAATTCCTTTCTACAATAGTCATAAATCAATCAATATTGGGATAACTGTAGAAAAACAAAAAATATCATATATACCAAAATATTGTTCCAGTTATTTCAAAGTTCTTTTTATTTGTTTCTAATGTTTTTTAAATTTCTTATTAAACTAAAATCATGGTTCACCTATCAAAAGCAGTTCTTCACAGGACAAGTCAAAGAAATTGTATCCAAAATGTAGAGATATCCAGGGATATCCTACCAAACTCACCATGTATAGAAAAATACTGCTCTGACCTCTTAAATGGTGGCTCTTTCTTGCTCATCTAATAAATTCTATTCTTCATGTCTGATCTAAATGCCAGTGCACTGCCTGGAAACTTGTGAGTCACCTTAGATTTCTTTCTCCTTGCCACTTCTTACATGCGATCATCAGGAAATCATATGAACTAAGCCTCCTACTGACTCTGCTTTGTTTTGCTACTGTCAACTGCCCTAGTCAAACATGAGCTCTTTACAGGTGGCTCTCACAGGGGGATGATACCACTAACTGTTATTGTTCCTTCGTAAATTAATAAGATTTTTTTAAGCAAAACAAATGAAAAAGGCATAGAATTAGAAAAACATTAACATTTTAAATGGAATAAATTGAGCTTCCTGACTCATTTCCACATAAATGGGTAAAAACTTCATAATGGACACATGCTAGTCCAATGAAGGAAAATCTTCATTTGTCTCCCAGTCTCTTCATGTGGTTTCCTTCCATCTGTGCTCTACATGAGGGGTCAGCAACAGAGGGCTCACAGGCCAAATACAAGCTGCCATCTGGTTTTGCAAATAAAGTCTCACTGGAACACGCCTGTGCCTATTCACTTGCATATTCTCTAGGACTGCCCTCACTCTACAATGGCAGACTTGAGTAGATATGGAAGACCACATGGCCTAAAATAAGATCCTTTACAGAAAAAGCTTGCTGATCCCTGCTTCATACCACAACCACAGGGCCTTAATCAAATATAATCTTTTAACTCTTCTGCTGAGAACTGCAATGAATCCCTGCAGCAAATATTGCTGGCTCCCTACCTTGGTCTTCATTTTTGCTGAAGAACCACAACTGTATTTGGCCATTCACTGTCCTGATACACACAGAAGGTGGTATCTCTCCAGCTCCAAAAAGTGAAATGATTATACTAAGCTCATCACAGTAACAAGTTTACCACTGTCTGGTTTAGGAATGAGCATGGGATGTAACCCAAGCCTATAAAATGTTAGAGGAAGTGAGCTGCAGGCCACTGTGTTTTTTTTTTTTTCTATTTTAAAAGAAACACATAGGCTCAGCCTGTGTGGTTCAAAGGATTGAGCAATTTCCCATACACCATGAGGTCACTGGTCATATTCTAGGTCAGGGCACAGTTAGGCTTGATCCCCCATTAGGGGATGTACAGGAGGCAGCAGATGGATGTGATGGTGGTCTGTCTCATTGATGTTTCTATGGTGCTCTCCTTTCCCTTGTCTCCCTCTAAAGACAATAAAAACTTATTTCAAAGAAAGTTAAAGGATACACATAGCTCAACATCACTAATCAGGGAAATGCAAATGAAAACCATAAGAAGTACCAGCTCATTCTCTTAGAATGGCTGTCCTCAAAATATAAATAAATAACAAGTATTGGTGAGGATATGGAGAAAAGCAAAAGCCTTGTGCACTGGACAGGTGATTATAAATTGGTTCAGTCACTGTGGAAAGCAGCATGGGAATTCCTCAAAAAGTTGGAAATAGAACTGCTATTCCACTTCTGGGTATTTATCCTACAGAAACATGAACACGAATTTGAAAAGATATCTGCACCCCTATTTTCACTACAGCATTACTTACAATAGCCAAGATATGGAAGCAATGTAGATGTCCCTCCATAGATAAATGAATAATGAATATGAGGGTAGTATATATGTATACACATACACATCTTTGAACATGTATACAGAATGAAGTATTAGTCAGACATAAAAAGTAATGAATTCTTGCTACTTATGGCAACATGGATGGACTGAGAGGGTATTATGCTAAGTGATATAAGACAGACTATAAGGTCTCACTTATATGTGCAATCTAAAAGAATAAAATAGAAACAGACCCCATAGCTTCACAAAACAAACTAATCACTTACTTGCCAGAGGATAGTAAGTTGAGGAGAGGGATGAAATAAAGAATATGTATAACAAGTGCAAGCTTCCAGTTATAAAATGTATAAGCCACGGGGATCTAGTGTACAGCACAGGGAATGTGTCAAATCTATATATATATAAAAGCCTAAATGACTGTTATGACCAGATGACTGGACAACCGACCAGTAGCTATAATGCACATTGACCACCGAAAGGCAGCCACTCAACGATGAACTGCCCCCTGGTGGTCAGTGCGCTCCCACAACCAACCTACCCCACCCAGCTTACCTCCTAGCCCTGATTGGCCTGATCAGGACTGGGTGAGACAGACCCCGATCAGCCCTGATCACCGGCCAGGCCAAGGGACAAATTCGTGCACTGGGCTTCTAGTATTGTAATAACTTTGCACAATGACAGATGGGTACTAGACATATCATTGTGAACACATCGTGAAGTATGTAAATGTCAAACCACTATGGATGCACACCTGAAAGTAATATAATGTGTGCCAACTCTACTGTAACAAAAAGTTTAAGAAAGGAAAAAGAACGCCTAAGGAAAAGCAGGCCTTCCGGCTTCACATATGGACATGTGAGAATAGGATGCTTTTGGAGCCATTGCTAAATACTGACCAGACAAGCAGACATAAATACTGACAACCTCACAACTGAAAAAAAGGACAACTAGGATCCTGATGACATTACTGAACCACCCAGGCATCCTCAAACTACGGCCCGCAGGCCACATGCGGCCCGCTGAGGACATTTATCCAGCCCGCCGGGTGCCGCTGCCTGTCCTGCTTAGCAGCCGACTCATCCCGGGCCCGCAGTGCGCATAGGAATTTGTTCATAGTTTTTTTTTTTTTAAACTATAGTCCGACCCTCCAATGGTCTGAGGGACAGTGAACTGGCCACCTGTTTAAAAAGTTTGAGGACCCCAGAGACAATCCTGGTTCCTATTATTTCAGTGTCTGTTAATTAGACCACCTATTATCTGAAGCAAAAAGCCTCTATCTGATAAATTTCCCAAGGCCAAGAGGATAAGACCTATTCCTTTCTGTAGCATTAAAGGACTTTCCTAAGCCTGCCTTAGCTAGGCACTCACCTCATTCCCAACATTCCCATTACACACATTTTGCACATTGAAACGGCACTGCTCATACACCCCGCAAAGTTCACTTGCGCATCTCAGCCCTGGCACTGCTGTTCCTGCAGCCGAACCTGTAATCTCAACAGCTGTTCTACCTGCCAAACATCATCCTTCTCCCACTTTACCTGGAAAACTTCTTTGTGGTCTGCATGCTTACTTTAAATCTCACCCACATTTTTATTTCTATTTATTTTTTAAAACATTTTTTAAAAATTGATTAGAAAGAGACAGAAACAGAGAGAAAGAAACACTAGTTTGTAGTTCCACTTATTTTTGCATTCATCGGGTGATTCTGGAATGTGCCCTGACCAGGCATCAAGACCACAACCTTGGCATATCAGGGACAATGTTTTAAGCAACTGAGATAACTGGCCAAGGCCTCACCCACAGTTTTAAAACTCTAATTCTCATCATGGACTTAAAGTGGCTGGCACACACCACAACAAACCAAAAGCTTAAACAATGATAACTATAAGCTCCTAGTGCACTCTGGCACCTGGTAAGCATTGAATAAACCATAGTAAATAATAGAAATGACAAATGATAATAATAAACTCTTAGAGGGTAAGGACTGTGTTTTTAAAATATTTCATTTCTCCATCATCAAAATAATACTTAGTACCTAAAAGACACCTGAGATGTAAATAGAGTGACCATTAAGCAGAAAAATGAATTATTTTCGATATTTTCTTTGAAAATTCTGTTTAAAAACTACAGAAATGGACTAGGAACAGTTCTCTCATATTATGAGCAGCTTCAAGGTCAAAACACTACTTCATCTTTGCACTTTCTGTAACTTGCACAACAAACCAACAGAAGTCCTTTGATAAATGTCTACTAAGTCCAAAGTGTCCTCATATAGTTCAGATTACACAGTGAGCTCTGTGCCACATCTGGGTAGCACACTGACATTTTTGTTATTGTGAAACCCTTTTGTACTTTTATTATAATTTGCTGAGTCCTCAGTGGGACTATCTGAATATTTATGATTATCTTTTGACCAATGGCAACAGAGCATCTTGTTCTAAAGAAATTAGTCTCCTGACATTTATTTAACAAACAAAGATAACACGTTGTTCTAATAAATCAACATATCTCTTTCTGGTTTGACTTCAGAGGAATGAGGTTAATAACGGTGAAACCTAGTTGGTATAATATGTAAAATACCCTATGATTCTCAACAGGTATTGCCTTTCTGACTTCTGTACTATGAGTATATAATCTTTAAAAAACAATTTCATTGGAATCGTTGCACACTGGCTAAGTGAGTAACTCTTATGGTTTGCCATTTGTCTGTGCCACTAAGAAGTATTGATGAGTTCCTAGTTTTGGTTACTTCTTTAGTAACACAAATCACTATGTATAATAAGTATTCATTTACTAAATGTAATCCATTCAATATGAAAACTAAACAAAAGATGCATTTTTAGAACAAGTCCAATTTGTTATCATTTGAATATAGTAGAAACATACAACATTCTAACTTAACATCTTTTTTCTTTTTTAAATAAAGATATCATATGGGCTTTTAGGGGTCAGACTAAATAAATGGACTTCTTTTCAAACAAAATAGCCCCAGATTTTAAAATACCCACAATTAACATTTTTAATCATACTGAGTACTATTCTATTAAGAAAGAGATAAAGAAAAACTATACATGCAACTTACACATTGTTTGGTATTTTTTCACTGCTCTTTCATTATCAAAACTTCCTTACTCTTACTGCATCTATGTTAGGAGCACCAAGAGTAATTCACTATCAGAAGTCTTACCATGGTGGGTACTTTCAGATGTGTTCGGTCTCCTTCTTTCATGATATTCAGAAGATAGTTGTTGCTTGCTGTGCACAAAAAAATGGTGATAAGTAATATTAGTGCCTTAATACAAATCTATCTATAAAAGCCTAAGCAACCATCTGACCTTTTGACTGTCTGACCTGTAGCTATGACGTGCACTGACCACCAGGGGGCAGACATTCAATGCAGGAGCTGCTGAGCTGCAGTGACTTGGCTGGCAGCTGTGGTTCTAGGGTGATGCACCCGGAACAAGAGAGGAGGGAGCCCGATTGCTGGGTGTGTCACCTGAGAACTGCCCTCTCATAACCCAGGACCCCTCCAGGGATATTGGAGAGCTGGTTTGGACATGATTCCTACAGGTCAGGTGGAGGGAACCCACCTGCTGGAAGGACCCCGCCCCTGGTGCGGCCCCCCAGGGAGGGTCCTCAGGAGGTTTGCTCCAGGGTGTGTCTGGCCCCTTTCACGCAGTCCCACCCTGCCACCCACCTTCTAATTAATTTCCTTTCAATGTGCACAAATCTGTGCACCAGGTCACTAGTATAAATATATTTTCCAAATGTAGTAAATTCTTAGAATATTTTAGATAATATCAGAGCTAATATTAAAACTTTAATTATATGAAACTCTTCAAATATGTAAGGTCTAAAACGTTTTTTAGGAAGCATGTAATTTTTTAAAAAAATATACTGAAACAGTCGTGATTTGAGGGCAGCATAGTTTAATGAATTAATTAGAGTTAGCTTATCATAAGGGCAAGTGTCTTGAACTCAGACATCCTACTTCTATAATCAACAGCTATTTGTTCTCAAGACACTTTTCTTTGGCTCAAGGTCCTCCTCTACAAAATAGCAATCTTACTGCCTTATTTCAGAAGGTCCTTAGGAGGACTAAATGAGCTAATACAGCAAAAAAGAATGCTCAGAGAAACAGTAAACCAAAGCAAAAATCAGCTCATGAACTTTATTTGTTGAAATTCTTTTGGAATCTGAAATAAGCCCCATTGTGGGGTTTTCAACATTTCTAACATAAAATGTTGCAGTTTTGGGGAAAATGTTATTACTTTTGATTATTACCTATTTTTTCTTTGTGTTTTGTAAATCAAGGTATCTCAGCTATTATATAACTTGCAACTAAATTTATCTACAAATATATTACCTACTAAAGTCAGATAACACAATGCTCCCTTATTTTTGCAATGAATTATACCAACGGCAGAAAGAAAACTGATAGAAGTCAGGACTTGGCCTGGACTACTACTATCCCTTCTCTACCTACTCACACTTTGAACCAGCAGATCTTTATGAGAATGATCCTTAATCTCCCTGTTCACCCTCATCGGCTTTGAAGATAGAATGCTACTGGTCACACATGGATACTGATGAGTCATGGATGGGGGCGTAGCTATTATACTGACCAATAACTTACTTTTGTTTATCGGGTTTTAAAAAAAATAATTCTTTACTATAGGAAGTATTGCATATGTCCCCTTCTTTCTTTCTATTAACCCCCTGCAGACCACCCCCAACCCCGGTCCCAGGCACTCTCCACCCCATTGTCTGAGTCCATGGGTTATGCACATATGCATACAAGATCTTTAGAATAACCTACTTTTGATTCAGATCTTTCTGTTGACTGGCTTCCATGTGAGGCATAATTTAAAATATTTGGAAACCTGAGGCAAATTCAAATCACTTGGGAATGTTTCTTTGTTATGGCAAAGAGGTTACTGGAAGGGCCAACCTCAGTTATGGATTGAATCTCATGCAAGTTGGCACCTACTACGCAGGTAAAGGCAACATGAGACCGTAAACTAAGATGCTCTACAGGATATAAAGTGACCTAAAGGGGGGAGAAAAATGGCGGCGGAATAGACAGACGTGTTCCGAGCCTTGTCCCGGAGCAGAAAGAAAGAACAGCTGAGGGTCGCACGAGGAGTGTTTGTTGGCAAGTTGGGGGACAGCTGAACTCCAGAAGAAGGTGGGAGACTGCTAGATGGGGTTCCCCTGACCTGGCAGCTCCCACTGCGGCTGGGTCCCCTCCCGGAGCTGCGGGCTTGGACGCGGAGTCGCCGCCATCTGGAACCGGAAAGTGGAGCTTATCGGAAGCCTGAGAATCCACAACTGCGGCACCCACGGAACAGCTGTGAGCCCCAGAACAACGCTCCCCAATTGGCGCAAACACACGGGTTCAGAGGAGCTCTACACTCCACCACGGAAAGGTCAGATTTCGCCTGGGATAAGGTGAGGTCTCTGGTCCCAGCGCGAGAGAGGAACGCGCGTTTTGCGGGAGCTGGAGGACCAGGGAAGTCTGTGCCTAGAAAAATCGGTGGCTGCTGGGGCTGGTGTGATCTGTGAATGTGGAAGGGGGTCCTCAGAGCTGCTAACAGAAGGGCTCTCTAAAAAGCAACCCATTTTGATCTGAAGTGCAGGGACACCCTAAGAATTTCAGGGGTGTGCTAGACTTACGAGCAGCCACGGAGTGTGCACACTTGGGCTTTTTCCTCTTGAAATTCTTGCTTCTGATTACTAAGCCCAATACATAGGATCACCCAGTTGGGGACACCCTGGGAGACTGCAGGGGAAAGTTGTTTTTCTGGAACCTGGGGATCGGAGCAGGGAGTGACCATCGGAGAGTCAGCTCTGAGGCTGCCCACTCCCACAAACCGGTAGTGAGTGCCACAGGGAAAGAAGGCTCTAACACTCCCTAGAGAGGCCATAGATAAACCCGGAAGTCAATCCAGAAACACTGCCACCCAGGGGCTGAATCACAAATTGACTCTTGTGTAATCAAAAATAAAGGAATACGAATTAAGACACACCGCCTGCTTAAAATCAGGACTGGCTTACATCACTGAGGAGCAGTGGAACGCAGGGAACTGCAATACTGTCTGGACTGAGAAACAGGCGTGCCAAACAGAACAACAGAGGAAGTGAATGACCTTCACTACTCCACATTTTATTTTTATTTTTAATTTTTTTATTTTCATTTTTTGCATCTTTTACTCAAGAAACTAATTTTTTTCCTCACTTGATTTTACCTTTTTAATTATTACATTTTTATTTTCAATCCGTATTATTACTACTGCAATTTTATCTTTTTTTTTTTTTTTAAGTGTCATTTTATTTTCTCTTCATTTTGTTTTGGGATTAATGTTCTACATTCTATTTTTATCTTTCCTTTAGCATCATTTTACTCTATCTCAAATCTACCTTTATGCCATCACTCTCTTCCTCACTTTTCCCTTTTCAGTGTCCTGTTTATCTTACCCCTTTCCTGCTTTAGATTTTCCCTATTCTTTCTGTTTACCCCCTTTTAAAATTTCACCCTACTTATATATCTAATCTCCAATCCCCTGCTCCAAGTCCATACACACCTCTCTCTTCGCTGTCTTAACTATCCAAAAATTGTTTTTCTCTCTGTCCTTTTGTTGTTGTTCGTTTGAATGTAGATTATATTGAATTTTTATGCTTTTTTGTGAGATTGTTTTGCTTATTCTTCTTTTGTTTATTTTTTTGTTTGTTTAGTGCTTCTGTTTTCCCTTGCCTCACTCAATATTAGTTGGTGTTGTAGTTTGTATTAATCCCCAGGTACTTGTTGCTGGCATTTGCTGGGATAAGTGATTGTTCTATTGGAGTTTTATCCCCAATATATATAGTCTGTTTCCCTTTCTCTCTTAGTCTCTTTCTTGTCTCTCTTACTTTTTTTTCTTCTTTTTTTCCCTTTTCCCAATTTCATTTTGACACCCCTTTTTTTTTCTTCTTCTTTCTTTCTTTTTCCTCTTCTTCTTTCTCTACTATCCCCTAATTTGCCTTTCTCTGGTGGTCACCTTTATTGGAGGTTATTAATATCGTGAATACATTCCTGTTCAGTGCCTTGTGTGTTGTACCTGGTAGTGCTGTATTTTGTGCCTTAAAATCAACCCAGGAGATAGAGAACTACATAACCAGACACCCAGAGAAGAGAGACCATGGGGAGACAAAGACACAGCCCGCATATGAAAGAAAAGCAGGCATCACCAGAAAAGGAAGTAAACGAAATGGAAGCAAGCAACCTTCCAGAAAAAGAATTCAGAGAAATGGTTATAAGGTGGCTGAAAAGAATGGAAGACAAATTCGACAATATGAGCAAGAACCAAGAGGAAATGAAGAAGAACCAAGAAGAAATGAAAAATGACATCGCTGCTGTAAAGAACTCAATAGAAAGCATCAAGAGTAGACTAGAAGAAGCAGAGGACCGCATCAGTGAGCTAGAAGACAAGATGGGAAAAAATACCCAAGTAGAGCAACTTCTAGAAAAAAAAATTAAAAGGCAGGAGGAGAGTCTAAGGGAACTTTGGGACAACACGAAACAGAACAACATCCGCATAATAGGGGTTCCAGAAGGAAAGGAAGCTGAGCAAGGAATAGAAAACCTATTTCAAGAAATA
This sequence comes from Plecotus auritus, assembly GCF_963455305.1. Classification (NCBI taxonomy): domain Eukaryota; kingdom Metazoa; phylum Chordata; class Mammalia; order Chiroptera; family Vespertilionidae; genus Plecotus; species Plecotus auritus. The sequence continues at coordinate 149,549,763 of NC_137770.1, forward strand.
ATGACAGAAAATTTCCCTGATATAGAGAAGAAAAAACCCACACAAATCCAAGAAGCTCACAGAGTCCCAAGCAAAGTGAACCCCAAAAGACCGACGCCAAGGCACACTATAATTAAATTGGCAAACACCAACGACAAAGTAAGAATCTTAAAAGCGGCCAGAGAGAGACAGAAAGTTACATACAAAGGAACCCCCATCAGACTAGCAACTGATTTCTCAACAGAAACTCATCAGGCCAGAAGGGAATGGAATGAAATATACAAAGTCATGCAAAGGAAGGGTCTGAATCCAAGAATACTGTACCCAGCAAGGCTGTCAATCAAAATTGAAGGTGAAATCAGGAGCTTCACAGACAAAAAAGGACTAAGGGAATTTATTACCACCAAACCAGCAATGCAAGAAATGCTAAAGGGTCTGCTGTAAAAAAAAAAAAAAAAGAAATAGGAAGCGAAGAAGGAACACAGGTGTAAAGAATAGGAATGGCGACAAATAAGTACCTATCAATAATAACTTTAAATGTAAATAGATTAAATGCCCCAATAAAAAGACATAGGGTAATGGATTGGATAAGAAAACATGACCCATATATCTGCTGTCTACAAGAAACCCACCTCAGAAAAAAAGACGCACACATACTGAGGGTGAAGGGATGGAAAAAGGTTTTCCAGGCAAATGGAACTGAAAAAAAAGCTGGGGTAGCAATACTTATATCTGACAAATTAGATCTCAAACTGAAGGACATAATAAGAGATAAGGAAGGCCACTTCATAATACTAAAGGGAGCAATCCAACAAGAAGAAATAACTCTGGTAAACATATATGCACCCAATACAGGAGCACCCAAATACATAAAAAAACTCCTGGAGGATATCAAGGGAGAGATTGACAGCAATACAATCATAGTAGGAGACTTCAATTCCCCACTATCACCATTGGACAAATCCTCTAAACAAAAAATCAGCAAAGAAACATCAATCCTAAATGACTCACTAGACCAGATGGAATTAATTGACATCTTCAGAACATTTCACCCCAAAGCCACAGAAGATACATTCTTCTCAAGTGCACATGGGTCATTTTCAAAGATAGACCATATGTTGGGACATAGGCAAAGTCTCTTCAAATTCAAGAAGATAGAAATCATATCAAGCATCTTCTCAGACCACAGTGGCATAAAACTGGAAATCAACTACAATAAAAACAACCCAAAGAAATCAAACACATGGAGACTAAACAGCATGCTATTAAACCATGACTGGGTTACCAGAGAGATCAAAGAAGAAATAAAAAACATCATGACAACAAATGACAATGAAAACACTACAATCCAAAATCTATGGGACACAGCAAAAGCAGTCTTGAGAGGGAAGTTCATAGCTCTACAAGCCTACTGCAAAAAACAAGAAACAGGGGTAATAAATTACCTAACCCAACAACTCAAAGAGTTAGAAAAAGAGCAACAAGAAAAGCCCAGTGTAAGCAGAAGGAAGGAAATAATAAAGATCAGAGCACAGATAAACGACATAGAGACCAAAGAAACAATACAAAAAATCAACAAAACCAAGAGCTGGTTCTTTGAAAGGATAAACAAGATTGATGAACCTCTAGCCAGGCTCACCAAGAAGCAAAGAGAGAGGACCCAAATAAACAAAATCAGAAATGAAAGAGGTGAAATAACAACAGATCCCGCCAAAATACAAAGGATTGTTAAAAATTACTACGAACAACTCTATTCCAACAAACTGGACAACCTGGAGGAAATGGACATATTCCTAGAAAAATATAACCTTCCAAAACTCAATCAGGAAGAATCTAAACAGTTCAATATGCCAGTAACTATGGAAGAAATTGAAGCAGTCATCAAAGAGCAAAAGCCCGGGGCCAGACGGCTTCACAGGAGAGTTTTACCAAACATTCAAGGAAGAACTAAAACCTATCCTCCTCAGACTATTCCAAAAAATTCAAGAGGAAGGAACACTTCCAAGCTCCTTCTATGAAGCCAGCATCACCCTAATACCAAAACCAGATAAAGACAACACAATGAAGGAGAATTACAGGCCAATATCCCTCATGAATGTAGATGCCAAAATCCTCAACAAAATTCTAGCAAATCGGATCCAGCAGTACATCAGAAAGATCATACACCATGACCAAGTAGGGTTTATCCCAGGAATGCAAGGATGGTTCAATATCCGCAAATCAATAAATGTGATACATCACATAAACAAATTGAAAGATAAAAATCACATAGTCATATCAATTGATGCAGAAAAAGCATTTGACAAAATCCAACACCCTTTCTTGATAAAAACTCTCAACAAGGTGGGAATAGAAGGATCATACCTCAACATAATAAAAGCTATATATGATAAACCCACAGCTAACATCATACTCAATGGGCAAAAACTAAAACCATTTCCCCTAAGAACAGGAACAAGACAAGGATGCCCACTCTCACCACTCCTGTTTGACATAGTACTGGAAGTATTAGCCATTGCAATTAGACAAGAAGAAGAAATAAAAGGCATCCAAATTGGAAAAGAAGAAGTAAAGCTGTCCTTATTTGCAGATGACATGATATTGTACATAAAAAACCCGAAAGACTCTATCAAAAAACTAACAGACTTAATAAATGAATTCGGCAAGGTAGCAGGATACAAAATTAACGCCAAGAAATCTATGGCATTTCTATACACCAACAGTGAACTTACAGAAAGAGAGACTAAAAAAGCAATCCCATTTTCCATCGCACCAAAAAAATTAAGATACTTAGGAATAAACCTAACCAAGGAGGTAAAAGACCTATATGCGGAAAACTACAGCACACTGAAAAAAGAGATAGAGGAAGATGTAAACAGATGGAAGAACATACCATGTTCATGGATTGGTAGAATCAACATCATCAAAATGTCCATACTACCCAAAGCAATCTATAGATTCAATGCACTCCCCATTAAAATACCACAAGCATATTTCACAGACCTAGAAAGAACTCTCCAAAAATTCATCTGGAATAAAAAAAGACCCCGAATAGCCACAGCAATCCTGAGAAAAAAGAATAAAGTAGGAGGGATCTCAATACCAGATTTCAAGCTGTATTACAAAGCCACTGTCCTCAAAACAGCCTGGTACTGGCACAAGAACAGACATATAGATCAGTGGAATAGAATAGAGAATCCAGATATCGACCCAATCCAATATGCGCAATTAATATTTGACAAAGGAGGCATGAGCATACAATGGAGTCAAGACAGTCTCTTCAATAAATGGTGTTGGGAAAATTGGACAGATACATGCAAAAAAATGAAACTAGATCACCAACTTACACCATACACAAAAATAAACTCAAAATGGATACAGGACTTAAATATAAGACGGGAAACCATAAAAATACTAGAGGAATCCACAGGCAGCAAAATCTCAGACATATGCCAAAAGAACTTTTTCAGTGATACTGCCCCTAGGGCAATGGAAGCCAAAGAGAAAATAAACAAATGGGACTACATCAAAATAAAAAGCTTTTGCACAGCAAAAGAAACCATCAACAAAACAACAAGAAAGTCCACTGCATGGGAGAACATATTTGCAAATGGTATCACTGATAAAGGTTTAATTTCCAACATCTACAGGCAGCTTATACAACTTAATAAAAGGAAGATAAATGATCCAATAAAAAAATGGGCAACGGACCTAAATAGAATCTTTTCGAAAGAAGACAGAAGGAAGGCCAAGAGACACATGAAAACATGCTCAAAGTCACTTATTATCCGAGAGATGCAAATCAAAATGACAATGCGATACCATCTCACACCTGTCAGAATGGCTATCATCAACAAATCAACAAACGACAAGTGTTGGCGAGGATGCGGAGAAAAAGGAACCCTCGTGCACTGCTGGTGGGAATGCAGACTGGTGCAGCCACTGTGGAGAACGGTATGGAGTTTCCTCAAAAAACTGAAAATGGAACTCCCATTTGACCCAGTAATCCCACTTTTAGGAATATATCCTAAGAAACCAGAAACACCAATCAGAAAGGATATATGCACCCCTATGTTCATAGCAGCACAATTTACAATAGCTAAGATTTGGAAACAGCCTAGGTGCCCATCAGCAGATGACTGGATCAGAAAACTATGGTACATCTACACAATGGAATACTATGCTGCCATAAAAAAGAAGGAATTACTACCATTTGTAGACACCTGGATGGAATTAGAGAACATTATGCTAAGTGAAATAAGCCAGTCAATGAAAGAAAAATACCACATGATCTCACTCATTTAGGGATAATGAAAAACATTATAAACTGATGAACCAAAAGATAGTTACAGAGGCAGGAAAGCATCAAACAGAGTGTCTAATTACAGCGGTAAGGTTAGGGAGAGGTGGGGGAAATAAGAGATCGACTGAAGGACTTGTATGCATGCATATAAGAGTAACCAACGGATGCAAAACATTGGGGGGTGAGGGCAGGTATGGGAGTGGGGTGGGGGGGTTAATGGTAAGATATGTACACATATAATACCTTAATAAAAATTTGAAAAAAATAAAAAATAAAAAAATAAATAAAAAAATAAAGTGACCTAAAGGGAAAGATCAGGTGACAAAGGCAAAAGGAAAGTCTCTTCTTTCCCTGCAGCATTATTTGAACCTCTCTGACAGCTTAGAATGGTCTCCACTAACACCTGCTAGTAGAAAATACAAACAACAGGCTCAAAGGGTAACTAGTCCACAAGGTCTGGGCTATGAAGGAAGCCGCACATAGACTTTCCAGGGTGTGTTGAGGGTGGGCGGGGGGAGGCAGTGAGTGAGTAATTCTAGGAGGCTCAGCTACCAGAATAGGGTGCTGGTAATTGGAATAGTGGCTATACATACAAGCATATGTATGCAAACTAAAAAAAATTGTGACTTTCAAGTCCAAGTGTCAATCAACATGAAGACTCAGGAATCTGGATCAGCAAGGCCAACCCTGCAGCAAAGATCAATCATGAATATTGGACCGGTTTCAATGGCAATTCTGCAGCAATCGAATCAATGGAAACAACAGAAAGGTTAGAATGTCCTTTTATAGCTCTCCATCTCACTTGTGAAAGAAGACTGTCTCCCTTGGAATTAGGGGGTCCTTTATTTTCCTGAAGAATTCATTGTTGGGAGTAGGAGATAGTCCCAGAAAATGCAGATTTTTTTCTGATAAAGTGAACACTTCAAGATCCCAATTAGCCAGTTAGAGAAAATCAGAGATGAGACTTTACTTGTAACCCCATGCATGGAGGTTCTACTTGGAATGAAATGGATAAACATCTTAAAGCTCTGAGATAAAGAATCTGGCCCATTGTTCCTTCTAACTGGTTGAGCTTTTCTTGATTTCTGACTGAAAACACATACTAACTCACTGCCTTTCCCAAACTGCCTGAACCGAACTGTGAAAGCTCTCCTGGTACATAAAAAGGAACAGTGAAACGATTTTAAACCTCAGTTTAATGATAACCTGCATTTTAAAGCAAACACTTAGAAATTAATATCACTAACAAAAGCATATTCCTTGGCAGCTCCCCCCACAGTTATCTTGAGAAAAGACACCAGTACCTTGCCGAAGAAGAAACCTGCCTGTATTTGCAGACTCATAATTTCCAGCAAGCATGAGGGCTGTGCATGTAACACAGAGATCACCTCCCCCTCAGCATCTTCAAATATGTTATTTCAATAGCTAACTTGATGTACTCCCCAAGTTAATACCCTGTTGTCTGTCTAGAAAGGTCACTTACATGTTAAAGTGTTCATCTTTGTAATTTACCTCCGAGGATAAAATGAAGGGACAAAAAGGACGCCTCTTGTCCACTTGATATTTCTAATTTAAAGTCCTCTAAGAGATAAGAAATGATGCTGAGGTCACTAATCTGAAGTGGGGGAAGATTTAAATGAAGATCCACCACTTGACCAGGATGTTAAACACAGGTTGAAGGACTGGAGGGTGCTTTAATTAATTGCTGGGCTTCCATAAACTTCTGAAATTCTACACGCTTTTGATCCTGTCTATGGTACATAAAAATGGAAAACACCATCGCTGGCAGAAGTGCAAAAACAATACAATGAAAAATAACCAAAAAAGCAGAGAAGCCAGTAAAAAAATCAAGAAAAGTCATGGAGGAGGAAAAAAGGACTCTAAGAGAAAAAGAAAAAATTTCATACAACTAGGCAAAGGTTAAACCAGACTGAAGGGAAAACCAGACTGTGAAGTCAGTAAACAGAGAAATCAATTAGAAATATCCTCTAAATATATGATGAATTTAATTAGCAAAACATGGTCTATACATAGATATTATTACCTTACAGATAAATAATTCATCTCAAGAAAAATGAGTATCATTTTACCTAAAGACATGTGCCTGATTAGGCCTTACTGAGGTAAAACCTTTGGTTCTGTGGCCATAGCTAACCAAGATGGGCCCTAAAAGCTTTGGTGGGAAAAACAAGGTCCTATGTATCACTACAATTGTCAAGGAGAGTAAGATAAATGCTTGGACTAACAGGGCCTCTTAGAAAAACTCTAACTCAGAGTTAACACACAATCAGATTTGGCTTTCTGGGTTGCTCTGATTTGCATCTGTATCTCCCTGGCAGAGCTACAGGGGAACTTATCAGTGTATGTTGAGAGACAACAGAAAAATTTGAGATCCAAGCTGTTTGACAGTCAAACCATGGGTCAGCCTCTTGCTAACTATGGAATCATGGGTCAATTCATTCACTTCCCTAAACCACAGTTGACTCATTAATAAAAAGTAGGCTATGATAGCACACCTATTTGCAGAGTTATTGTGATGACTATATAACACAGGTGAATTACATAATATAGAGTCTAGCCCACAATAGAACACTCTAGAAATGGTAGTTTCTTTTCTCTACATTCCCATAGCTAACACACAAATTTTTAAAAAATCCATGAAATCCAACCTGCTTAAAAAGTCTTCTTCTTCAGAGATATCTTCCACTATTAAAGAAAAAAAGTGAAATACATTTTAAAACAATAATAAAATATAGGACTTTAAAAGTACTGGAGTAGTGCTTTATTACAAAGTATCCTTTGGGACCACACCTAAAGACTATACTATAGTGAATAGTAATCATATTATTGGTAGTCCACTAATATATTAATATATTCTCTTTTTAAATGTACCAAATGCAAGAGAAAAAAAGAATGGGATCTATCAAAATTTGATACTTACCTGTGAACTGTTGTTTACAATGAACATAACCCTAACCAACTCCATCATATTGACGAAAATAGTATTGTTAGTAGAAGCAGAATCTATAATAATAGAAGTGTAATATGCTAATTAGACTGGACGACCTTCTGGACGAAGCCGGGGCTGGGAGGGCTGAGGCAAGCTGCAGCCCCTGTGAGGGCCAAGTCCCTTGCATGAATTTCATGCATCAGGCCTCTAGTCATAGAATAACAATGGCAAACGTAAAAGAGCATGAGTTTTCTGAACTTCTTCCATTAGGAGCAGTTAGTAAAGAGAACACCTCTCATGCAGTAACACAATACAGCTTCTCCAGCTCTTCAGTGAAGACTAGCCCATTAAGATGAAACACTCCATCACAAGAAAGCTTGATTGCCAGGCACTACACTTTACGCACAGCAAAACATAGGAAACAGTGTCTTCCTGGCCCCATGCCCAATTGCAACTTAAATAGGAAAGACCTTGGGATTCCAGTTGTATAAAGCAGAACTACTTGAGACTGTCTCTTTCCATTGCTAGAATGTATCTGTTCCCACCTCATAGAGCAGGTGGAAGAGACCTTTAGTGCTCTGCAGTAGTGCGTGAGGTCTTTTTTCTCAACCCGCCCCATTACGTGGCAAATGCCTCGAGAAAGCATGCTTTTTCAGCATGTGTGGCATATGTCATCAGATCCTATGCTGAAGAACAACAGCAAACAGCTAAGGACAAAGAAAGTCTTGGATAACTACATCCAATTACCTCAGAATTTTAATTTTTAAAAATTTTAAAAAGATACTCAATGTCTCTTTCCAAATATACAAAATTCAAGAAAAGGCAAAATTATGGAGACAGTAAAAAAGATCAGTGGTTTTCAGTGGTTAGAGAGATGGGACCGTGGAATAAGCAGTGCACAGCAGATTTTTAGGGCAGTGAAAAGATTGTACATGATACTGTAATGGTGGGTACATGTCATCAGACATTTTTCAAAACCCATATAATGTACACCACCAAGAGTGAACCTTAAGGATAACTATGGACTTTGGTTGGTAATGATGAGTCAATGCAGTCCATCCAGTGTAATAAATGTACCTCTCTGGTGCAGGATGTCAAAATGAGCAAGGCTGTGTGTGTTTGGTGTTGTGGGGTTTATGGGAACTCTCTGTACTCTCCACTCAATTTTCCTATGAACCTAAAAGTGCTCTAAAAAAAAGGCTTATCAATTTTTCTTTCAAAAACAGAATCTATTATTAACATATATCAACATATTATTATTATCTCAAGACACAGTCAGCTTGGAAATTAAGATAAAGATCCAAATATCAGAATATCGGTTTTCAAAAATATATATTTTAATTGACTTCATAAAGGAAAGGAGAGGAAGAGAGAGATAGAAACATCAATGATGAGAGAACCACATCAATGGCTGCCTCCTACATGCCCCACACTGGGGATTAAGCACGTAATCCTTGCACAGGCCCTGACCTGGAATCCAACCACGACTTTTTGGTTCATGGGTCAACACTCAACCACTGAGCCATGCTGACCAGGCAGAATATGAGTATTATCCTCACAACTGAGTGGAGCATGTGGAAAGATATAAATAAAGCCAATGATTTGAATTGTACACTTGAGCAAGAATATGACTGATAAAAATGATTGAATATCTTGCTTTATAATTACATATGGGGATTTAGTGCAATATAAATCAAAATTGAATCATCCATTTAATAAAAAGACACTTTGTGTTCAAATTTTAAGTCAGAAATTATTGTGCTGATTTTATCTAAAAATTACCTTGAAACATTAATTTGATAAAAAGGAAAGCTTATAATTGCCTAACAATGCCCTAGTAATTTATGTACAAACTAGAGGCCCAGTGCACCACATTCATGCATTGGGGTGAGGGGTCTTTCTACCCGCCTGTGGCCTCTCACAGTCCAGGACCCCCAAGGAGTCCTTAGCATTGCCTTGGAGGCTGGAGAGGCTTCTGCTGCTACCCCCACTGCACTCTCCAGCAGTGAGCCCGGCTTCTCGCTGAGTGGCGCTCCCCCTGTGGGAGTGCACTGACCACCAGGGCAGCTCCTGCATTCAGTGTCTGCCCCCTGGTGGTCATTGTATGTCATAGCCACTGGTTGTTCTGTCTTTCAGCCAATTTGCATATTAGGGTTTTAGTATATAGGATACCCGTGAATGAGCATCAAGAGTTACAGAAATAACATGCATTGCAAGCAATTATGGATGATGCAACTGAAACCAGTACCATATTATATCATTATATTACTTGATTTAAAAATAAGTTTTCAAGTCAACATTAAAAATTCAGTCAGGGCTATATCTGATGTGCAAAAACATTTCATACAGCAAGCCTGAGACTGCTATCCTTAGAAAGTCCTGCTTAAATGGCTATGCTTCAGTTGGTGTTTGAAAACCAGACTCTGGGGAGGTTTTCCACCTTTCCCTTCAACAAGACCGTGCACACGCACAGACACAGGGATGCACCTAGCATGCCCAGCTCAGGTGACTAGAGAGGCTGAGCCACTGGGTCCAAAGGACACCTACTACACAAGGCCACTCCAGCAATTTCAGGAGACACAGCAGCTCTATCTAATACATAGAAACAAACACAGGGAGCAGCCAAAATGAAGAGACAAAGAAACATGACACAAATGAATGAAATGGAAGCAAGCAAACTACTGGATACAGAGTTCAAAACAATGGTTATAAGGTTACTCAAGAATCTTCATGAGAGCTTCAATGACTTAATGAGAGCTTCAAGCGACTTCATGAGATTTTCAAGGATCTTAATGAGAATTTCAAAGACATGAAAAAGCCCACAATAGAACACTCTAGAAATGGTAGTATTATGAGTATTATCCCCACAACTGAGTTTGGCCCATCCTCCACACCCCTGCATAGCCCCTCCTACCACCGCCCCTGGTCCCCTATCTGCTGGCAGCCCCACTCTTGTCACCAAACAGTCAGGAATTAAGCATACACTAGTTGAAATAAAGAAAATTTTACAGGAATCCAACATTAGAATAGAAGATTCTGAGAATCAAATCAAGGATTTCCAATATGTGCCCTGAGCAGTTTGGCTCAGTGGCTAGAGCATCGGCCTGGGGACTGAGGGGTCCCGGGTTCGATTCCGGTCAGGGGCATGTACCTTGGTTGCAGGCACATCCCCAGTGGGGGTGTGCAGGAGGCAGCTGATCGATGTCTCTCTCTCATCGATGTTTCTAACTCTCTATCCCTCTCCCTTCCTCTCTGTGAAAAATCAATAAAATATATTTTAAAAAAAAGGATTTCCAATATGAGGAAGCAAAAAACACCCAATCAGAAGAATAAAAAGAAAAATAGTCCAAAAATATAAAGACAGTTTAAGGAGCCTCTGGGACAACTTCATTATTTCAAGAAATAATTACCAAAAACTTCCCCTACCTGGTGAAAGGAAGAGACAAGTCCGGGAAGCAAAGAGATTATCAAACAAGTGGAACCCAAAGTGGCCCACACCAAGACACATTATAATTAAAATGCCAAGACACAGAGAATCTTAAAAGCAGCAAGAGAAAAACATTTGGTTACCTTCAAGAGAGCACCAATATACAGCATATGTCTTGTTCCCAAATTCTCTCTTGTTTTAAATTTACTTAAATTGATTTCTCATCAAAAATTATGCAGGCCAGAAGGGAGTGGCAAGAAATATTCAAAGTGATAAATAGCAAGTACCTACAACCAAGAATACTCTACTTAGGAAAGATCTCATTTAGTTTTGAGGGTCAGATAGAGGGCTTCACAGACAAGAAACAGGCAAAGGAGCTTACCACCATTAAAACAGTATTACATGAAATTTTGGGGTACACTTTAAGAAGAAGAAGAAGGGTAATAAGAAGAAGGAGAAGAAGAAGAAGAAATAGAAGGAGAAGAAGAAGAAGAAGAAGAAGAAGAAGAAGAAGAAGAAGAAGAAGAAGAAGAAGAAGAAGAAGAAGAAGCATGAATAATAAACTGGCAATAAGTACATATCTGTCAACAATTAAATCTGAAAATCAAAATAAACAAACAAGAAATCTAATAAACAAAAATAAACTGATGGATAAAAGAGAATCAGAGGCATGTTTAATGGAATAGACTGATGATTCTCAGAGGGATGGGGAAAGGGGGGATGCAAAGAAATTAACCAAAAGTTTTATATGCATACTAGGGGCTCAGTGCAAGAATTTGTGCACCTTGAAAGGAATTGTGTGCTGCAAGGCGGCAGTGTGCACAGGTGCAGATTTTGGCCCATCCTCCACACCCCTGCATAGCCCCTCCTACCACTGCCCCTGGTCCCCTATCTGCTGGCAGCCCCACTCTTGTCACCATAACTTACACCTGCTGATGGTGTGGAGCTACTGGGGCTGGTGCCAGCAGCAGATGTGAGCTACAGCTGCTACCCCAATCACCCCTCAGGAGTAGGGGGAGGTGGGGAAGCCCTCAGGGGCGATCAGGGAGGCAGCTGCCTCTCGCATCCACTGATGGTGCCGAGCTATCAGGACTGGCGCTGGGCTCTGGCAGTGGGTGCAAGTGGTGGCTCTGGTGCTGGCTGCAGGTGCGAATGGGGCCATCATTGGCAATGGGTGTGAGAGGTGGCTGCTGGCCACAATCACCCCTCAGGAGCAGGGGGAGGTGGAGAAGCCCTGAGGGGTGATTGGGGCTGGTGCTCAGGCACTAAGAATTTTCAATAACCACCAGAGGCTCGCACCAATGACAGTGACCAGCGCTCCGCGTTGGTCTGGCGCCCCCGCTCACCTGATCCATCATCCCAACGTGGTGATGCTCACCATGTTCCAAGCTCTGCTGCCTACTGCTGATGCCCGCCATGTTCCATGCACACCCCTCGTGGTCAGCACATGTCCTAGCGACCAGTTGTTCAGGTGTTTCTTTGTTCCACTGTTCAGTCTATTTGCATATTAGGGTTTTATATATATATATAGATATGCATTACTTGTGGACACAGACAATAGGGAGGTGAAGGCCTGGGGCAGGGTAGGAATTGGGTAGAGGGGAGCAATGGGGGGGAAAAAGGGGTACATCTGTAATACTCTCAACAATAAAGATTAAACATATATTTCTGACAAGTGTTGTCAAGGATATGGAGAAAAGAGAAGGCCTCGTGGAATGCTCATGTGATTGTAAATTTGTGCAGTCACATTGGAAAGCAGCATGGATATTCCTCAAAAAATTAGAAATAAAACTGCCATTCCACTTCTGGGTATTTATGCAACACAAACATAAAAACGAATTTGAAAAGGTATATGCACCCTTATGTTACTTCAGCATTATATACAGCAGAGAGGATATGGAAGTAATGTAGGTGTCCTTCGATAGATAAATGAATTAAGAAGATGTAGCATGTGTATATTAATAAAATGAAATATTACTGAGACATAAAGAACAATAAATTCTTGCTGTTTAAGACAACAATGATGGACTGAGAAGGTGTTATGCTAAATGAAATAAGATAGAGAAAGACAAATATCATACAATCTCACTTACATGTGCAATCTAAAACAACAAAACAAACAAAACAGAACCAGATACTGAGAACAACCTGATAGTTGCCAGAGGGTATTAAGTTGAGGAGATGGAATAAATAGAAGAATATAAATGAGAAGCGCAAACCTCCAGTTATAAAATATATAAGCCAAAGGGATCTAGTGTACAGCATAGGGAATGTGTCAAATCCTATATAATAAAAGGCTAATGTGTAAATTGACCGAACGTTGGAGCGACCAGTTGCTATGACACACACTGACCACCAGAAGGCAGATGCTCAATGCAGGAGATGCCTCCTGGTGGTCAGTGCACTCCCACAAAGGGAGTGCCACTCAGCCAGAAGCCCTGATTTGAGCACACGTCTGGCGAGCACAGCGGCACTTGCAGGAGCCTCTCCTGCCTCTGTGGCAGCACTAAGGATGTCCATCTGTTGGACATTCCCTGAGGGGTCCTGGACTGCAAGAGGGCACAAGCTGGGCTGAAGGACCACCCGCCCCCTCCAAGTGCACAAATTTTGTGCTCCGAGCCTCTAGTATTGTAATAAGTTTGCACGGTGTCAGATGGTTACTAGACATATTATTGTAAATACCTGTAAACACATCTAAGGTATGTAAATGTCCAATCACTATGGTTGTACACCTGAAAGTAATATAATGTGTGCCAACTCTACTTTTTCTTTGAATCCTCACCTGAGAATATTTTTCTTTTAATTTTTAGAGAGAGTGGAAGAGAGAGGGAAAGACAGAGAGAAATATTGATGTGAGAGAAACGTATCAATTGGTTGCCTCCTGCACAAGCCCTGACCAGGGGCAGAGTCCCAGAGGAGTCTGCAACCAAGGTAAATGCTCTTGTCCACAATCGAACCCAGGACCCTTTGGACTGCAGGCCAATGCCTTATCCACTGAGCTAAACCAGCTAGGTATGCCAACTGTAACAAAAAGTTTAAGAGAGGAAAAAGAAACGCCTAAGGAAAAGCAATCCTTTTGGCCTTTACATATGGACATGTGAGAATAGGATGCTTTGGAGTCATTGCTAATTAGCTGACCAGGAAAGCAGAAATAAACACTGACAACCTCACAGCTGAAAAAGGTTGACAACTGGGATCCTGATGACATCATTGAACCACTAAAATAATCCTGGTTCCTAATGTTTCGGCCTCTGTTAATTAGGCCACCTATTATCTGAAGCTAAAAGCATTTTACCTATAAACACAATCCAAAAAATTCAAACACTTGGAAGCTATATAGCATGCTATTAAACAATGATTGGGTTACCAAAGAGATCAAAGAAGAAATTAAAAACAACCGGGAAACTAATGACAACAAAAATACAACAATTCAAAATCTATGGGACACAATTAAAGCAGTCCTGAGAGGGAAGTTTATAACTTACAGGCCTATCTCAAAAAAGAAGAAAAAATGGTAGTAAGTCATCTAACTCTACAACTTAAAGAATTAGAAAGAGAGCAACAAGAAAAGCCCAGAGTGGGCAGAAGGAGGAGATAATAAAGATCAGAGCAGAAATAAATGACATAGAGACCAAAAATAATAATAATAATAACACAAAAGATCAATGAAACCAAGAGCTGGTTCTTTGAAAGGTTAAATAAACTTGATGAACCTCTAGCCAGGCTCACCAAGAAGCAAAGGGAGAGGACACAAATAAACAAATGAAAAAGGCAAAGTAACAACAGACACCACAGAAATACAAAGGATTGTTAAAAAATACTATGAACAACTCTATTCCAACAAACTAGACAACCTGGAGTTAAAGGACATATTCCTAGAAAAATACAACCTTGCAAAACTCCATTAGGAAGAATCTAAAAATCTCAATAGGCTGATAACTATGGAAGAAATTGAAGCAGTCATCAAAAAGCTTCCAGCAAACAAAAGCCTGGGGCCAGACGGCTTCACAGGGGAGTTTTACCAAACATTTAAGGAAGAACTAAAACCTATCCTCCTCAGACTATTCAAAAATTTCAAGAGGAAGGAACACTTCCAAGCTCATTCTATGAAGCCAGCATCACCCTAATACCAAATCCAGATAAAGACAACACAATAAAAGAGAACTACAGGCCAAGATCCCTCATGAACATAGATGCCAAAATCCTCAACAAAATTCTAGCAAATCAGATCCAGCAGTACATCAGAAAGATTATACACCATGACCAAGTAGGATTTATCCTGGGGATGCAAGGATGGTACAATATCTGCAAATCAATAAACATGATAGATCACATAAACAAATTGAGAGATAAAAATGACATAGTCATATCAATTGATACAGAAAAAGCATTTGACAAATTCCAACACCCTTGCTTGATTAAAAACTCTCAACAAGGTGGGAATAGAAGGATCATACCTCAACATAATAAAACTATATATGATAAACCCACAGCTAACATCATACTCAATGGGCAAAAACTAAACCCATTTCCCCTAAGAACAGGAACAAGACAAGGATGCCCACTCTCACCACTCCTGTTCGACATACTACTGGAAGTATTAGCCATTGCAATTAGACAAGAAGAAGAAATAAAAGGCATCCAAATTGGAAAAGAAGGAGTAAAACTGTTCGTATTCGCAGATGACATGATACTGTCCATAGAAAACCCTATATAGTGCATCAAAAATTATTAAACTTAATAAATACATTTGGCAAAGTAGCAGGATATAAAATTAATGCCAAGAAATATATGGCATTTCTATACTCCAATAGCGAACTTACAGAAAGAGACACTAAAAAAGCAATCCCATTTACCATCGCACCAAAAAAATTAAGATACATAGGAATAAACTTAACTAAGGAGGTAAAAGACCTATACTCAGAAAACTATAGGACACTGAAAAAAGAGATAGAGGAAGACATAAACAGATGGAAGAACATACTGTGTTCATGGACAGGTAGAATCAACATCATTAAAATGTCTATACTACCCAAAGCAATCTATAGATTCAGTGCACTCCCCATTAAAATACCAAATGGCATCTTTCACAGACCTAGAATGAACTTTCCCAAAATTCATCTGGAATAAAAAAAGACCCCGAATAGCTGCAGCAATACTGAGAAAGAAGAACAAAGTAGGTGGGATCTCAATACCAGATATCAATCTGTATTACAAAGCCACTGTTCTCAAAACAGCCTGGTACTGTCACAAGAACAGACATATAGATCAATGGAATAGAATAGAGAACCCAGAAATTGACCCAAACCACTATGCTCAATTAATATTTGACAAAGGAGGCATGAACATACAATGGAGTCAAGACAGTCTCTTCAATAAATGGTGTTGGGAAAATTGGACAGATACATGCAAAAAAAAAAAAAAATGAAACTAGACAACCAACTAACACCAAACACAAAAACCATAAAAAGACTAGAGGAATCCACAGGCAGCAAAATCTCAGACATATGCCAAAGCAATTTCTTCACCAATACCGCTCCTAGGGCAATGGAAACTACAGAGACAATAAACCAATGGGACTACCTCAAAATAAAAAGCTTTTGCACAGCAAAAGGAACATCAACAAAACAACAAGAAACCCCACTGCATGGGAGAACATATTGGCCAATGTTATCACTGATAAGGGTTTAATCTCCAACATTTTCAGGGAACTCATACAACTTAACAAAAGGAAGATAAACCAATCAAAAAATGGGCAACGGACCTAAATAGAAACTTTTCAAAAGAAGAGAGAAGGAAGTCCAAGAGACATATGAAAACATGCTCAAAGTCACTAATTATCCGAGAGATGCAAATCAAAACGACAATGCAGTACCATCGCACACTTGTCAGAATGGCTATCATCAACACATCAACAGAAGACAAGTGCTGGCGAGGATTCGGAGAAAGGGGAACTCTCATGCACTGCTGGTGGGAATGCAGACTGGTGCAGCCACTGTGGAGAATAGTATGGAGTTTCCTCAAAAAACTAAAAATGGAACTCCCATTTGATCCAGTGATCCCACTTTAGGAATATATCCCAAAAAACACCAATCAGAAAGGATATATGCACCCTAATGTTCTTAGCGGCACAATTCACCATAGCTAAGATTTGGAAACAGCCTAAGTGCCTATCAGCAGATGAGTGGATTAAAAAACTGTGGTACATCTACACAATGGAATGCTATGCTGCGGTAAAAAAGAAGGAATTCTTACCATTTGCAACAGCATGGATGGAACTGGAGACCATTATGCTAAGCGAAATAAGTCAGTGAGAGAAAGATAAATATCACATCATCTCACTCATTTATGGAATATAATGAACAACATAAATTGATGAACAGAAACAGATCCCGAGACAGAGAAGCATCGATCAAACCATCAAAACTCAGAGGGAAGGTAGGGAAGGGTAGGGGTAATGGGGAAAGATCAAGCAAAGGACTTGTATGCATGCATATAAGCCTAACCAATGGACACAGACAATAGGGGTGTGAGGGCATGTGTGGGGGTTTGGGGGAGCAATGTGGGGGATAAGACATATATATAATACCTTAATCAATAAAGGAATAAAAAAAAAGCATTCTACTTGATAAATTTGCCAAGGCCTAGAGAATACAATCTAGTCCTTTCTAGAGACTGTGGTACTAAAGACTTTCATAAGCCTGCCTTAGCTAGTCACTCACCTCATTGCCAACCATTCCTATTGCACACATTTTGCACCATCAAAGTGGTACTGCTCATAAACCCCGAAAAGTTCACTTCTACATCTCAACCCTTGCACTGCTGTTCCTGCTGCCAAATGTGTAATCTCAATACCTGTTCCTCCTGTCAAACATCACAATTATGCCCCGTTACCTGGACAACTTCTTTGTGGTCTGCATGATTATACCCATCCATATATTTATGTTTACTTATTAAAAAAAGGTTTTTAAATTTTGATGAGACAGAGACACAGAGAGAGAAACACTGGTTTGTGGTTCCATTTACTTATGCATTCATTGGGTGATATTGTTATGTGCCCTGACCAGGATCAAAACCACATCCTTGGCATATCAGGCACAAGTTAAGGAACTAAGCTACCTGGCCAAGGCCTCACCCAGATTTGTAAAACTCTAATCCTCACCATGGACTTAAAGAGGCTGACACATGCTACACACCAATACAAAAGAATAAACAAGGATAACTATAACCCCTAGTGTGCTCTGGCACCTAGTGAGCATGGAATAAAGTTAGTAAATAATGGAAATGACAATCACACTAACAAGCTCTTGAAGGGGAGAAACTGTGTTTTTAAAATTCTGCAACAGCAGAA
Organism: Plecotus auritus; assembly: GCF_963455305.1. Classification (NCBI taxonomy): domain Eukaryota; kingdom Metazoa; phylum Chordata; class Mammalia; order Chiroptera; family Vespertilionidae; genus Plecotus; species Plecotus auritus. The sequence goes on from NC_137770.1 coordinate 149,567,773, forward strand.
TAGCATTCAGGAACTAAAAGACACCTGAGAGTTAAATAGCAGACTATTAAGACGAAAAATGAATACCTCTATTTTGACATTTACTTTGAAATTCTGTTTAAAAGGATGCAGAAATAAACCAGGGACAACTCTCACATATTATGAGCACCTACCAGGTCGAAATGATATTTAATCTTTGTATTTTCTATAATTTGCAAAACCAACTTACACAAGTCCTTTGAAAAAGTCTAATAAGTTTTAGGTATCCTCATACAAGTCAGATTGTGCAGTGAACTAGGTGCCACATCTGGGTAGCACACTGGCATTTTTGTTATTATGAAATATTTTATACTTTTATTATAATTTGTTGAGTCCTGAGTTGGGCTGTTTGAATATTTATTATGATTATCTTTTGACCAGTGGCAATAGAGCATCTTGTTCTAATGAAATGAGTGTCCTTACAATTTTCCAAGAAACAGAAGGTAACATCTTGTTCTAATAAAGTCAACATATCTTATTCTCTTTTGACTTCTGAGGAAGGAGGTTAATAACCCTGAGACCTGGTTGGTATAATATGTAAAATACCCAGTGCTGCTCAACAGGCATTGCCTTTCTGACGTCTGTACTATGAGTAGATATCCTTAAAACACAATCTCATTGGGACTGTTGCACACTGGCTAAGTGATATAACCCTTATTGTTTGCCATTTGTTTCTGGTACCAGGAAAGTATTGTAGAGTTCCTAATATTAATTACTTTTTAGTGAGAAAAAACATTATGTGTTACAAGTATTCATTTAATAAATGTAATCCATTTGCTGTAAAAACTAAGCAAAAGATCCATTTTTAGGAAAAGTCCAATTTGGTATAATGTGAATATAATAGAAACACAATATCCTAACTCAACATCTTTTTTCTTGTTTACATAAATATATCATATGGGATTTTTGGGGTTAGGACTACATAAATGAACTTCATTTCAAATAATATTGCACCAGATTTTAAATTACTTACAATTAACATTTTTAATCATACTGGCTACTATTCTATTAAGAAAGAGATTAAGGAAAACTACACATACAACTTACACATTGTTTGGTAGTTTTTCACCGCTCTTTCATTATCAAAACTCCCTTACTCTTACTGCATCTATGGTAGGAGCACCAAGACTAATTCACTATCAAAATTCTTACCAAAAAGCCTACTTTCCAATGTTTGGGTTCTTCCTTCTTCATATCCAAAAGTTAGTTGTTGCTTGCTGTGTACAATAAATGGGGATAAATAATATTACTGCCTCAATATGAATGTAAAAATATTTTCCAAATATAGTAAATTCTTAGGATATTTCAGATAATATCAGAGCTAATATTAAAACTTTAATTAGACCATACACTTCAAATTTATACGTTCTACAAACTTTTTAGGAACCATGAAATTTTTAAAAAAGAATGTAAATAGTCATGATTTGAGTGCAGTACAGTTCAGTTAATTAAATAGAGTCAGCTTCACATAATGGCAAGTGTCTTGAACTCAGACATCCTAGTTCTATAACCAACAGCTATTTATTCTCAAACGAGTGACTTTCTTTGGCTCAAGGTCCTCTGCTACATAATAAGAAACTTAGTGCCTTATTTTAGAAGGTTGTTAGAAGGATTAAATGAGATAACACAGAAAAAAAAATGCTCAGAGAAACATGACCTTTATTTGCTGAAACTATTTTGGAATCCTAAATAAATCCCAATGTGGTTTTTTTCATAGTCCCTAACATTCAAATGTTGAAGTTTCCTGAAAATGTTATTACGTTGGGTTATTACCTGTTTTTTTTCTTGCGTTTTGTAATTCAGGGTATCTCATGCATTATATAACTTGCAACTAAATTTATGTAAAAATGTATTTCCTCATGAAGTCTGATAACACAATGCTCCCTTAATTTTTCAGTGAATCATACCAAGGGCAGAAAGAAACCTAATCAGAGTCAGGACCTGGCCTGTACTACCACTACCCCTTCTCTACCTACTCACACTGTCAACCAGCAGATGTTTATGAGAATTAGGCTTAATCTCCCAGTCTTCCCTCATTGGCTTGGGAGATAGAATCCTACTGGTCACACTTGGATACTGATAAGTAATGGATGGGGCCTTTGCAATTGTAATGACCAATAACCTACTTTTGAATTAGAGCTTTCTGCCTTCCATGTGAGGCATGATTTAAAATATTTTGAAACCTGAGGTAAATTCAAGTCAGTTGGGTAGTTTCCTGTTATGGTAAAGAGATCACTTGAGGGGCCAACCTCAGTTATGGAATCCCAGGCAGGTTGGTGCCCACTACTATGGGAATCATGACATGAGACCTTCCACTATCTGAACAAAGATGCTCTGTAGGATTTAAAGTGAACCTGGGGTACAGAACTGGTAACAAAGGAGAAAGGAATGTCTGATCTTTTCCTGAAGCTTTATTTGAACCTCTCTGACAGCTTAGAACGGGTCCAACTAACATATGCAAGCAGAAAAATACAGACAAGAAGCTCAAAGGTAAATAGTCCACAAAGGTTTCGGCAAAGAAGCAAACACCATGTAGGCTTTCAAGAGTGTGTGTGTGTGTGTGTGTGTGTGTGTGTGTGTGTGTCTGAGTATGTGTGTGTGTGTGTGTGTGTTTTGGGGAGACTTTGAGTGCTAAAGCTAGGAGGCTCAGCTACCAATATAAGATGGTGGTAATTGGAATAGTGGCTGAGCATAACAGCATATGTATGTAAACTAATAAAAAGCTGTGACCCTCAAATCCAAGAGAGAATCAACATGAAGACTCAGGAATCTGGATCAGCAAGGCCAACCTAGGAGCAAAGATCAATCATGACTACAGGACCAGTTTCAGTGGCAAGTCTGAAGCAATAAGATCAAAGGAAATAACGGAAAGAGTAGAATGTCCTCTTTTTACCTCTGCATCTGATGTGTGAAAGAAATTGTCTCCCTTCGACTTAGGGAATCCTTTATATTCCTGAAGAATTCTAGGGGAAGAGGATAGGTGATAACCTCCAGAAAACACAGATTTTTCTACTAAAAGGGACACTTCAAGATCCCACATAACGAATTAGAAAAATCAGAGATGAGACTTTATTTGTAATCACATGCATAGAGGTTCTACCTGGAATGAAATGGATAAAGATCTTAAAAGTTCTGAGATAAAGCATCTGGCCCATTGTTCATCCTGACTAGTCAAGCCTTTGCTTGGTTTCTGGATGAAGATGACACTAACCCACTACTATTCCCAAACTGCCTGAACTGAACTATGAAATCTCACCTGGTACATAAAAAGAAACAGTGAAACTAATTTAAACCTGTTTGGTCATAACCACCATTTTAAAACAAACACAAATTAGCACCACTCACAAAAGCATGTTCTTTGAGAGTCTACCCACAGTTATCTTGAAAAAAGACATCAGTACCTTACTGAAGAAGAAACCTGATTGTATTTGTGGACTCATCATTTCTAGCAAGCATGAGGGCTGTGCATATAACACAGAGATCACTTCCCCCTCAGCATCTTCAATACAGCTAATTATTTCAACAGCTAATTTGGTATACTACCCAAGTTAATGCCCTATTTGTGTATTTAGAGTTGCCCATTTACATGCTGAAGTGTTCATCTTTGTGGGTTACCTCAAAGGCTAAAATGAAGGGACAAAATGGATGCCCCTTGCCCCACTTGCGTATTGCTAATGGAAAGTCTAACAGAAAATAAACTATGCTGAGGTCACTAGTCTGAAATAGGGAAAGATTTAATGGGCCAGGATGTTAAACAAAGGATGACTTACTAGAGATGTTTTTATTAAATAATTAGAGGCCCAGTGCACGAAATTCGTACATGCGGGAGGGTTGCCCCTGCACCCTCTTGCATTCCGGGAATGCTGACTCCTAACTGCTCACCTGCCTGCCTGTCAGATCATCCCTAACCACTCTGCCTGCCTGCCTGATTACCCTAACTACTCTGGCAGCCTGCCTGCATGCCTGACTGATGCCCCTAACTGCTCCCCTGCCTGCCTGATTGCCCCTAACCACTTGCCTGCCTGCCAGATCTCCTCTAACCCTCTGCCTGCCTGCCTCATCACCCCTAACCACTTGCCTGCCTGCCTGATCACCCCTAATTGCTTGGCTGCCTGCCTGCCTGATTGCCCCTAAACACTCAGCCTGCCTGCCTGATTGTCCCTAACAGCCACTGCCTCAGCCCCAGCCGCCATGGCTTCATCCGGAAGGACATCCAGAATGATGTCTGGGAAGTTGTTTGGCTGTCCAGTCTAATTAGCATATTATGCTTTTATTATTGTGGATTGCTGGGCTTCCTTCAACTCTTGAAATTCTATATGCCTTTGATTCTGAATATAGATAAATGGAGAACCCTGTACCTTGCAGAAGTAGAAAAAAAAATAACACAATGAAAGAAACACACACAAAAAAAACACCAAAAAACAGAGAAGAAGTAAAATCAATAAAAGTCATGGAAGAGGGAAAAAAGGACTAGGAAAAAAGAGAAAACTTCACACAACTAGGCAAAGGTACCAGCCTGAAAAGAAACCAGACTGGGAAGTCAGTAAATAAGAGAAATCAGTTAGAAGCATCCTCTAAATACATGCTGAATTAAATTAACATAACATGGTCTACACATAGATATTCTTTACCTACAGATAAATAATTCATCTCAAGAAGAATAGATATAATTTTACATAAAAACGCTTGCCTGATTAGGCCTTACATAGGTAGAACCTTTGCTTCTGTGGCCATAGCTAAATGAAATGAGCCCTCAAAGGTTTGTTGAGAAGAACAAGGTCCTATTTACCACTGCAATTGTCAAGGATTGTAAGATAAATGCTTGGACTAATCTGGCCTCTCAGAAAAACCCTATATCAGAGTTAAGACACAATCAGATTTCACTGAGTTGATCTGATTCTCATACGTATCTCAATGCTAGTGGTACACAGGAACTTATCAGTGTATGTTGAGGGACAAGAGAGTAGATTTGGAAGCCAAGCTAGTTGACAGTCAAATCATGGGCCAGCAACTTGAAAACTATGGAATCATCGGTCAATGCATCCACCTCCCTGAACTACAGTTGCCTCATTAATAAAAAATAGGCTAAATAGCACACCTACTTTGCAGGGCTATTATGATGACTATATTACACAGGTTCATTACATAAAATATGGTCTAGTCCACAGTAGAACACTCTAGAAACAGTAGCTTCTTTTCTCAGCATTGCCTCAGTTAACATAAATTTTTAAAAATCCATAAAATTTTACCTGTTTAAAGAGCCATCTGCAGATATCTCATCCACTATTAAAGAAAAACATAAAATACATTTTGAAACAATAATAAAAAATGCAGGAATTTAAAAGTACCCGACTAATATTTTGTTGGAAAGTATTCCTTTGGGATCACACCTGAAGACTGTACTAGAATGAACATTAATCATAGTATTGGTAGGCCATTAATACATTAAGAACATTTACTTTCTCTTTTTAAATACACCAAATGCAAGGGAAAAAAGAATGGGATCTATCAAAATTTGATACCTACCTTTAAACTGCTATGTACCATGAATATAATCCTAACCAAACCCCATCAGACAGACAGAAAATGGTATTGTTAGTGCAAAAAGAATCATAGAGTAACAATGTCAAACGTAACTAGCATGAGTTTTCTGGACTCCCTCCATTTAGAGCAGTTGGAAGAGAGTACATTTATTTTGTCCTAACACGTACAGCTTCTCCAGCTCTTCAGCGAAGCCTAGCCAGTTTCGGATGAAATAATCCATCACAACGAAGCTTGGCTGATAGGCCCTACATTTTGCAGCACAGCAAAACATAGGAACCAAACCAAACTCTTTATGCCCCATTTCCAATTGCAAAATAAGTAGGAGAGACCTTTGTATTCCAACTGTATAAAGTAGAACTACTTCAGAGTGTCTCCTTGCATTGTGAAAGTCTCTCTGGGCCCACCTCATAGAGCAGGATGGTCCAACCAGTGAGTGCTCTGCAGTAGTGTGTGAGGTCATTTTTCTCACCCTCCCCATTAGGTGGCAAATGCCTAGAGAAATCATTCTTCTGGAGTGTATATGGCACATGTCATCAGAGCCTAAGCTGATAAACAACAACAGCAAACCACAAAGGACAAAGAACATATTGGATAAATACATCCCATTACCTTGGAATTTTAATTTTTTAAACACTCAAAAGATACCTACGGCATGATGCCAACTATACAACATTCAGGAAAAAGGAAAACCATCACTGGTACCAGTGGTTAGGGAGAAGGGATGGATGAATAAGCAGAGCACAGAGGATTTTTAAGGGTGTGAAAAGATTGTATATGATACCGTAATGGGGGATTCGTGTGATCAAACATTTGTCAAAATCCAAGGAATATACAACACTAAGAGTGATCCTTAACGTAAACCACGGACTTTTGTTGATATACCTCTCTATTGTAGGATGTAAAAATGAGCGAGGCTGTTTGTGTAGGGAATGTGGAGTTTATGGGAACTCTCAGTACTCTATTGCTGTGAACCTAAAACTCATCTAAAAACTAAGAATTATGAATTTTTCTTTAAAAATAGGTATTTGCTGAAACTGTTATTAACATATGTATAAAGGTTATTTTTAAGACATAGTCACCTTAGAAATTAATATAAAGATCCAAGTATCAGAATATGGGTATTAAGAGACATAGAAACATAAAACAGACCTTCAAACAACAGAGGAAACTAGGGAGGGTGAAGGGAAGGCCTAAGAGATGAACCAGAGGACTTGTATGCATGCATATAAACATAACCAATGAACACAGACAATAGGGGGGTGAGGGCACATGATGGGGGCAGGAGCGGAGAGGGAGAGGTCAATGGGAGAAAAGGAGGCATATGTAACACTTTAAACAATAAAGATTTGAGAAAAAAAAAAGAATATGGGCTATTATCCCCACAATAAAGTGAAGTATATGGAAAGACATAAATAAAGCCAATAATTTTAATTGTATACTAGGGCAAGAAAATAACTGATAAATATGGTTGAATATCTTGTTTTATAATAATAAGTGGGGATTTAGTGCAATATAAAATGAATCATTTATGTAATTAAAAGATACTTTTTATTCTAATGTTAAGCCAGAAATTATCATGCAGATTTTATCTAAAAGTTACCTTGAAACATCAATTGGATAAAAAGGAAAGTTTATAATTGCCTGATATTGCACTAGTAGTTTATGTACAAATACCTATTAAATACTCACCAAGAGTAATAACAGTAACCAGCATTGCAAGCAATAATGGATGATACAACTGAAACCAGTGCCATGTTATATTACAATATTACTTGCTTTAAAAATAAAATGTTAAGTCAATTCCAAAAATGCAGTCACTGCTATAACTGCTGTGCAGAACATTTTCATGCAGCAGGACTAAGACTGCGATCCTTAGAAATTCCTGCTTAAATGGCTGCCCTTCAGTTGGTGTCTGAAAACCTGAATCTGGGGAGGGTTTCCACCTTTCCCTAACTGAGAGGAGTGGCCCCCTGTGCCAAAACACTTTGTACAACCGATGGGGTTTGTGCTAAACACTTGCTTTCCTTCTGGGAATCTAGAATTGAGGTCCAGGCTATGGGGAAGATGCCCATGTGACTAGCATGCCGTAAAAACCTTGGCACTGAGTCTAACCAGACTGGTAGATGACATGTATCACGTGTGTTGTCAGAATTTGACACTGGAGTTACTAAGCACCTCCTGCCAGCTCCACAGGGAGAGGACTCTTGGAAGCTTGTGCCTGGAGTCCTCCACCCTTTGTCACACACACCTTTTCTCTTTGGGGATTTTACTTTGGCCTTTTACTGTAATAAATCTCAGGTATGAACACAACTATATGCTGAGTCCTGAACATTTTTCTAGTGAATAAGCAAACCTAGGTGTGGGTTAAGGAACCTCTAACAAAATTGCATTATGTGAAATTGTTATTATTTGGGTTGATGTGTTATACAGGATTACAATCAGAAGCTGATTTCACAAAATACCTGTCTTTGATTTTTTCATTTGTGCTGACTTTGGAGATTCCTGTAGATCTGTAGCTATTGGAATAAAGGCAGGAAAGGGATAAATGAAACAATGATGTCAGAAAATAATATGAAACAAGCAACAATCCTATTGACCCAGAATAGAAAATACAGAATCCTGATGAGTGACAACAGGTTCTATAGCATGAACGTTCCAATAAAGAAAATGAAAACATCACACTGACAATTCCTCCCACTTAACAGGATTGAATTGCTTGGCAAACTTATTTCACTCTGCATGCTTACTTTAAAACACACCCACATTTTTTATTTCTTTTCAATTTTTAAGAAATTCATTAGAGAAGTGGGTATTGATTCCACTTATTTGTGCATTCTTTGGGAGATTCTGGTATGTGCCCTGACCAGGCAGCAACACCACAACCTTGGCTTATCAGGGTCAGTGGTTTAAGCAACTAAACTATCTGGCAAAGGCCTCACCCACAGTTTTAAAACTCTAATTCTCATCATGGACTTAAAGAGGCTGGCACACACTACACACCAATACAAAAGAATAAACAAGGATAATTATAAGCTTCTAGTGTGCTCTGGCACCTAGTGGCACTGAATAAAGTAAGGTAAATAATAAAAATGACAATTATACTAACAAGCTCTTAGAGGGGAAGGACTGGGTTGTTAAACAGTTTCCGTTCTGCAACATCAGAATAACACTTAGCACCTAAAAGTCACCTGAGGGTTAAATAGCAGACCATTATTAAGTGGACAAATGATTGACTTATTTTTTACATTTTCTTTGCAATTTTTGTTTTAAAAAACCACAGAAATAAACCAGGGGACAACTCTCTTTTTATGAGAGACTCCAAGGTCAAAGTGCTATTCCATCCTTATATTTCCTATAACTTGCAAACCAACATACACAAGTCCTCTCATAACGGTCTACTAAGTCCAAGATGTCCTCAAACAGTTCCGATTACACAACAAACTAGGTGCCACATCTGGGTAGCACACTGGCACTTTTGTTATTGTGAAACACCTTTGTACTTTTATTACAATTTCTGAGTCCCAAGTTGGGCTCTTGGAATAGTTATTATGATTACCTTCTGGCCAATGGCAACAGAGCATCGTATATTCTAAAGAAGTTACAATTATCCAACTAATGAAGTCAACATATTTCATTCTGTTTTGACTTCTGAGCAATGAAGCTGATAATAGTGAGACCTTGTTGGTATACTATGTCAAATCCGCCATGCTTCTCAACAGGCCTTGCCTTTCTGACTTCAGTACTATGGGCAGAAATCTTTAAGAAACAATCTCATTGGGATGTTGCACCCTGGCTGACTGCTGTAACTCTTATGGTTTGCCGTTCTTTTGTGGTACTGGAAAGTATTCCTGCGTTCCTAGTTTTAGTTATTTTTTTAGTGAGACAAATCACTATGTAATACCAAGTATTCATTTACTAAATGTAATCCATTCACTATAAATACTAAAGCTAAGATCCATTTTTAGAACAAGTTCATTTTGTTATCATGTGAATATAGTAGAAACATACAACATCCTAAATTATCATCTTTTTTACATAAATACAGGATTTTAAGGGTCAGGTCTAAATAAATGAACTTCCTTTCAAATAATATTGCCCCAGATTTTAAATTACCTACAATTAACTTAGTTAATAATACTGAACACTATGCTGTAAGAAAGAGAATGAGAAAAACTATATATGCAACCTACACATTGTTTGGTGTTTTTTTCAGTGTTCTTTCATTATCAAAACTTCCCTACTCTCACTTCAAATATGGTAGGGGCGCCAAGAGTAATTCACTATCTGAAGTCTTACCAAGATTGCTACTTTGAGATGTTTGGTGTCTTCTTTTTTCTTTATATTCAGATGTTAATTGTTGCTTCCTATGTACAAAAATTGGTGATAAAATTACTTTCTTAATATTAACACAAAAATATTTTTCAAATATACTAAATTAATAGAATATTTCACATAATATCAGAACTAATATTAAAACTTTAATTATACCATACACTTTAAATTTATAAATTCTACAACTGTTTTATGAAGCAGGTAATTAAAAAAAATAAGGTGTAACAGTCATGATTTGAGGGCAGTATAGTTCAGTGAATCAATTAGAGTTAGTTTGACGTATCACAAATGTCTTGAACTCACACATCCTAATTCTATAACCCACGGCCATTTGTTCTCAAACGAGTCATTTTTCTTTGGCTCAAGGTCCTCCGCTACAAAATAAGAATCTTACTACCTTATTTAAAAAGGTTGCTAGGAGGATGAAATGACATAATACAGCAAAATGATATGCTCAAAAAATAGTGAAACAAAGAAAAAAAATCTAGTTATGAACTTTATTTGTTGAAACTATTTTGGAATCCCAAATCAACCCCAGTGTGGGCTATTCATGGTTTCTAACATTCAAATGTTGCGGTTTTCAGAAGATGTTATGAATTCTGGTTGTCACCTGTCCTCACGTGGTGGTCTGTATCTCAGGGCATCTCAGAAGCTATGTAACTGGCAACTGAGTGTCTGTACAAACACATCGCCTCCTGCAATGAGACAGCACTGTGCTCCCTGTATTTCTGCAGTGAATCACCAGCAGCAGAAAGGAAACTAACAGAAGCCAGGACGGCTGTTCCTTCTCTACCTGCTCGCACTGTGAGCCAGCAGATCTTTATGAGAATGACGCTTACTCTCCCTGTCCACCCCAACTGGCTTGGAAGATGCAAGCCTACTGGTCACCCATGGATACTGATGAGTCATGGCTGGGCCCTTAGCAATTTTAGGGACCAATAACGTAATTTTGATTCAGAGCTTCTGTTGACTGGCTTCCATGTGAGGCATAATTTAAATTTTGAAACCTGAGGTAAAGTTTCACTGTTATGGCAAAGAGATCACTTGAGGGGCCAACCTCAATTATGGAGCCTCAGGCAAGCTGGTGCTTACTAGTCTGAAAAGGCATTATGGGACCTTCCAGTCCCTAAAGAAAGATGCTCCACGGGATAGAGAGTGACCTTGGAGTACAGACCTGGTAACAAAGGAGCAAGGAACGTCTGTTTTTTTCCTGCGGCATTATTTGAATCTCTGGCAGCTAAGGATGGTTCCAACTAACACCCGCTTCTTCTATCCAAAGCTCTTCCTGTTTCACTGTCCCCAGCTTTAATAAATGTACTCTCCAAATAAATTTTAAAAAGAACAAAATATTGTACCTCTGATCATCTTTGGCACCTCTGCTTACTAATAATTCCACCATTTTCTCATTGTTTGCAAGTTTAGCAAGTGCAAGTGGTGTGAGGTCACTCTGTAAAGCAGCAAAGACAATTTCTAATTTAAGAAATTACATATATCCAAATTGGATATTAAAAATTATGAAAGATACTCTGAACTTACACGTATAATATAGAAAATAAATAAAAAGTAGCCCCTTTTGCCCTGGCTAGTGTTATGCAATGGCTGGAGTGTCAGCCTGCACATGGAAGGGTGGAGAATTAGATTCCCATTCAAAGGCAAGTCCCTGGGTTACAGATTGGATCTCCAGCCCCAGAGGGGGTCCATGGGGGGGCACCCAATCAATGTCTCTCTCTCACATAGATCTTTCTCTCTCTCTTTCTCTCTCTCATCTGTTCCCTCCCTCCACTCTCTCTAAAATCAATGGGGAAAACTATCCTCTGGTGAGGATTAAAAAAAGAGGAGCCCCTTTCTTCTCACCCCTGTGCAGTCACTGGCTGTTCTTCCCTTTAAAATGCCCTCCATTTTAAAATGCAGGAGGCAGCCAATGGGTGATTCTCTCTCATCATTGATGTTTCTCTCTCCCTCTTCCTTCTTCTCTCAATACAAACATATTTTTTAAAAAAAAAATGCTTGTAACTTAACTAAAACCATGTATATCAAATATTTAATAAACTAAAACCATGTATATCAAATATTTAATAAATAAGGTTACTTGAGCTATACCTTGTTTCTCACTTCAATATTTGCCTTGCACGAAAGCAGCTTTTCCACTATAGCTTCATTGTGACCAAGGACAGCATAGTGCAGAGCAGTGTTGCCATCGTTGTCCATTATATTTGGATCGGCACCAGAGTCTAGCAGAAGAGTTGCACATTTCGTACGCTGGTATTGTAGGGCCTGTCAGTATTATGCCAAGAAATAGATTATAAGTTCTAGGAATCAAAATAAACATTCCACAAGTTTCACCAATGACTTTTAGCTAAATGAGATGAATTGATTTTTATTCTAAGTATTTAAATCAAACCCATCTCATGTCTTTCACCAATGACATATAGTCAATTAGATAAATCCATTTTTATTCTTAGTTAAATCAACCCCATCTCATGTTGACATAGTTGGCGAGTGCATACCTGAATCAGAGCTGTCTTTTTCTCAATGTCAGAGAGGTCCAATAGGCAGTGTCTCTTTAATAGGAGTCTCACCATCCGTGGACGGCCATAGGCACAGGCCACATGGAGAGCAGTCCTATGGAAGTCAGAGGACTCTTTAGGAACATAGAGGGCACTATCTCAAAACATACATTATCCATGTAATTGTAAACATTTATCCCTATGACTTCGAAACAAACATTTCATTTTCTTCTGGAAACTGTACAATATTTATTAGTCCTTGTTACTCACCACATTAATAAAGGAACAGCCTATTTGAATAGAGAGAGGATGACCTGGGAATTCAGCTCAACTTGGGTCTGATCCTATTTTAACTGTCACTTATTAGCTGTCACTTGACCTCAATTTCCTCATCAACAAAATGGAGACAAAAATAATAATTATCTCCCAGGACACCACTGTTGCTTAAATGAGAATCTATGTAAAGTGTTTACTATAGTTCCTAGCACACACAAAAAACCAGCTCAATAATTGTTAGATAATATTAGTATCGTTATTACTGTCACTACCACTTTATAAAGACAACATTTCAATGAAGCCAAATGATATCATTATACCTACTCTGCAGACCTGTTTTAAGGATCAGAAAGAACACAGTATTTCAATGATTCAAAAATGCTTATTTTCTCACACTTTAACATCTCTGACACTGGAATCCAGTTTTTAATTCAGAATGTGTTACAACTATTATTGGCAGAATTTAAAAAATTTTAGTGATATGTAAAATACTGGCATCATTCCATCCATGGTGCCTTACGTTAAGAGAAATAATGGTGAGTACAACAGAGCTCTTGCAGTTCTAATCAATGGTTGGCATTTAAATAAGTTTTAGTTCTTAAAAACCTTATGGGGGAAAGAGGACTGAAAAGCAAAATAATAATTTTTAAAGTAATTCTTACTTTGATTTCCGAGAAAACTTAAGCCTAAAGAAATGCAGGATTTAAATAAACAGGATGATTCATTTTGTCCAATATTTGGATGTATAGATTGTATGGAAAACAGATGTTCCCAATGATCAATATTATTTAATACTATTATACTTTTCCAAAGGGCAGGTAAAGGTTATCTTTTATAATTTCCTACCTTCAGAAATACTTTTGTTTGAAAGCAGGGAGAAAAAAGCTTCAACTGTGGTTAAGTCCTAATACTTCCATTTTTAATTTCTCATTTTGCTCATATTGGCCAACATGAACATTTTAAGAATGAAAATAGTTCTGGGAGATAGACTGAAAGGGTCCTGAGTAGACTATGTCTGCTACATATTAGATATTCAGGTTATGTTTCATGTACAGATGGATTGAAAGAATGAATAAACATAGTGGGAGAGTCCAATATTTTTAAAGAAAACTTTTGTAAGTTAAAATGATACTTCTGGCATAGGAATAATCACTTATATATTCTATTTTTTAAAGAAATAAGCCAGTTAGAGAAAGACAAATATCACTTATCTCACTTATATGTGGAATCTAACGAACAAAATATGTCCAGAGGTATGGATGCATGGAATAGAATAACAGATCTCAGGGTGGGGATGGGGGAACAGGAAGAGATTAACCAAAGAACATATATACATGTATGCATAACCCGTGGACACAGACAATAGTATGTGGTGGGGTGGAGGCTAGGTTGAGGGGGGACAAAAATGGAACAAATAGGAGACATCTGTCATACTGTCAAAAACAAGACAAAAAGAAATTATTTAAGTTTAAAAAATTATTTTTAATTAATTCTAGAGAAAGAGGGAAGAAGAAGGGGAGAATGAGAGAGAGAAAAACATCAATGTGAGGGAAAAGCATCTATCTGTTCCCTCCGGTAGGAACCCCGACCAGGGATCAAACCCACAATCTAGATATGTGTCCTGACCTGAAATGAACCTGCAACCTTTCAGTGCATAGGAGGAGTGCCAGACAACACTCCAACCAACTGAGCTATACTGGGCGCTATTTTTAATTATTTATTTTCATAAGCACACAACTAAAATGGTTAATCTATAATCCTTTACATGTTATATGTAGTAAATCTATATAAAGTAAAATATATATGTGTGTAAATAGATATATGCACAGATAAAAAGCAGCCCAAGTGCCCATCAGCAGAATAGATAAAGATGTAGTACATTTACACCATGGAATACTACGCTGCTGTAAAAAAGAAGGAACTCTTATACCCTTTGTGGACAGTGTGGATGGACCTGGAGATTATTATCTGAGCAAAATAAGCCAGTCAGAGAAAGACAATACCATATGATCTCATGTACATGTGGATCAAAATAAACTAACAAACAAAATAGGACCAGAGACATGGATACATGGAACAGCCTGACAGATCCCAGAGGGAGGGAACTGGGGAACTCAAAGAGATTAGCCAAAGAACACATATGCATGTGCATAGCCCATGGACTATGAAGTGAAGGCTGAAGCGGGCAGGGTGGAAAGGCACTAAGAGCGGGGAGGAGAATGGGGGACATCTGTAACAGTGTCAACAAAAAAAATAAACATAAAAAAAGATTCCCTTTCCTTCTGAAGATACCAATCTTCAAAAAAAAATTCAAAAATAAGTCCAAAAAAACAGGAAGTGAGCCATCAATTTTATCTGCGCAGGATTCATATCATTGCTCTTCCCCAGGATTATTTCATTCATAATAATATTTACTAAAATTTTTGTACAGGTTCATTGCAGAAATCAGATTTTTTGAAGAAATGCTCATTTTTAATACAAATGCTCAGAAATAAACTTTATCACATTTTGTACCTATTCTTGGCTAACACAAGATCATAGTCTGTTTGTGTGTATGTATATCCAAACTGACCTTTTTCTTATTATTATATTGCTATTTTAAGCAGTGCTGAATAAAACAAACTATGTAATTTGTCTAATTATTTCATAAAGATATTTTAGCATAAATAGAATTGATGGGTATAGGGAATATAAATATATTTTTAAATGTGGTACTCAGCACCAAATTGCCCATGGAAAAGTCAAAAGCAACTTAAACTTCAACCACAGTATAAGGATAATCACTGGCCATTTTCACAAACCTTGTGGATGGAAAATACTATTTTTCTCTTTTAACTTAAATTTCTTTTCCTACCGAGGACACTAAATATTTTTTCCTTTGTCCACTGGACACTTGTACATATGCAAAAAGTACTTTGTCCACTTTCAAATTAGTTTTTTCTTGTTGATTTCAAAAACTTCTCTGTAACATGAAGACATTTTTTTTCTGATACACATACATTGCAAATATTTTGCTAGTACTTTTTCTTTCACCCTGCTAATATTATTTTCTGACAGACAGAGGGTTTGAATTTTTTATATTGCTCAATCAACCTCCAGAAATCTTGCTTTTGACATGTTTGTAATCATTAAAAAAAAAAAGTATAAATAGCCCTGGCTGCTTTGGCTCAGTGGACAGGGCATCAGCCTGGGCACTGAAGGGTCCTGGGTTCGATTCTGGTCAAGGGCACATGCCTGGGTTGCAGGCTCAATTCCCAGTGGGGGCGGGGGAGGGGCGTACAGGAGGCAGCCAATCAATGATTCTCTCTCATCATTGATGTTTCTATCTCTCACCCTCTCTCTTCCTCTCTGAAATCAATAAAAATATTTAAAAAAAGAAAAAAAGGATAAATAGGCATTTGTGTTTTCTTCTGGTACTTTTCTCATTTTGTATATTTAAAATTTTTAATCTGGAATTTATTTGGAGGTGATCAAAACCTAGCTAGTTTTTTCCAAATACTCAACAGATATTTCTCCACCTTTTGTCACTGACCTTTTCCTACAAAAATGTACAAAAATTTTCCTACTATACAAAAATTTTCTTATTCTCATCACAACGATAAATAATAACATGTAACTTGAAAAATTTTAAACCATATCTATTTGGTTGTAAAATTAATAAACATAAGAAGAGCACACATTTTCAGAAATTGAATCTTCCTAATCAGGACCACAGCCATCTTCCCACTTCAAATTCCTTCTGAGGTCCCTCAATAAAGAACATAGGTGAGCCCTGATGTAGCTCGGTAGGTGAGCGTCGACCTGTGAACCAGGAGGTCATGGTTTGATTCAGGACAGGGCACAGGTCTGGGTTGTGGGTTCAATCCCCAGTGTGGAGCATGTAGGAGGCAGCCAATGAATGATTCTCTCTCAACAGTGATGTTTCTATCTCTCTCCCTTCCTTTCTGAAATCAATAAAAATATTTTTAATAAAGAACATAGGTGTACACTGATATAAAGTGGTTATTGGATTTTATCCAAAGAACTCTTAGCCTAGAAGTTAATCTATTATGGGAATTATCTCTCTCATTATTCAATTTTCTATAGTGTGTAACATTATGGTTTAAAAATGTGTACATCAAATATAAAATGCTGGATATACTCAATTTAATTTCAATTATTAATATGTAGTTAAATCACTTAAAAGTTGTCAGTAAAGCCCTAACCAGTTTGGCTCAGTGGATAGAGCATCAGCCTGTGGACTGAAGGGTCCCGGGTTCAATTCCCATCAAGGGCATGTGCCTTGGTTGCAGGCACATCCCCAGTAGGGGGTGTGCAGAAGGCAGCTGATTGATGTTTCTCTCTCATCGATGTTTCTAACTATCCCTCTCCCTTCCTCTCTGTAAAAAAATCAATAAAATATATATTTTTTAAAAAGTTGTAAGTAAAGTGTTCTGTAGGAGGAATTGTGAGTGGGTCCTTATGTTTTTGTTTTTGCTGCTCATGAAGTTGGTCAAAGCGCTAGATCCCAGGTCAGGTGTCCACCAGGGAGGTGCTGCGGGACCCCAGGAGGAAAGTTAGCCCATAGCCCTGGCTGACAGGATGCTGCTCTCCAACTGCTGAGCCAGGCAAGGGTACACCTCTCCCAGACCCACCCGCCTCATCCCAGTGGACACCGGGTGCCCAGCCTTGTAGCCCCTATTACCTGCTCATCTTATCTCTTGCATTCAGGTCACTTATCCCGAAAAAGAGGATTTGCTTCACCATCCACCGGTTACCCTCTTTGACAGCTTTGTGGATCGCATTCATATTTTTGTCTCCAAAGTTGGGCCTTATGGCTTCCATGCCACTGCTCCCCTGGCTGGTAGGGGAGACCATGGCAGGACTGGTAGGGGAGACCTTGGCCCCGCTGGTATGGGTGACCATGGCCCCGCTGGTAGGGCAGACCTTGGCCCCACTGGAAGGGGAGACCGTGGCTCCGCTGGTAGGGGAGACCGCGGCCCCGCTGGTAGGGGAGACCATGTTCCCACTGATATCGGAGACCATGGCCCCGCTGGTAGGACAGACCTTGGCCCCACTGGTAATGGAGATCTTGGTCCGCTTGGTAGGGGGGACCACGTTACCGCTGGTATGGGAGCCTATGGCCCCGCTGGTAGGGCAGACCTTGGCCCCGCTGGTAGAGGAGACCATGGTCCCGCTGCTAGGGGAGACCTTGGCCCCGCTGGTAGTGCAGACCTTGGCCCCGCTGGTAGGGCAGACCTCGGCCCCGCTGGTAATGGAGATCTTGGTCCGCTTGGTAGGGGAGACCACGTTCCCGCTGGTATGGGAGACCATGGCACCGCTGGTAGGGCAGACCTTGGTCCCGCTGGTATGGGAGACCATGGCCTCGCTGGTAGGGGAGACCACGTTCCCACTGATATCAGAGACCATGGCCCCGCTGGTAGGACAGACCTTGGCCCCGCTGGTAATGGAGATCTTGGTCTGGCTGGTAGGGGAGACCATGGCTGCGCTGGTATGGGAGACCATGGTCCCGCTAGTAGGGGAGACCACGTTCCCACTGATATCGGAGACCATGGTCCCACTGGTATGGGAGACCATGGCCTCGCTGGTAGGGGAGACCACGTTCCCACTGATATCAGAGACCATGGCCCCGCTGGTAGGACAGACCTTGGCCCCACTGGTAATGGAGGTCTTGGTCCGCTTGGTAGGAGAGACTACGTTCCCGCTGGTAGGGGAGACCGTGGTCTCACTGGTAGGGCAGACCTTGGCCCCGTTGGTAGGGGAGACCATGGCACCGCTGGTAGGGGAGATCTTGGTCTGGCTAGTAGGGGAGATCATGGCCCTGTTGGTAGGACAGACCTTGGCCCCGCTGGTAGGGGAGACTGTGGTCCCAATGGTAGGGCAGACCTTGGTCCCGCTGGTACTGGAGACCATGGCCTGGCTGGTAGGGGAGACCATGTTCCCACTGGTATGGGAGACCATGGCCCCGCTGGTAGGACAGACCTTGGCCCCGCTGGTAATGGAGATCTTGGTCCGCTTGGTAGGAGAGACCACGTTCCCGCTGGTATGGGAGACCATGGCCCCGCTGGTAGGGCAGACCTCGGCCCCGCTGGTAATGGAGATCTTGGTCCGCTTGGTAGGGGAGACCACGTTCCCGCTGGTATGGGAGACCATGGCACCGCTGGTAGGGGAGACTGTGGCCCCGCTGGTAGGGGAGACCACGTTCCCACTGATATCGGAGACCATGGTCCCGCTGGTATGGGAGACCATGGCCTCGCTGGTAGGGGAGACCACGTTCCCACTCATATCAGAGACCATGGCCCCGCTGGTAGGACAGACCTTGGCCCCACTGGTAATGGAGGTCTTGGTCTGGCTGGTAGGGGAGACCATGGTCCCGCTGGTATGGGAGACCATGGCCCCACTGGTAGGGGAGTCCATGGTCCCGCTGGTAGGGGAGATCATGGTCCCGCTGGTATGGGAGACCATGGCCTCGTTGGTAGGGGAGACCATGTTCCCACTGATATCGGAGACCATGGCCCCACTGGTAGGACAGACCTTGGCCCCGTTGGTAATGGAGAACTTGGTCCGCTTGGTAGGGGAGCCCAAGTTCCCGCTGGTATGGGAGACCATGGCCCCGCTCGTAGGGCAGACCTTGGCCCCGCTGGTAATGGAGATCTTGGTCCGCTTGGTAGGGGAGACCACGTTCCCGCTGGTAAGGGAGACCATGGCCCCACTGGTAGGGGAGACCATGGCCCCACTGGTAGGGGAGACCATGGCCTGGCCTGTAGGGGATTCCACCTTCCCACTGATATCGGAGACCATGGCCCTGCTGGTAGGACAGACCTTGGCCCCGCTGGTAATGGAGATCCTGGTCTGGCTGGTATGGGAGACCATGGTCCCACTAGTATGGGAGACCATCGCCCTGCTGGTAGGGGAGACCATGGTCCCGCTGGTATGGGAGACCATGGCCTCGCTGGTAGGGGAGACCACGTTCTCACTGATATCGGAGACCATGGCCCCGCTGGTAGGACAGACCTTGGCCCCGCTGGTAATGGAGATCCTGGTTTGGCTGGTATGGGAGACCATGGTCCCACTAGTATGGGAGACCATCGCCCTGCTGGTAGGGGAGACCATGGCCGCGCTGGTAGGGGAGACCATGGTCCCGCTGGTATGGGAGACCATGGTCTCGCTGGTAGGGGAGACCACATTCCCACTGATATCTGAGACCATGGCCCCGCTGGTAGGACAGACCTTGGCTCCGCTGGTAATGGAGATCTTGGTCCGCTTGGTAGGGGAGACCATGTTCCCGCTGGTATGGGAGACCATGGCCCCGCTGGCAGGGCAGACCTTGGTCCCGCTGGTAGAGGAGACCTTGGTCCGGCTGGTAGGGGAGACCTTGGTCCCACTCGTAGCGGAGACCTTGGTCTCGCTGGTAGAGGATACCTTGGTCCCGCTGGTAGGGGAGACCTTGGCCCCGCTGGTAGGGGAGACCTTGGCCCCACTGGTAGAGGAGACCTTGGCCCCGCTGGTAGAGGAGACCTTGGCCCCGCTGGTAGAGGAGACCATGGCCCCGCTGGTAGAGGAGACCTTGGCCCCGCTGGTAGAGGAGACCTTAGTCCCACTGGCAGGGGAGACCTTGGCCCCGCTGGTAGGGGTGACTATGGTCTCCCCGCTGGCTCTCCTCTGGAAAAAAAACATCTTTTTCCTGGTGGAGAGTCCAGGCTTTAGAGAAGCTTTACCTTCCCTCCGCTTGTCGCGCTGCCTGAGTCCAAAACTAGCTCTATAGCCAACCACCACCTCACGCCACAGCATTCAAGCAGGGCAGTTCGGCAGTTCAGCAGTTCGGCAGTTTGGCAGTTTGGAAGTTTAGCATCTCCCAGTTCCGAGTCATAGTAACCAAGCAACAGCCTCTGACATAACTGCGCATGTGCACAGAGCCTTGTGGTCAAGGGCAGCCAGAGCCCATGCCCAAGGCCCAAGCCTCTCAAATCTCAGGAACTGCCTGTGGGCAGGTGTGGGTTCTGTTCAAACATCCCTGGGAGTTGGCTAAGTGTTTCCAGACGCTTACAAAGGTTACTCACCCCAGTGAAAAAGCAGTCTTTACCTAAGACCAGGCCTAGGGTGGTGTGGAACTTCAGGATGCTCAAGGTCTGGTCCCCCAGCAAACTCCCTTTAAAAACATCTCTAAATCTCCTTGTGACTCAGTTTATTTCTCTTCCTTATCCCTCTGTGCCTTAGCCAAGCTCCAGGGAATGTACCTGATGCAAGAACAGAAGGATGTTTTCATGGCTTCAGAGATTATGGCAATATATGTCTGCAAGTGTAAATTTATGAGAAACCAGTGCCTGTTCTCCTGATGAAATGAAACCCCTTTCTACATTCCTCTTATCTCCTCTTTGGCTCACCTCTTACACTTACGTTTTGTTTCACCAAAATAAATGTTTAATCAATCAAAGATTTATTTTGGAGCATGGTGTTCACATTTAAGAACTTTTTCTTAATAAAGGGCTATTCACCTGTCACAGACCACCTTTTCTCGCCTAATTTAAAATGTCACTTTCCTGTGCATTAAATTCTCAGTTTATGTATTTGGTTTTGAAGTTTTCTGTTCTCATCCATAAGTGGTCGGCTTCTTTTTGCATCAGTGATACCGCTGTAATAAACCCAGTATAAATAACTGGGGAGGCCAAATTTTATAGGCATGTCATTTGTGCAGCTGTGCCAGGAAACTGTAATTTAACTCTCCCAGGGCTATTCCCTGCAGATGGCAGCGGGGGGACTGCACAGGGGAGGAATAGATGCATGTCTCAGTGAAATAGGGAAGGTGCTTGACTGTCAGTAACACCTGGGAACAGGTCATTGGTTACAATAGTTGTGGCCACAGCAAGTGTAAGATTTGAGACACTGACTTCCTAAATAAAGGAGTTCTCTCTCTTGCCAGGCCCACGCTCCTGGCCTGTGGATTCTCATGCTCCTGCATTTGCCCACATAGGCCAAGGCCATGTGGACCCCACACACAATGGACTAATGGACTGCAAGTAGCCTGATGTTATGCAGGACCCAGCTCCACCATGGAAAGCAAACTCTGGGCACTGGCTCTGCTTCAAGCTCCGCTGAGTCCCCAGCTGCACATTTTGCAGGCCTGGATGAAGGGAAATGGGACTTTGCAAAC
Source organism: Plecotus auritus (assembly GCF_963455305.1). Classification (NCBI taxonomy): domain Eukaryota; kingdom Metazoa; phylum Chordata; class Mammalia; order Chiroptera; family Vespertilionidae; genus Plecotus; species Plecotus auritus. The sequence goes on from NC_137770.1 coordinate 149,589,601, forward strand.
CCAGGGATGTAAATCACTCCTCCTCCTGTGTGAGTCTCAGAAATTTATTTTTCTCCAGATATTGTAAGGACCCAAGTCAAGCACCCAGTGGGGGAGCGGATACCCACTTCCACGGGTGGATAACCCACTTCCACTGATAACAGTGTGTGGTTACTTTAGGTCTCAGAGTTTGTAAGGCCTGCTGTGCACCTCCCATGAGATTGTCAGGTTTAGTATGTGGTCACTTTTTTGTTCACACTTGACCTGTTAAATATTTTTTTATTGTCTACTTTCTCCCAACTAGAATGTGCCATCCGTGAGAAAAGTAATTATTTTCTTCACTATTTATCTTCATTGCTTTCAGAAGAGTAGATGCTTAATAGTTTCTCATTAACTAAATGACTGAACTATGAAATTGCCTAACTTATATTTCTAATTTATATATTTATGTATCCACCACCTCTCCACATAGAAATACTTGAAGGCAGCTGTATAGGGGATTTGTACCTTATTTACAAATGGTAATGGATTTTCACTGCTATATTTTCAGATCTCCCCATGTTCTCTCAGGAGACTCCCCTCCCCAAGGCCACTGGGGTTATTCCAGTCAGTCCTTGGCTATTAAAAATAGGAGGGCCCAGAAAGGCCCTGTGCATGTGCATTATTCTCTTCATTACTTATTCTTTGGAATACATTCTTAGAAATGTGATCTCTGAGTCAAAGGGTAAGTCCATATGTAAATTAAATAGCTATTGCCTAACACCACTCCATCCCAACCCCCAATCCCTCCACCTCCACCCACAGTGCTCATGCCATTACCATTTTGGATTTCCACCAAATGTGTGAGAGGCTACAGCCTCACCTGCCATCTGAGTGTGGTTAAGCTTTGGAGGTGAGAAGGTTGTCAATCTGATCCTTAAATAATGACCTCTGCTGAGTGCACCTGTCCCCACCCCTACTCCAATTCCTCCACCCACTCCTGGGTTCCCACAAGGGCAAACTGAACTCCAAACAGAGGGCAGAGGAACAGCAGGTGAGTCCCCACCCTGTTCACAGGTGGAATGCATGGGCCGCTCCCCTCCCCACTCTGATGCTGCCTGCCCCAGTGGGATGCGCACAGCCAGGAAGGGGCATTTGCACAACTGGCAGACTGAGGAAGCACAGAAAGGGCTGAAGTAAACACTTAGAAAGACACTTTAGAAAGAAATCTGGTCCTCAGGCTGTGGTCAAACCATCTTCTGGCCCCAAATCCCTTTGCCATTTTCCACTAATATATTGAGGTGACAAAGAAGGGCAATTCACCAGGGGTCACTCCTGAGAGAAGGGGGTACTTGGCGCAAGTAAGGGAGGGATGAGCCAGGAAGGCACAACTTTTACTAGACTTTTAAAACAACAAACAAACAAACAAGAATAAAACACCTCTTTTCTTCAAGGTTATCAAGGTTGTGGTGTAGAGGGGGCAAGTAAGAGGAAATAGGTACAAATCCACTGAGGAGGGCAGATCAGCTCTGATTTTTCCCAGTGGTTCTCCATCTGCGTTTCTCCTGGTGTGTCTCCAACCAGGTGTCCCCCTTGTACCAGGATGAGATGCAGCGCTGACACCACTTTCTCCCCGGGGCAGGGATCTCAGCCGGGTGCAGCCTAGTCCATCCACCTCTTTGCCTACCCAGCAGGAGTCCCTAGGCCAACTAGCACCCTGCCTGCACCCCCACCAGGTCCCCTGACAGCCTTGGATGTAAGCACTGCAGGCAGGCCTGGGAGCAATGGGAGCTGCAGCCAACACCCTGGGCTGTCCCCTCAACTTGGGTCAAGCCCCTGGGGTCCCAGGCGTCACATAGCGTTTCAGAGGAACATGCGCCCCCACCTCCTCTTAGACCAGGGGTGGGCAAACTTTTTGACTCGAGGGCCACAATGGGTTCTTAAACTGGACCGGAGGGCCGGAACAAAAGCATGGATGGAGTGTTTGTGTGAACTAATATCAATTCAAAGTAAACATCATTACATAAAAGGGTACGGTCTCTTTTTTTTTTATTTCAATAGTTTTATTCATTTCAAACATTTTAACAAGAAGAATGTAAACACTAATTATTATAATTTGAAACTTCAAAAAATGGAGGAATCATAGCACAATAACATACCTTATATTGAAGATGGCAAAGGCAAAATAAAATTGCCTAACAAAGGAAAGGTACAAAAGCCTTTCAAATTAAACTTAAATATAATAAAATAATTTAAAACTAAAACAAATAGAAAAGAACAAAATGTGTAAACAGTAAATTAAACATTTTCTTTAGTGGAACTTCCAAATTATGTCCGGGACGTAGATGTAGATGGCAATGTAGACTGGGTTGAAAGGTTTTTGGTCTTTAAAACATCAACTTCAGTGGGAACAGTGTTGTTGGTCTCCTTTTTAGCTAATGCTCCGATACTGTGCTCTCCAGGGGCGTGTCTCCCTACATCACCACGATAGTGTGTCTACGCATTCCCAGGGTGATGTCGGGGGACGCGTCCGCGGGCATTACAAGGAGCCTCTGGAAGACTGAGAGGTTGTTCCTTGTACTGAATGGGCGGATATAAATCCGCCCACTCAGAAGAAGGAGCTGCGGCCGTGTTTCCCGACGTTGCCATGTTAACACTGCTGCTGGTGAAGGAGCGGAGGGGAGAGCAAGAGAACCCTCTGCTCTTTCGGCTCTGCGGCTGGATAGAACAGCCGAATGGGCCAGATCCAGCCTGCGGGCCGTAGTTTGCCCACGGCTGTCTTAGACCCGCTTCCCAAGGTCCCACCACTGGTGTCCGCACTTGACCCAGCTCCATGGGTGTTTGAGGCTGAGGCTGGCCTTCCCTGCACCCGGTTTCATCAGATTTGACTGATTTCCTGCCCAGAAAATTGCTACAAGTTCCCATGAGGAACCAAGAGGAACCGCTGCCTGTCCACCAGATCCAGAAGCCCGGCCGACTGGAAGGGATTCCTGGGGCATTTCTGGGCGCTGTAGATTAAATGCAAGTCCTGTAGAATTTGAGGTCCTTCCTTGAAAACTTTCAGACAACTGTTTCTTCTTTTTAAAAACAAAATTTCTTCCGAATTATTGTCCCTTTCATCTTAAAGTAAGGTAGAGGGAAAATATGGACACCAGGCGGAGGTTTGTAATGTGGCTTGGAAATTAATGTCCAGAGTGTGGTTTTATAGCATGAAGGGAATTAGTAAGATGCCTTATATCCTGGAGGGTTTCAGCATTGGCCCCACTGAAAACTTTGCTCAGTGTACCTCTCATTTTCCTCTGGGGAGGGGTTTCTTATTATTCATACCATGTGGAAGGCTAACTGTGCTGTTTCCTAGACATTCACAGCAAAGTGGTTCAAAAAGAACATGTAATGTGACTGTTAGAGAAAGAGGAAAGTAAGTAACATGGAGGGAAAGGGCACATGAGTTTATTACTCCCCAGCGTATTGTTCCTGGTGGTATAACGTGGCTTAAACAAGTCCAGGGTGCTAGGCTACTTCTAACTTTAAAGTCTAGGCCTTTGAATGGAAATTTCAGGAAGAGAGCCTTTGCCCCTTGCATAAGCCCCAGTGGCAATTTTCCTCTGGCCTCACTGAAATACTGGAATGGCACAGTAATTCCGGGTGGCAAAATTAACCGAGGTTCCACTAAGATATCTGTCATGTTTTCCAGATGGTATTTCCTGCGTGAAAGGTCAAAGAAACTTAACATAATCTTCAGACCATCAGTATGTAATAATTTTTACAATATTATTAAATATTTGTGTCTTTTCTAGGTATTTGGGAGACTTGGGTTCATCTCTGCCTTTAACTAGAAGAAGGATGGCCTTGAGTAAGTTGCTTTAACCTCTCTGGACCTGACACAATTTACCAGTAAAGTGAGATTATTGCACTACATTATGTCTGTCATTACAATAGCAATTAGGCAATTGCTATAATTCTTTGAATTTGTTCTGTCTGGAATGCCGATAAAGTTAGAATTGCTGATTACTAACCAAAAAGAGTGGAGAAAATAATAATGATGACAGATTTTGTTAGATTCTGAACTATCAATACTTTAGAGGTTTTTTGTTTCTCTGAATACAGTCAATTTCTGGCCTATACATGGCAAATGTCCACACTGTTGAAAAATTGGGTTGATGCGCCCAAGTTCGGGCAGGTCAATATTAGGTTTCAAAATTCTTCAATTGTTATTTCTCCAGAAATATAACTTTGTAATATGGATGACTAGGATTTAGTTGCTTTAAATCTTAAACACAATACTTACTAAGTGATGATAGTATCCATTACATTTTTTGTGTTTTTATATCCCAAGGATGTATACTAATTACCCATTCTTTTTTTTTTTTTTTGCCTTTTTTCAATTAAAATAAAATTTTCTGGATATTTTCATATTATTCTTCCAATAAGCTTTTTATAAAATGATTGTTATAAATTACTGTTTAATATGCCTCTTTTAATTTTTTTAAACCATCCTACCTTGGAAAAGCATTATTATTTTCATGTACTTCTAATCATCTTCAACCTTATTTTAATTATTTTTATACCTAACACTTTTAGTGATTCCACAAATCTTATAATAAACTAAGTTTGAATTTTATATTCTAGTAAAACAAAATCAATTTTATAGAACCTCATCAGTTTATTTTTATAGCTAATAGAATTATCTTAGTAATTGTCCCTGAAAACAGAACAATTCTTATTAACATGATTAATACTTTAGTATGGAACATATATACATATTTTACATTAGCCTTGTCACCTTAACTGGCAAGTAACTTAAAGTTTAAGCATTTGTTACAAATTTGAGTAATAAATGCCAGGATTTAAGGCATTGGTATATTGGTTTTATAGTAGATTGGTTTATATGTATTAGAGTTATAATAATTATGAGATGCATGGCTTTTATTTATTTTATTTTTATTTTTTTAAATATATTTTATTGATTTTTTACAGAGAGGAAGGGAGAGGGATAGAGAGTTAGAAACATCGATGAGAGAGAAACATTGATCAGCTACCTCCTGCACACCCCTTACTGGGGATGTACCAGCAACCAAGGTACATGCCCTTGACTGGAATCGAACCCAGGACCCTTCAGTCCTCAGTCTGACGCTCTAGTCACTGAGCCAAACCAGCTAGGGCAAGATGCACGGCTTTTAGAGGAAACTGCTATATATTTAGAAAAGCACCAATTAGATTTCTTTTGAGAAGAAAGGATAGCAGCACTAAGGTATGGCATTAAATGACCTACAAACAGTTTAAGGAGCTAGACTGTACATGAGATGTGACAAGTCAGGGCCTGAGGAGAGCTTCTAGGACTAGAGGATGTGACCTGCCACCACTGCTTCCTTATTGCCTCGCCACGTTCCTGGCACCAGAGTTAGGACTCCAAAAGTGTTTGCTGAAAGTACAGAAACTGTGTCAGTTCCACCTCTGGGCTGTCCCATCCAAATGTCACAAGGGCAGCTGGCCCTGTGGGCACCAACCCTGAGACATGAGCAGGCAGAGGTGACACACCACTCCAAAGCTCCACTCCTTCTCCGTGTGTCTTCTGAAGCTTGAATTCATCACCCAGTTTCCAAACATTTCATGAACATTGACTGGGTATGTGCCCTGACCCTGAATCCAACCTTAGCCCTTTCATTGCATGGGTTGATACTCTAACCAACTGAGCCACACTAGTCAGGGCTCCTTGTTAGTTGCTTAGTTTAGTTAGGTTTTTCTTAGTGGGAAGACAAGACAGTATAATCACTTGTGAGGTTATTATCTTTTAATATGTTTTTTGAAAAAATAATCTTCTTTGGCAGAAATTTTGTGTTTTCATTTTTATCATTATTCTAATCCCTCTCGCTAGCTTGCAAGGTTGAGTAAATCAAAACAGTGAGTATAATTATTTTTTCTAATTCTACTGGGGATCTTTCTGATTTAATTTCATATCACAGACTCATCAGTGACATGGTTGTGGGAAGGGAGGGAGGATAAATGCTCCCTCACACAGCATTTGTGTTTCCACAAACTGGCTAGAACAGCTGTGGGCAAACTATGGCCCGCGGGCCGGATCTGGCTGTTCTATCCGGTTCTCTTGCTCTCTCCTCCGCTCCTTTACTTTGAATTTATATTAGTTCACACAAACACTCCATCCATGCTTTTGTTCCGGCCCTCCGGTCCAGTTTAAGAACCTATTGTGGCCCTCGAGTCAAAAAGTTTGCCTACCCCTGGGCTAGAAGTATTATGTCCAGAGAATTATATCAAACTGAAGAGAAAATAAAGACTGGTAGTAGCCCTAGCTGGTTTGGCTCAGTGGATAGAGCATCAGCCTGTGGTCCAAAGGGTCCCGGGTTCAATTCTGGTCAGGGCAAGTATCTTTTTTTTTTTTTTTTTTTTATTGTCTAAAGTTTTACACATATCTTCTTTTTCCCCAATTGACCTCCCCCACCTCCCAAGGGCAAGTATCTTCTGGGCCCTAGTCAGGGCACGTGCAGGAGGCAACCAATCAATGTGTTTCTCTCACATCAATATTTCTTTTTGTCTTTCCCTCTTTCTTCCACTCTCTCTAAAAAAATCAATGGAAAAATATAATTGGGTGAGGGTTAAAAAAAAAAAAAGGTTGGTAGTAGAACAAGTAAACAGTAGACTACATTTATTCTTTCTTCCTTTTTTATTATGAAACTAGAGGCCCAATGCACGAAATTCATGCAAGAGTAGGCCTTCTTTCCCCCAGCTGTCAGCTGGCTTCCCTCTGGCACCCTGGACCCGAGCTTCCCTCACAGCCCTGGCTTCATCCAGAAGTTCACCTAGAAGGATGTCCGGAAGGATGTCTGGTCAAATTAGCATATTATGCTTTTATTATTATAGACAAATTCATGCACTCGAGGGGTCCGTCAGCCCAGCCCGTACCCTCTCACAATCTGGTACCCCTTGGGTACGGTCCCTAGGCCTAGCCTGAGATCAGGGACTATCAATGTCACAAGGGCAGCTGGCCCTCCCCTTCCCCCCCCCCCGCCCAGTGCCACCGCTTGCCAGCTGTGCAGTGCTGCCCCTCCCTCCCCTGCCACCGGACACTTCCCTCTGAAGGCGACAGGTGTGCGGTGCGATGGCTTGGCTGGCCTGGGCCTCCCTCTGCGGGGCAATCGCTGGCCAGCCGCACACCTGCCACAGCGTCGCTGGCCGCTGGCCTGGGCCTCCCTCTTTCTTTTTTTTTTTTTTTTTTTAAGTAAGAGTAATGTTTACTGAGCAATACCGAACTGAGTACTAGGAAGGATTTATCAGGATGGGAATGCACTGCAACCTGCCCTTGCCACCCCCAACACCCAGAGACTACAGTACTGAGAAGTTACACGCAATGGCCATAACTGCTGAATATCTGTTTGTAACAAACAAACCATAGCATATTTATACTGTATCAAATCGAGTGATTATAGAAATCCATTTATATATTGATTGTATAAAATCTTTTTTTTTTTTGTAAAAAATCTTTTTTACCAAAAAAAGTATAAAAAACATGTGAAAGCCCTGCCAGGACAGCCATTCTGTAAACATTCAGTGAGTATGTGCTTTGGAAGGGCATCCATGTCTCCTGCCCACAGCAATTCCAGCAGGACCGGCGAGGGTGAGCCCCGGCTGCCACTCCGGGCAGGACTGAGCTGGACCATGGTGGGTGGGTACAGCAGGGCCTGGCACTGTGCCCTTCTCCAGCCTTGCATCAGGATCAGGGTCAAGGTCAGGGTCAGGTCTGGGGGCAGGCAGATTACAGTTTCACTCTGAATTCCATACTCAGCCTACTTTTGGTTGCAACTCATGGCTTTTCCTGGCTGCTTGGAGGTCCTTTGGGTGGGTGCCCTGGCAGAAAGGCCGGAGAAGTGCCTACAGCTGCCTGCTTGGGCGTCTCTCCGGCCCAGAGCCTCTGTCCTGCCTCCTGCAAGCCTGGCCCCAGGCAGAACAGCCCCCCCCCCCCCCCCCCCCGTCAGGACTACTGTGGTCTCAGCGCTTGGTCCTGGGTTTCATCAGCCTGGGTTTCTTCCCCTGGTGTGGCTGATCTGAGTTTCACAAAAAAGCCTGGCCGATGCTGGCTGTGCTGAGCCTCATTGTAGAGTTTTTCATGGAGCAAGGAAGAGCCCTCTGGGACCCTCCTCCTTCTCCCTCCTCTCATTTCCTCCTCCTTTTCCTCCTCCCAGCCCATGGCCACTTCTTCTCCAGCTGCTCCAGCAGTGGGTTGTCTTCTGGAGCCGGGAGTCTTAACGCTGTTGGTCCTGACGATGCCGGTTGAGCATCAGGATGAGCGGCTGCCACTCCTGCTTCAGCTCCTCCATCTGGGTTTTCAGCTCCACATTCATGAGCTCCAGCCACTGAGATTCCCGCTGCAGAAACTCCTTCTGCTCCTTCTTGTTCGGCATGGGGCTGCCGCCACTTTGTTCTTTTCCTGGCGCCTTTTCCTCCGCTCCTCTTCCTCATCTAGCTCACTTTTCACAGGTTGAGGCCTCTTGCCCAGGTTCACCTCCAGGAAGTGCAAACGGGCCATCATGGTCCCAGTGTTGTGGATGTCAGGGTATTTCAGCTCCTCTGCAGTCAGGGGGCCGAGCCCTGGCAGAGAGGCTGCAGTTATGGAAGGGTCTGGGATCTGCCCAGGCATCATAGCAGGAGGAGAGGCAGTCCAGCCCTGCAGAAGCCGTGGGGGTGGGGAGGGAGGCTGCGACCCTGGGGCCTGGGCCAGGCTGCAGGCGCCATGCCCCCTCAGGAGCCGCCTTGGCACCAGCCCCGCCCTGCAGCGTCCACTGCCATCAGCACCTCCCTTTGCAGCTCAGCATCCCTCCCACAGGCTGTGGCCTGAGTCTCCCTCTTTGAGGCGATCAATCACGGGGCTCTGCCTGCCTGCCTGCCTGCCTGCCTGCCTCATCGCCCCCAACCACTGGCCTGCCTACCTGATCATCCCTAACTGCTTGCTGAGGGGCGGGGCCAGCCCAGAGAGGGGCTGAGGGCCGTTTGCAGGCCGGCCAAGCCCCCGGCTTTGTCCGGAAGGACATCTGGAAGGTCTCAGGAAGGTCTCCTGGTCTAATTAACATATTACTCTTTTATTAGTATAGATATTTCATATATAAAATATGATGTATGATATATATATATAAATTAAAACAAATAATAAAGCCAATATCTGTATATCTATCACCCAGCTTAAAAAGTAAAAAATTATCAAATACATCTTCTGACCTTCTCTCAATAGTATTACTCTTTTTTTCTCTAGACATAACCATTATTCTGAATGTGCTGGCTTTTTGGAAAGCACTTAGAGAGCATATACATGCATATGCAAACATGTTAAACTGGAAATTAGAGTACATTGGCACTTGGAATTAGAATCTCTGCTTACACTTGGCATTGTCATAAATAGAACGTCCTATTACATAAAGACAACTTATTTTAACTTAAATAGCATAAAAACAAAGTAGAGTATGCATGGTTAAAGTTATGTACCATGGAAATACTTAGTAGTATCTTAGTCATTAATGAAGTGACTAAGACTCATCACTGGATAACTGTAAGTGTGATAACTATAACTCTGACTTTTAAGTGTAATAAAGAACATGAAATTTAGGAACTGCTACTTTTTCCATAGTACTTAGATTTATACTTTAAATATGATTTGATCATTCCAAAGATATTTGCCAAGTACTATTCCAGATGCATGGGACATGTTGTAAACAGAAGAGACAAAGATCTCTGCATTTGTGGAGCTTATATTCTAGTGAGGAGGCACAGACAATACTCAATAACCATAACAAATGAGTAAATAATATAGATGTTAGTAATTAAAAAGTGCTGTAACAAAGACAAAGGTGGACCGAAATAGAGTTCCAATATTATAGAAGTTGGTAAGGCTTGGTCTCTTGGAGAAGATAAGATTTGACCAAAGGTCTGAAGGAGTTAAGAGGCTCCCTGAGGGAACTGTTCTAAGCAGAGGAAACAGCCAGTGCCAAGGCTGTAAGGCAGGGGCATGCCTGGTGTATTTGGGAGACACAGAGGCCCATGAGGCTGAAGGTAAGTGAGCAGGAAGGAGATGTGGCTGGAGAGGTAAGAGGAAGGTGAAGAGGTAGCAGATCACATAGGGTCTCGTAGGCCATTTAAAACTCGTTAGCTTTACTCAGAGTCAAATTGAGGCCCATTGTGGGATTCTGAGAAGAGGAGTAAACCTGATCTGTCTTGATAACCGGAATGGCAACCCGAGGTTTTTCCTGGGGTAGTGTCTTGCAAAGCCGAAGAATGAAGTCACAGAGCAGAAGATTTACGCAAAAGATTTAATAAATTTATGGAAAATTTATTACAAGGACATTCAGCCTCCCCACATGGTGGGGGGGGGGGCGGCAAATAACGTGTTGCCCATTGAAGCCTTGTAGTCCAGGGGTATATATGTGTACACATCAGTACATAAGCAGTTCCTCCATTTTTACAGCTGCGCAATATGTACATTCTGTGGATTTTTGAGCCAGTCTCCTATAGATAGAATGTAGACTATTTCTGTCCTTTTACCACAATAAGCATCACTGCAATGAATATCCTTATAAATATGTCATTCCTCACAGACATATGTATTATAATAAATTCAGAGAGGTAGAAATGCTGGGTCTTTTCAAATTGCCCTCCAACAAGATCATGCTGATTTATTTCTTGTTCCAACATTTCCCTATAAGATTTTGAGCTGAGAAGCAAAAATGGTATCTCATCGGAAGTTTAATTTGCATATTTTAAAATTATAAATGTGACAGCACCTCTTTATTGTGTAAAAAGCCATTTTGATTTTTCCTTTAAGCTTTCTGTCATTCATCCATTTGTATGACTTTTTCTGAACCATGAGCAATTATTTTTTATAGTAAAATAGCCAACAAGGATTGTTTTTAATGCAGGGACTGGAGAGCCTTCACTCAAGTTTGTGAGAAGCTTGTGATGCCTTCAAAAACACTTTGTGCATTGTAGCAATATCAGTTTCCTGATTTTGATATTATACTATAGTTACGTAATATATTACCACTGGGGGAAACAGGGTGAAGGTGCACAGGTCTCTATGTATTATTTTTGCAACTTCCAGTGAGTCTGCACTTATCCATATATATAAAACCCTAATATTCAAATAGACCCAACAGGCAGAACAACCGAACAACTGAACAATCGTCCGCTATAATGTGCACTAACTACCAGGGGGCACACGCAGAACATGGTGGGCATCAGCAGCAGGTGGCAGAGCATGGAACATGGCAGGCGTCGGCTGCGGTGGGATGGTGGATCAGGTGAGCGGAGGTGTCAGACCAAGGCTGGGTGCTGGTCGCTGTCATTGGGGCGAGCCTCTGGTGGTTACTGAAAATTCTTTGCACCCGCAAGCCACAGTCCTGCCTGGTGTTCGTATCTGCTGCTGGCACTGGCCCCACTTGCACCCACTGCTGGCACCCAGCACTGGTCCTGATCGCTTGGCGCTGTCAGTGGGTGCAAGTGGCAGCTGCCAGCCCCAATAGCCCCCGAGGGCTTCTCCACCTCCCCCTGCTCCTAAGGGGTGATCAGGGCACCAGCTGCTGCTTTTACCTGCTGAAGGTGCAGGCCCCGCTTACATCCGCTGCTGGCGCCAGATCCAGTCACTTCGTGCTGTCAGTGGGTGCAAGTGGGGCTAGTGCCATCAGCGAGTGGGAGCGGCGGTGGCGGGAGCTGGGCTGCTGGCATACAGGGGATCCAAGGACCGTGGCATGAGGGGCCGGGCGGGGGTGCAGAGGATGGGCCAAGACCCATTCTTGTGCCCACTGCAGCCTTGTGGCCCACAATTCCTTTCAAGGTGCACGAATTCATGCACTGGGCCCCAGTTTATAAATAAAAAGTAAAAAAAAAAAAAACACTAACTGAAATGTTGTGCAAGTTTTGTAGTTGTGGGGGCTGTGCACTGACCTCAACCATGATCCTTGAGCTATGATGGTTCCTAGGCCTGTCAACTGACAAGTCCCACTTGTGAGACAGCCACTGGGTTAGTAGATCTAGAAACATCTGAAGACTTGAAACAGGGACACATCTTTGAGGACTAACTCTGGCTTCTTACTCTATTACTATCACATTTTAACTCAGTGAGCACACAGATGTCATGGGGCTAATATTAATACTATCCTCTATTTCTTTTGTTTTCTTTCATTAGAGAATTTTTCTAAGTTTACTTGAGCCAAAATTAACAACAATGCCAGGAAGCAACAAGTTAAATGCTCCCTCCTGTATTTCTACTGAATTGCAATGTCCCATGTCCATTCATTTCCATTATACCAATGATAATACAAGGAGAGAACTCTCTCAAGAGGCCCTTTTCAAGGTAGTCAAGCCCGTCCCTTTCTTTCTATTGCCATCCCTTGAACAGCTTCTATCTGAACTCTGTTGCTCAAGCCACACATGATTCTCTGGAGGCCACCTAAAAAACCTTTGCACACAGCTCCCTGCATCTGGATCTGCTTCCTTCCTCTTCCAGTATTTTTGTCTAAAGAACTCTTATTCTTCAAAAAAATGTACACATCATCTCCTATTGTATCGCAAATCAGCAAGCTGGACAAGACGCCTTAATGAACCAATTAGTTTGGAGTCATCTTTATTGCGTGTAGGTTCAGAGCAGATTACCTGTCAAATTTTGAACACCCAAAGAAGGAAGCATTCTTCTTTTATATCTTTTTGGGTCTTTGTGTAAGTTATTTTTACAGACAATTTGCAACCTTGAGTACATATCATATCTAACAAACACCTGTAACCTTGATACATATCATATTTATACAGACACCTGTAACCTTGAGTATCATATCTATACAGGCACCTGGCATCAATATCAGCGTATCTGTTAGATGGCCAGCTTGTAAGGTCAGACAATTAAGTTTATTTTTTCTATTATTCAAGCTAAAAACAAAGTTATTTTACAGTCTAAAAATAACAGAGTTGACCTACAGAATAAGAGACTAAGAATAACAGAGTAGTTCAAACAGCAGTTTTAAACAGCAGTTTTTTTCCAAAGGAGGGACCATTATGCTTCATTCCCCACTGGTTTTATGTACCGAGTTAAATCATTGACTCTTGTGGGTCACTGTTGAGGAGGGGATTATATCGACCCCTGAGGACCATCAGCTTGATGGAATTAATTTTTCTGTTGAATAAAGTTAATAAACCAGTTTATAAGACAGGGGCCCAGAATGAGGGCCAGGAGTACATGCGAGAGAGTCTTAGCTTTAGTGGGTCTGATAAAGAGTCCTGAATTCTCCATTTTGCCAGTGCTGCCTTAAGCCGAGTGTGATGAAGCCACGTTGGGATTTCAGCGATCTTGACTGCCATGGGGGTGGTCAAGATGACGGTGTGTGGTCCTCTTCAGGTAGGATTCAGTTCTTGGGTGGTAAATTTCTTTACCCAAACAGAGTCACCAGGGTGGAAGGGATGAACCAGATCAGAAGTTGGTACAGGCCGAGTGTCTCGGACGTGCTTCTGGATTGCTTTCTGGGTAGACTGTAAAGCCTGTAAGAACTTGAGTAAAGATTGGTTATGGATTTCAGCTTTTCTAGATTGGGTTTCTGTGTAAGCTGGTGAGGTGGGTAGAGTCTGGAAGAGTCACTAGAATCTGTAGAGGCCCCACTGGTTTTAGGGCAGCCTCCTGGGCTGCTTTATCTGCAGCCTAGTTTCCTCTTGCTTCTGGGGGAGTCCCCTTGTCTCACATAGGTAGACGTGGAAAGGCTTAGTTACATTTGGTAGCGCTAGTTGGCTCATCATCCTTGCTCTGCTCATGTCTGTCTTACTACCTAATATATTACCTCCAGGATCTTGGCTCTGAATTCTTTCAGGGTCCTCTGACTACTTCCGTGATAAAGGGGAATGGAGTTTTCTTTCAGAGCCAAGAGATCCTTGCTGTATGTCAGAGGGACGAAGAGGCCTGGGCACAGAAAGAGGTGGGCTTGTGACCTGGTGGAGACACACTGTATTAAAAAATTTAGTATTATTGAGCAATTAGAATAGCAAAAGTTACAACAAATGGTCTGGTGGAAGGGAAAGAAAACATTTCAGTTTTAATAATTTCTATTGAAATAGAATTTTTCTTCTTAAAATTACCCCTATGTTTATTAATAGAGCTAAATTAAGACTAATTTATATATTGTATTCAATTTGGCCTGATTGTTTGCATAAACACAATAAGAATAGTAACTGACTATCTTTGCCAGAATTTCATGATTGAATCTTAATGTGCCCCGTAGGGCCAGGAAGCCAAGCCATCCAGCTGCCGTCAGGCCTGCCTGTAGTATCTGCTGAGATGGGTCAATTCCTCACCTGCAGTGGCTCTACCCGGGCCCATGCCCTAGGCTTTAAGGCCCATTTCAGTAGCCCTCCTACTCCTTGCGGCCTAGAGTGTGTGGGGGTCCCGCAGGGATGCAGAGGCGCCCTTATTGCTCCCCTTCTACTCTGACCAACCACCAGCGATGGTAGGGTATGGGCTTGACACTCCAACACGAGCTATTTTTAGGGCTCCCAAGCAGGATACCAGGATTTCTTCATGACACTCTTGTTAGCTTCAAGTATTCAGAGTTCAGACAGGGCTTTTTAAAACATGACACTCTAGTCAAAGTTTTTGGTCAATAAAACCACTATTGGAAACCGGTCTTATTGAATTTTTGCAAAGAAATGTATTGACATGATTTGTTAAGCATTGCCAAATTTTGGAGGAATTATATATAGAGAAAAATATACTGACCTGTCTAAGATTTTCTGATTTTCCTTGCCAGTCCTGTCTATGGACTCTCTTAGAGTAATATTTAGTATGATAACAAAACAGTAACTGTCTTTAAATGGCAAGAAGCAATTTAAAATGTGTCTACACTTAAATAGTCACAGCTGTCCCTGTAGTAGGGTTCCCCCTATTTGACTTGTGCTCAAACTACATATGGTTTCCAGGAAGGGTGACATGTCCTCTCAGAACGGACTAAGGGAGTAGCTCTTCCACAAGAGCTTTATCCCTTTGCAGGGTCTCATATGTCACAGGACTTCACAGGGTCTGTAATTCCTATAACAGAGGGCTGATATTCACTATTTCCCTCTGTTCCAAGTAGGCCTCCTCCAGTTTCCTAAAGTTGAGGTTTGTGCCACCCCTGACATGGGGTGCACCCCATACAGGCCTGCAAGGCAGTATATAGGCTGCCACTGTCTCTCAATAGAGACCAAAACCTGATGGGTATTTTTCTTTGCCCATTTGGGCACCTGCCCTTTTGGCAACTGCATTCAAATCTGCAAGAGAATTAAAGGTTAATATAATATATTTACATAATGAAGAATAACATTGGCACTGCGGCCGCTTCTGGCAGCTAAATCATCTGCTACCAACATGACACATGGTAGGGCTATACAAACATCTTAGGAAGGTGACTAAAGTCTATTCTTGACCTTCCCACAAAAAGCAAAACTATCCTTGTCTCTCTGGAGTCATATCTATGAAGACACAGGCATCATCTAAGTCTATTATACAGTTTTCTGCAGGCCACTGTCAAGGCTGTGCGTCGTGGCCGATTCTTCTTTCTAGTCACAAACACATTGTTTCGAATTTCCCTAAAATGTATTCTGGCACAAGAGAAAGTTGTTTTGCTGTACACAGGCAGCTTAATCCCTATACAACTGGGCTTGGACCTCTGTCTAGCAAACTGCAGTCTATAAGTTCAATATGCAGCATCCAGTCCTTTTAACCCAGTGGGGTCTCGGCCAGTCTGTCAGTCAGACTCCTCCTCTCTAGGAGAGTCTGAAAATCCTGAAGGCTCTCTGGTCCATGGAAAGTGCCTTCACTTTACCCTCTCCTGTTAACCCTGTGTATCAGTTACAGGGCCTTGCCATCCCTGTCTCTCACCACTGCTTGGTTCCTAGTGGCAAGCCAAACACAGCCGGGGCTGCAGGGAGAGACAAGTTTGTACACAGCAAAGCTGCTCCCGTGAGGGCTTGGGCATCAGGCCCTTGCCTTCCCACCTGTCCTCTTTCCTGGCAGGGACCTTGACCTTTCCCACAGGCTTCTGTGTAATTAAGAACAGGGCATCTGCCCCCTCCCCCCCCCACCCCCACCACAAACCAGGTGTCTTGGCCAACCCCTTAGTCTAAGGCAGTGGTCGGGAAACTGCGGCTTGCAAGCCACATGCGGCTCGCGAGCCGTGGTTTGCCGCTCTGTTGACTAATGAGTTTGCTGACCACTGGTCTAAGGGGTTAAATCTTTCAGCTTCTCTGGGACAGTTCAAGGCACTGGAAGCCCTTTAACTCAGGGAATTTTTTGTTTCCTGTTAATCCCTTGTAATACCAGAAACTGCTGCTGCTGCTGTTTCTTCCCATGGCTGCAGGCCCAGCCTCTCCTCTCCTTCCTTCTCCTGGCTGTCGGGGGCTGAGTCTGCCTAGTAACCAGCTCTAAATCACCAGGGCGGCTGCGGACTTCAACTCTGTCTCTTCCTGGGAGTTTAGTTGTTTTTTTCTTTTTTTCCCAAGTCATGCCTTCCCCTGTCTTGACTGCTTTTTTTCTCTTCCTATTAAAACCTTACTCTGTTCTTTTTATTATATACATAATATTTATAAATTTCATACTTTCAAATTAGCCTTCAAAATTTTTTTCTATGTTCTTCAAAAATGCTTAACTATACCTTAGACTTTCTATTAAGTATCTTTATTTTTTTTTCTGTCACACTATCAGGAACTTGTAGACCTTTTATTTCTTTTATTCTTTAAAATGTATTAGAATTCTTTACTTTTAGCAATAATTATCAAAAAGTAACAGCCATCATTTTTTAGATTAATATTTATGAACACACTTTAAATGTACTTTTTCAAGAAAAGATAACTAGACCTTCTGTGATAAAACTAAGAGCAGGTAAATTAAAACTTGTCTAGTAAAAACTGCTATATTTTTCCTTATGTAATTTCAAGTATATTGTATCGGTCTAATTTAGTTCAAAAATATTTCTTTTGAGAGAGAGAGACAGATTTTTGCGTTATCTCAGGGCCCTTGATATCCCATAAAACTGCCTTTTAGTTAAATTCTTTAAGTATTACATTCGGAAGAGCTGTTAAATATATTTAATCTAAAGATTATTAAAACTTAAACCAGTTGTAACATTAAGGATTTGGTAGAATTAATTCCTTTTAATGCGGCCAATAAAATATTATATTTCAAAGTTTCTCTGCTTAACCATTCCAATGCAGCCCAAGAAGCACCCAGTAGCCCTGCCCTACCAGGCTGGGGGACAAATTTTTTTTCTTGGAAACCTCCGTCAGCCAGAGGGGAGATAAAAATTTTACTTCTTTGAAATTTACTACTTTGTTGCAAATAGTTAACTTGAAAAGACTTTTCTCTTGCCTTTAAATCTGCCCTAGAAGTCTAAAATTTCAACCTAATACAGCAAATTCACAAATCAGGGAAGAGCAAACTGAAACCCTTACTTATACAAACATAGACAGAAATTTCATTAGCTAAGTGGGGCTGATTCCCTCTCTGACAGAGAGAAAAAAAAAAGAAAAAGAAAAAAAACAACCCTGGGAAAAAGGAGATCCCAGCAGCTGCTTGGGGGTTTTTGCAGTCTGCCAGAGCACCCAGCCTTAAGTAAATCAAACGTTTTAGCCAGACGAATCAACAGAAGCGCAGAATAAATCAAACTAGCTTTCGCTTTTACACAGGCTCTCACACTTATATTTATAAACCAGTTAATGAACAGAAAATTATGCCAAGACAGACAAACATCCGTACTCACACTCTCTCAGTAGACTAGCCCGAACAGGAGCTGAGCAGATAACCGAAGCACTGCCCAACTCCCCAAATGGACGTGGGGGCACTCCCGGCACCCATGCCCCAGAACAAAATTCTCGACCAACGTCTCAGTGAGAACCTACCAGAGGAGTTAAGATTGTGTCCAGTGCCCCTTCTCGGTAGCAAATTGGATAGTCCCAAGCAAACAAACAGCAAAGTGAACTCAAAATTCCTTAATCGAATTTGAATTCACTCACCTCCGGGGGCTTTCTTTCCGATGACTCCAAAAGAACGCAAGGGCATGTCAAGTGTCCTCTGTCTGGCTGTCAAGACCACTGAGAAGCATCTCTGGGGCCCTGGAAAGCTTAGTCAGGTGGTACTTCCCACTAGAGATCCTCAGGGCCTGGCAGCCAGGCAGGGGAGGCCGTCTGTCCGAGGCGTCGATACGCACCTGTCTCTTATCTTGCTGGTGCCTCCAAATGTTGTATCGCAAATCAGCGAGCTGGACAAGATACCTTAATGAACCAATTAGTTTGGAGTCATCTTTATTGCATGCAGGTTCAGAGCAGATTACCTCTGTCAAATTTTGAACAGCCAAAGAAGGAAGCATTCTCTTTTTGTATCTTTTTGGGTCCTTGTGTAAGTTATTTTTACAGACAATTTGCAACCTTGAGTACATATCATATCTAACAAACACCTGTAACCTTGAGTACATTTCATATTTATACAGACACCTGTAACCTTGAGTATCACATCTATACAGACACCTGGCATCAATATCAGCATATCAGTTAGATGGCTAGCTTGCAAGGTCAGACAATTAAGTTTATCTTTTCTATTATTCAAGCTGAAAACAAAGTTATTTTACAGTCTAAAAATAACAGAGTTGACCTACAGAATAAGAGACTAAGAATAACAGAGTAGTTCAAACAGCAGTTTTAAACAGCAGTTTTTTTCAAAGGAGGGACTACTATGCTTCACTATCTCCACTAGCAAGCCTTTCTGGATCCCACACTTTCACAGCTATCAACCCTACTTTAACAGGCAAATTTAACCAAGTCTTCTTCTAGGCATCCTACTGAAACCTCCATTAGAAAAAGCTCCATTAGCACATTTATCTCAATATGTTGTCATTACTAGTTTAAACACGGCTATTCCTTCTTGACTGAAGAACCTTTGAGAGCAGAGGTTTTTGTGACATTCATTTTGGTATTCCAATGCCTAAAAGCAATGACATGCTGTGAGTAACCAATGATATTTAGTGAATGAAGGAGTCAGGCCAGTCACCTGCCTGCCTCCTGTGCAGTTCAGGGGACGGCAGCCCAGGTTCCTGTAATTCATTTCAGCCCAGAGCCAGGGGTTTTGCAGAGTCAGGAGGGCTCTGTTGTGTGACTCCCTGTGTCTCAGATTCCTTGTCTTCAATTCTGGTTTATAAAAGCATCTCTTCAGGACTCTTTTGGAAGGATTACAAGAGATAATGCACCGCCCTGACTGGTTTGGCTCAGTGGATAGAGCGTCGGCCTGCGGACTGAAGGGTCCCAGGTTCGATTCCAGTCAAGGGCATGTACCTTGGTTGCAGGCATATCCCCAGTAGGAGGTGTGCAGGAGGCAGCTGATCGATGTTTCTCTCTCATCGATGTTTCTAACTCTCTGTCTCTCTCCCTTCCTCTCTGTAAAGAATCAATAAAATTTATTAAAAAAAAAAAAAGAGATAATGCACCAAAAGCTCTTAGCGGAGTATCTGGCAAAGGATAAACTGTAGAATGACGGAAAGAAATGACTTGAGGTTGCCTGTTCATTTATTGAGCACCTACTATATTTTGGGTTCTGCAGAGAAGCAATCGCAACACACTGGCGTGGTCTTCACACAGGTGGCAGGGAATTAGGGAAGGTTTCCTGAAAGCTGAGTATTGTTAGGAGTGCAGCTTGGAAAGGCGGTATTCTGGACACAGTCAGCAGGCTCCTCTTGAAAGCTGTGTAGGAATGTACACAGTGGGATGAGGTGGCCCAACCTCTGGAATCCAAGTTGAATTCCAGTCCTGTTTAGTTATTAGCCACGTGACTTTGGCCAAGTGACTGAAGCTCTCTGGACTCTTCCAAATGTAAAAAAGTCTGTTAAGAATACCTGCCTGCCAGGGTTCTAGAGAGACCACGTGATCCTGCATAGGCAGAGATGCTCTCTTGGTAGAAGCTGCAAAACTCCAACCTGAGTCGCTATGGAACTGCAGGGTCTAAGCTCCACCCGCGGGAGCCTGGGTTTCCTCTGTGAGCATGCGCAGGGCACCCGCGGCCCGGCCTATCAGGCACTGCGGTAGGCGCCCTGGAGGCTGGCAGGACCCTGACCCCAAGATGGCGGCGCCCAGTGAAGTGAATGCCCCTGTCTTGGAGAGGGTGATGGTGCGGCGAGGGTAGCAGCTGTGTATGCTGGGTGGATGGATGGTTGGAGGCGCCTACATCCTTCTGCAGGAGGAGGAGGAGGAGGAGGAGGAGGAGGAAGAGAAGCTCTGCAGGGCATTGCCTCTGCTTTCCTGGTGAGAAGCCGGGCGGAACCCATTTCTTGAGCCTCTGGCCAGCTCCTGTCAGGTCTTTACCCCCATCCCCTACCCAGTGTTCCAGAGGATAAGCGGCCTTTCCTGGAGAAGAGTACTCTTCCTGAGTCCTGGGCCTGGGGAAAGGCGTTCCGCCCTCTCAGGGTTTGGGGAAGCAGGAAGGTTGTTGGTGCACAGAGAGGACTGGCTTTCGGTATTCCTGAGGACAAGGCACTCGATGCTCTTGAAATGTATACGTGGGAGTTTACCACAAAAGTCTAACGCCCAATCTCATTCCCACCCGCTGACAGTGGCGGAGGGGGATAGAGTGCAGGGGAGGTCTCTGTCCTGGAAGAGGCAGTGCCAGGGCTTCCCAGGACAAAAGCCTCTCGGTTCCTACTTTGGAGGTAGGAGTCCAAAGAGGTAAGCCCGGTAGAGGTCTTTTCATGCCTAGGCAGAACTGAAGCGCATATTGTTTTAACCTTTACTAGAGGCCCGATGCACAAGATTCATGAACTGGGGGAGGAGGGGAGCGGAGAGGGAGGGGCCCTCAGCTCGGCCTGTGCCCTCTCACAGTCCAGGAGCCCTGGGGAGATGTCTGACTGCCAGCCATCAGTTGGTGCTCCTTCCACCACCACTGCTGCGCTGGCCAGCCCTGAGAGTGCACTGACCACCAGGGGGCAGCTCCTGCATTGAGCGTCTGCCCCCTGGTGGTCAGAGTGCGTCATAGCGACTGGTAATTTTGCCTTTCGGTTGATTGGCATATTAGGGTTTTATTATGTACGATAGGATAAGATAGGATAGAATAGGATTCACAAATGCAGTAGTCATTGCTGTGTGTGTGTGGGGGGGGGGGTAGGAATAAGAGATCAGAGTTTTAAAAAAGAAAGATAAACTTGGCACTTAGCCTCTTAGAGGCAGATTCAAGAATTCAGAAATGTGTACTTTAAGCTGTGTTTAAGTAGTAGGTCACCAAATTGTCTGTTTTTCCTCATCATTTCTGCTGCCTTCATCTCCACTAACACTTACATGGTGAAAGGGTAGCTTATTGATCAGGTACATGGTTGCAATATAATACTAATGCCGCTGTCCCAGGACCTCCTGGCAAGGGCCCCCAGAACGTGCTCAGGTGAGATTGGCTTATTTTTGGGAAAGCCTTAACACAGCTTGTGATGTAGCTCATAAGTTCAGTGGAAATACAACACAGTAGGATCAATTCTTTTTTTGGACCCTGGCATTATAGGTTGTAAAGGGAAAGAGTAGGATGTAAGCATTTTCAGTTCGTTTTTATTTCCAGCTGGGAAGTTTCTAAATACTCTATGAAAAAGAAGTTGATGTAACGTGGGTATCCATTGGTACCAACTCCTTGACCTGTTTTTCATGGTGTCATTATTTGGAGCTGTATGTCTGCTGATCAAGACAGGCATGAATTTGCCTTAGACTATTAACAGTCTCTTGACATGAAAGTGATAAACCTTGGAGAACATACTGAGTTGAGTATATCGACCCAAGAAGAGTTCACAGAGGAGAAGGGTTTTGACGTAGGCAACAGGTTGTTGCTCCAAAAGAATGAGGAAGACTGCCCTGAGTTGGTGGGAATCCTTTCCTCCGGATCTTGTCAGGATGGAGTGGGCGCTTTTGACCTAGTAGGTATGGATTCTGGGACTCACACACAGGATTACTTCTGCATCCAGAGCCTCCAAATGGGAAACATACTCTCTGTTGTGTGGCTCTCAAACCCTCTTCCTGGTTTCTTCTCATCACCAGCTGTGCCCTCTGCATAGGCTTTGTTCAGGTTGAGGGCTCTCTAGGAAATTAATTAATTGATCTTCTTTTCCAACCAGGAAGAAGGTTCCCTTCTTAACATATGCAAGGAGATTGTGGAATCATGGTCAGAAACTCAGAAAGTTGTCACCGCAGTGAAAAAAGAAGGTAGTTCTGATATCTATCCTGTATTGTGTTTTCCAATAACCTTTACTGTTTAGCTGTTATGGAGAAAGTTTTTAGTTTTCTCCTTTAAATACTCATTTTCCCTAAGATAATTTAACCTGTCAAACACCCAACAGCTTTAACTTTTTTTTTTTTTACTAATAAAATATTGTTTTATTGTTTGAAGTATTACAAATAGTAGTACATATGTCTCCTTTTTTTTCCCCATTGACCTCCCCCCAGACCTTCCCTACCCCCCAATACATGTCTTTACCTGCCCCCCCTCCAGTATCTTGTATCCATTGGTTATGCTTATATCATGCGTACAAGTCCTTCAGTTGATCTCTTACAGCGCCCCCTGTAACCTCCCCTCCTTTCCCGCTGTAGTTTGACAGTCTGTTCAATGCTTCTCTGCCTCTGTATCTATTTTTTCCCCATTTCTTTCCTTTAAAAAATCTTGCCTCTGCAGACTAGAAATAAACATATAATAACAAAAAATGTTTGAGTCCCCGTTTCAATGTCAAACAGTTCCTTATGTGTACATGTCAGCAATGATATCTGGATGGTGGGCACATGGTGGCAATGCAGGTCTGACCCTCTCTGGTTTGGTCCTAGGCAACTTGCTTCAACGCACAGCAGCTGACTACTAGCATGGCAAGGCGTCGTCAGCGTCTTCCATCTCTGGACTGTTTCTCCTCTTGTCTTCGTGGTTGGAGCAGACCTGTCAATTCCTCTCTGTTGCAGGAATCCACATGGTCTTGGAGTTGTTTTCTGAAAATATACAAACATATTCTCTACCAAAAGTTAATAAAGGAATCTTTTCTATATAATTGATTTGGGATCCTTTTTATTTTTGCCCAAACGATTTTCCTTTGTCTTACTTAGACACCATGTGTGTTTTTCATGGGTGTCTTGCTGTTAGCATTACAAATGAAAATTAATTTTGTAAAGTAAAAATTTTCTAGATGTAATTTACTTACAGGATATTTTTCCTTACATGATAATATCCTACTATCCCCCCTTTTTTTTGATTAATGGAGGCTTTTGTAAATTTTATAATGCAGTCTTGATAACTTTAAATTTTAATTTTTTGCACAAAAATATGACTGCTTTAGTTTCATTGCATGTTCAGGAATTTTACCATGAGATGAACTACCAATAGAAATTTTAGTTACCACTTTAGGAACAGCTTTTTGTTCAGTACAATTAAATTTTCTAGAATATTCACTTATTTCAATTAGCCTATTTAAATTAATCTGAAAACTTGATTATTATTTTACTGTCAAATTTAATACTCTACCAACAATCTTAGTTAACCCTGTAAATATTAGTGGAAAGGATTATTTGCATTTTTGAGTAGGCCCTGAGCATTCCTGGTGCTAGGCTGGATTTAGATATAGGGCAGCTGCTGTCGGCCAAGTCTCTGTCTGTTACCTGGGTCTCAATCTGAGCTGGGCCAAGTCACTGTCTGTCACCTGTGTCCCGATCTGAGCTGGGCGTGGGAAGCAAAGCAGCCATGGGGGCAGGAGACCTCCCTCAGATGGGGTGAGGGTTCAGGCCCCTGCAAGGTCGGGGGGTGAGGGTCTGTGCCCCACCTCTGTTGACCCCCAAGTTCTCTCCTGATGGCGGCTTTGCAACTGTGCCTGTCTTAGGTTGTTCCTTCCCTGAGGAATCTTACCCGTCTCTGGCTAACCAGTAATCCTCCAGGGCCAAGCAGGGTGATGTGAGGTTCAGTTCTGTCTCCTTGGTAGCCTATGCCCCCATGGCTCCATGCCCAGCACCTGCCTTGGGATCCCCTGGCCTGCTGGCAGGGCCCCAACACTGATCACATATCTCGGGGAACTCAGGTTTCTTCTCCAGGGAGGGCCCAGCTCACACGATTGGGCGAGGGACAGATCCATGGTACCAGCCACCATGAGGCTTCAAGCTCAGCATGAACAGAAAGCTCAGGCAACAGCTGAGGGCAATTGGATTGTGAGAAGAGGGTCCCTCTTGGCACAAAGGCAAGAGGGGCCAATATAGAATGCTCAAGTGCCTTCCCAGTGCCTTAATTCTTTCTGAAAGGGATTAAGTCCTTTCATGTCCTTTTTTAAATTGCTGCCAAACATTCAAAGAATTAGTTTGTAAGTTTGTTTGGGGTAATTGTACAATATGCTGTTGTAAAATATCTAAAATTATAATGACATTGTAGAATAATATCATGTAAGGATATTCTTTGCTCTAGGCTATGGCAATTCAATTTCAAATTGGCTGTCAATTTCTTTTTGTAACTTTATATAAACTTTGTCAGGGAGGCCAAAACACAAATTACTTACTTTAGTTCAAGAGGCCAAATATATTGACTTTCAATTACAATCCTTACGACTTTTGAAGGAAACTTCTCTTTGCTTCCTTCCAAAATAATTTTCGGGCTACAGAGAGTTTCATTTAAAAATCTTGGTCACATGAAACAATTTCTCTTAAGGTTATGGTGACCACTAGTATGGATTAGATTTAATATTTTACTTTTATTTTATTTTATTTTTTAATAATTTTTTTAAAATTTTTAATTGTTATTTTTTACATATGTGTCCTTATTCCTCCTTAACCCCCCATCCTCCACTTATGCCCCACCTCCTTGTTGTCTGTGTCCATTGATTAGGCTCATATGCATGCACACAAGTCCCTTGGTTGATCTCGCCACCTTACCCCCACCCTCCCCTACCTTCCCTGAGGTATAATGTGCTGATCGACGTCAGTCTCTGGATCTGTTCTTGTTCATCAGTCTATGCCTTTCATTATATTCCACAAATGAGTGAGATCATGTGATATTTATTTATTTCTGCCTGGCTTTTTTCACTTAACATAATACTCTCCATCTTCATCCATGTTGTTGCAAATGGTAGAAACTCCTTCTTTTTTACCACAGTGTAGTATTCCATTGTGTAGATATACCACAGTTTTTTAATCCACTCATCTGCTGATGGGCATTTAGGCTGTTTCCAAATCTTAGCTATGGTGAATTGTGCTGCTATGAACATAGGGGTGCATATATCCTTTCTGATTCGTGTTTCTAGTTTCTTGGGATATATTCCTAGACGTGGGATCACTGGGTCAAATGGGAGTTCCATTTTTAGTTTTCTGAGGAAACTCCATACTGTTCTCCACAGTGGCTGCACCATTCTGCATTCCCACCAACAGTGCAAAAGAGTTCCTTTTTCTCCGCATCCTCGCCAACACTTATCGTTTGTTGATTCATTGATGATAGCCCTTCTGACAGGTGTAAGATGGTACCGCATTGTTGTTTTGATTGGCATCTCTCTGATGATTAGTGACTTTGAGCAGGTTTTCATATGTCTCTTGGCCTTCCTTCTGTCTTCTTTCGAAAAGTGTCTATTTAGATCAGTTGCCCATTTTTTGATTAGGTTGTTTATCTTCTTTTTGTTAAGCTGCATGAGTTCCCTGTAAATGTTGGAGATTAGGCCCTTATCGTTGATATCATTGGCAAATATGTTCTCCCATGCAGTGGGCTTTCTTGTTGTTTTATTGAAGGTTTCCTTTGCTGTGCAAAAGCTTTTTATTTTCATGTAGTCCCATTTGTTTATTTTCTCTTTAGCTTCTCTTGCCCTAGGGGCAGTATCAGTGAAGAAGTTCCTTGGGCATATGTCTGAGATTTTTCTGCCTGTGAATTCCTCTAGTATTTTTAAGGTTTCCCGTCTTATGTTTAAGTCCTTTATCCATTTTGAGTTTATTTTTGTGTATGGTGTAAGTTGGTGATCTAGCTTCATTTTTTTGCATGTATCTGTCCAAATTTCCCAACACCATTTATTGAAGAGACTGTCTTGACTCCATTGTATGTTCGTGCCTCCTTTGTCAAATGTTAATTGAGCATAGTGATTTGGGTCGATTTCTGGGTTCTCTATTCTATTCTATTGATCTATATGTCTGTTCTTGTGCCAGTACCAGGCTGTTTTAAGAACAGTGGCTTTGTAATACAGCTTGATATCTGGTATTGAGATCCCACCTACTTTGTATTCTTTCTCAGGATTGCTGCAGCTATTCGGGGTCTTTTTTTATTCCAGATAAATTTTTGGAAAGTTCGTTCTAAGTCTGTGAAATATGTCATTGGTATTTTAATAGGAAGTGCATTGAATTTATAGATTGCTTTGGATAGTATGGACATTTTGATGATGTTGATTCTACCAATCCATGAACATGGTATGTTCTTCCATCTGTTTATGTCTTCCTCTATCTCTTTTTTCAGTGTCGTGTAGTTTTCCACGTATAGGTCTTTTGCCTCCTTAGTTAAGTTTATTCCTAGGTATCTTAATTTTTTTGGTGCGATGGTAAATGGGATTGCTTTTTTAGTCTCTCTTTCTGTAAGTTCATTATTGGTGTATAGAAATGCCATAGATTTATTAGCGTTAATTTTGTATCCTGCTACATTGCCGAATTCATTTATTAAGTCTAGTAATTTTTTGATGGAGTCTTTAGGGTTTTCTATGTAGAGTATCACGTCATCTGCGAATAAGGACAGTTTTACTTCTTCTTTTCCAATTTAGATGCCTTTTATTTCTTCTTCTTGTCCGATCACAATGGCTAGTACTTCCAGCACTATATTGAACAGGAGTGGTGAGATTGGGCATCCCTGTTTTGTTCCTGTTCTTAGGGGAAATGGTTTTAGTTTTTGCCCATTGAGTATGATGTTGGCTGTGGGTTTGTCATATATGGCTTTTATTATGTTGAAGTATGATCCTTCTGTTCCCACCTTGCTGAGAGTTTTTATCAAGAAAGGGTGTTGGATTTTGTCAAATGCTTTTTCTGCATCAAATGATATGACTATGTGGTTTTTATCTCTCAATTTGTTTACGTGATGTATCACGTTTATTGATTTGAGGATATTGTACCATCCTTGCATCCCCAGGATAAATCCTACTTGGTCATGGTGTATGATCTTTCTGATGTACTGCTGGATTCGATTTGCTAGAATTTTGTTGAGGATTTTGGCATCTATGTTCATGAGGGATATTGGCCTGTAATTCTCTTTCATTGTGTTATCTTTATCTGGTTTTGGTATTAGGGTGATGCTGGCTTCATAGAAGGAGCTTGGAAGTGTTCCTTCCTTTCGAATTTTTTGGAATAGTCTGAGGAGGATAGGTTTTAATTCTTGCTTGAATGTTTGGTAAAACTCCCCTGTGAAGCTGTCTGGCCCCGGGCTTTTGTTTGCTGCAAGCTTTTTCATGACTGCTTCAATTTCTTCCATAGTTATCAGCCTATTGAGATATTTAGAATCTTCCTGAGTGAGTTTTGGAAGGTTGTAATTTTCTAGGAATGTGTCCATTTCCTCCAGGTTGTGTAGTTTGTTAGAATAGAGTTGTTCATAGTATTTTTTAACAATCCTTTGTATTTCTGTGGGGTCTGTTGTTATTTCACCTCTTTCATTTCTGATTTTGTTTATTTGGGTCCTCTCCCTTTGCTTCTTGGTGAGCCTGGCTAGAGGTTCATCAATATTGTTTATCCTTTCAAAGAACCAGCTCTTGGTTTTGTTGATCTTTTGTATTGTTTTTTTGGTCTCTATGTCATTCATTTCTGCTCTGATCTTTATTATGTCCTTCCTTCTGCTCACTGTGGGCTTTTTTTGTTGCTCTCTTTCTAATTCTTTGAGTTGTTGAGTTAGATGATTTATTACCATTTTTTCTTGTTTTTTGAGGTAGGCCTGTAGAGCTATAAACTTCCCTCTCAGGACTGCTTTCATTGTGTCCCATAGCATTTGCATTGTTGTGTTTTTATTGTCATTTGTCTCCAGGATGTTTTTAATTTCTTCTTTGATCTCATTGATCACCCAATCATTGTTTACTAGCATGCTATTCAGCTTCCAACTGTTTGAATTTTTTTGGAATGTTTTTATTATAGTTTATTTCTAATATTATGCCATTGTGGTCTGAGAAAATGCTTGATATGATTTCAGTCTTTTTGAATTTGGGGAGAATTTGCTTGTGACCCAATATGTGGTCTGTTTTTGAAAATATCCCATGTGCACCTGAGAAGAACGTATATTCCGTGGCTTTGGGGTGAAATGCCCTGAAGATATCAGTTAGGTCCATTTGATCTAGTGCATCATTTAGAATTGCCGTTTCTATGCTGAGTTTTTGTCTAGAGGATTTATCCAGTGATGTCAATGGTGTATTAAAGTCTCCTACTATGATTGTATTGTTGTCGATCTCTCCCTTGATATCTTCCAGGAGTTTTTTATGTGTTTGGGTGATTCTGCATTGGGTGCATATATGTTTACCAGAGTTATATCTTCTTGTTGAATTGCTCCCTTTAGTATTATGTAGTGGCCTTCCTTATCTCTTGTTATGGCCTTTACTTTGAGGTCTATTTTATCAGATATAAGTATTGCAACCCCAGCTTTTTTCTCATTTCCATTTGCCTGAAAAATGTTTTTCCATCCCTTCACTCTCAGTCTGTGTGAATCCTTTGCTCTGAGGTGGGTCTCTTGTAGACAGCAAATATATGGGTCATGTTTTCTTATCCATTCAGCTACCCTATGTCTTTTGATTGGTGCATTTAATTCATTTACTTTTAATGTTATTATTGACAAGTACATGTTTGTTGTCATATTTTTCCTTAGTGTTTGTGTTTCTTTTTGCCTTTCTCTTTCTTCTTTTTACAGCAGTCCCTTTAGCATTTCTTGCATTGCTGGCTTGGTAGTGATAAACTCTCTTAGCCCTTTTTTGTCTGTGAAGCTCCTGATTCCACCTTCAATTTTGAATGATAGCCTTGCTGGGTATAGTATTCTTGGATTCAGACCCTTGCTTTGCATCACTTTGCATATTTCCTTCCATTCCCTTCTGGCCTGGTGTGTTTCTGTTGAGAAATCAGTTGATATTCTAATAGGAGATCCCTTGTAGGTAACTTTCTTTCTCTCTCTGGCAGCCTTTAAGATTCTTACTTTGTCGTTAGTGTTTGTCAATTTAATTATGTGTCTTGGTGTTGGTCTTTTGGGTTTCAACTTGTTTGGGACTCTATGTACTTCTTGGACTTGCATATTTTTTTTCTTGCCAATATCAGGGAAGTTTTCTGTCATTATTTTCTTCAAACAGGTTTTCTATTCCTGGCTTCTCTTCCTCTCCTTCTGGTATCCCCATTATTCGAATATTGTTTCATTTTGTGTTGTCCCAAAGCTCCCTTAGGCTCTCCTCTTGCTTTTTAAGTCTTCTTTCCAGTTGCTGCTGTGTTTTTGTGTTTTTTCCTACCTTGTCTTCTAATTCGCTGATGCGGTCCTCAGCCTCTTCTAGTCTACTGTTTAAACCTTCCAATGTGTTCTTTATTGCAACTATGTTGTTCTTCATCTCCTCTTGGTTTCTTTTCATGTTGGTGACATTCTCATTCAGCTCCTTATAGTTCTCATTGAGTTGTTTGTATTTGTCATTGAGTTGTGTGTATTTGTCATCCATCTGTTTAAACATCATTATAACCATTACTCTGAATTCTTTCTCTGTTAAGCTGCTAGCCTCAATTTCATTTAACTCCCTTTCTGGTGATTCCTCTTTTTCTTTCCTTTGGGAATTGCTTTTTTGTCTCCCCTTGTTTTCCTGTAATGTTTTAATTGTAGATCCCATTGCTTTGCTACCCAGTTTCTTTTGGTGATGGTGCTACTGGTGTAATCTCTCAGTTCTCCTGGGCTTGGTAATCTAGTGTAGCTCCCTACTTGAGCTATTTGGGTTCTCTTGATGTAGGCCTCCGAGCTTGAGAGGCACAACTGCGGTTTCTAGAAATCAGCAGCCGTGGAGGGGAGTATCCCAATTTTTGCTGTCTTGCACCCTTAATTGAAATCACGCGTGCCCAGTGGCGACTCACAGTGGCACCAAGGAACTGTCTGTCGGGGTAATGTGTCTCAGGGGGCCTGCGCTCTGGAAAGGCGTGACTGTGATGCCCAGAGTTCTGTAGTTATGGGGTAGGCAGACTCAGCTTTCACTGCTGCACCTTTATCAGGGGGATCTCTGCCCTTCCCGGCTGCAAACTGTCTCACCAGCTGCGCCTCCTTCGCCAGTTCGTTTCAGCTGCTCCCTCTATTTGCTCCGGGACAAGGCTCAGGACACGTCTGTCTATTCCGCCGCCATTTTGTCTCCTATAGCTTTAACTTTTTAAGTGAATATTGGTTTCCTTTTCTCTTTTCTACTTTTTCACTACAGCTAACCATAATTATCTTCATTGTGGTTTATGCTTTTTTTCTTTTTAATCTTTTTCCACTGCCCCTTGTAGATGTGCATTGCAGGTACAGGATGTAATCTGACTTTTTCTTTTTTGCTTGATAAACTCTTTTCTGTTTTTATTTTTATGTTTTAATTAAATCTTTATTGTTGAAAGTATTATATATTTCCCCCCATTGGCCCCTTCTATCCTGCCCCTGCCCCTACCCCAGGCCTTCACCACCCTAATGTCTGTGTCCATGGGTTATGCATATATGCATATAAATTCTTTGGTTGATGTCTTTTCACAACCACCATCCTCCCCCATCTTCTGTCTGAGATTCTGCAGTCTGTTCTATGCTTCTGTGTCTCTGGGTCTATTTTGTTCATCAGTTTATTTTGTTCATTAGATTCCACATATGAGTGAGGTCAGGTGATACTTGGCCATCTCTGGCTGGTTTATTTTGGTTAGCATAATACTCTCTAGATCCCTCCATGCTGTCTTAAAGGGTAAGAGATTTTTCTTTTTTTAATGCTGCATAGTATTCCATGGGATAAGTGTATCACAGCTTTTTTTCCATTCATCTACTGATCTGGGCTGTTTCCAGATCTTAGCTATTGTAAATTGTGATTCTCTGAACATAGGGATGCATACATTTTTTCTGAGTGGTGTTTCAGTTTTCTTAGGATATATTCCTAGAAGTGGGATCACTGGGTCAAATTGTTTTTCCATATTTAATTTTTTGAGGAAACTCCATAATGGCAACACTAGTCTGCATTCCCCTAGCAGGTTCCCTTTTCTTTACATCCTTGCCAGCACTTGTCATTTGTTGATGGTAGCCATTCTGACAGGTGTGAGGTGATACCTCATTATCATTTTTAATTTCTGAGGATCAGGGACTTTGAGCATTTTTTCATGTCTCTCTGACATCTGTATGTCCACTTTGGAGAAATGTCTATTTTGGTCCCTTGCCCATTTTTTAATTGGATTGTTTCTCTTCCTTTCGTTAAGTTGAATGAGTTTCTTATATATTTTGGATATTAACCTTTTATTAGATGTATCATTACCAAATAGGTTATCCCATACAGAGGGCTCCATTTTCATTTTGTTGATAGTTTCTTTTGCTGTGCAGAAGCTTTGTATTTATTTTTTAAAATCTTTTATATTGGTTTCAGAGAGAAAGAAAGAGGGAGAGAGATATAGAAACTTCAATGATGAGAGAGAATCATTGATCATCTGCCTCCTACACTCCTCACACTGGTGATCAATATCACAAGCCAGGCATGTGCTCTGAAGGCATTGAACAGTGACTTTCTGGTTCATAGGTTGAAGCTCAACAACTGAGCCAAGCCAGCTGGGCCAGAAACTTTTTATTTTAATGTAGTCCCATTTGTTTGTCTTCTCCTTCTTTCCTTTGCCCTAGAAGATGTATCCGCAAACATATTGCTTCATGAGATGTCTGAGATTTTGCTGCCTATGGTTTCTTCTAGGATTTTTATAGTTTCATTTCTTATATTTAAGTCTTTTATCCATTTTGAGTTCATTCTGGTGTAAGTTGGTATAGTATTATGTAGTCTCATTCTTTTGCATGTATCTGTCCAATTTTCCCAACACATTTATTGAAGAGACTATCTTGACTCCATTGTATGCTCTTATTTCCCCTGTCAAATATTAATTGAGTGTAATGGTGTGGGTCAAATTCTAGAGTCTCTGTTCTGTTCCATTGATCTATATGCCTGTGCTTGTGCTAGTACCAGGCTGTTTTGATTACAGTGGCTTTGTAGTATAAATTGATATTTGGTATTATGATTCCTCCAACTTTGCTCTTCTTTCTCAAGATTGCTGTAGTTATTTGGGGTCTTTTTTGGTTCCATATAAATTTCTGGAGTTTTTCTTCTAGACCTGTGAAATATGCTGTTTGTATTTTAATAGGGATTGCATTGAATCTGTAGATTGCTTTGGGTAGTACGGACATTTTAATTATGTTTATTGCACCAATCCATGAACACAGTATATTCTTTCACTTGTTAATATCTTCCTCTATCTCTTTTTCTCCAGTAGTTTTCTGAGTAAATTTACCTCTATGTTTAAGTTTATTCCTAAGTATCTTAATTTTTTTTGTTGCAATGGTAAATGGGATTGTTTGTTTAGTTTCTCTTTCTGAGAATTCATTATTGGTATATAAAAAAAAAACTGTTGATTTTGGATGTTAATTTTGTATCCTGCTATCTTGCCAAATTCATTTATTAAATCTAGTAGTTTTTTGGTGGAGTATTTAGGGTTTTCTATGTACAATATCATGTCATCTACAAATAATGAGACTTTTACTTCATCCTTTTTAATTTGGATTCTTTTTATTACTTCTTCTTCTCTAATAGCTATGGATAGGACTTCCAGTACTATCTTATATAATAAACAGGTAATATGCAAATTGACCATCACTCCAACACACAAGATGGCTGCCCCCATGTGGACACAAGATGGCCAGCAGGGGAGGGCAGGTGGGAGGGTCCAGGACTGCAGGGGAGGGCAGTTAGGGTTGACTGGGCCGGCAAGGGAGGGCAGTTGGGGATGACCAGGCCTGCAGGGGAGGGCAGTTACAGGGAACCCAGGCCTGCAGGGGAGGGTAGTTGGAGGGGACCCAGGCCTGCAGGGGAGGACAGCTGGGGGAGACCTAGGCTTGTAGGGGATGGCAGTTAGGGGGAACCAGGCCTACAGGAGAGGGCAGTTAGGGGTGACCAGGCTGGCAAGGGAGGGCAATTAGGGATGACCAGTCCAGCAGGAGAAGGCAGTTGGGGGGGAACCAGGACAGCAGGGGAGATCAGTTGGGGGGAACCAGGCCTGCAGGGGAGGGCAGTTAGGGGGGACCAGGCCTGCGGGGGGGGGCAGTTAGGAGGGACAAGGCCTGCAGCAGAGGGCAGTTGGGGGCAACCAGGCCTGCAGGGGAGGGCAGTTAGGGGGGACCAGGCCTGTAGGGGGGGCAGTTGAGAGGGACAAGGCCTGCAGCAGAAGGCAGTTGGGGGCAACCAGGCCTGCAGGGGAGGGTCAGCAGGGGAGAGCAGTTAGGGGTGACCAGGCCTGCAAGGGAGGGCAGTTAAGGGGAACCAGGACAACAGGGGAGGGCAGTTAATGGTGACCAGGCTGGCAGGGGAGGTCAGTTAGGGGAAATCGGGCCAGCAGGGGAGTGATTAGAGGGAGATCAGGCTGGCAGGCAGTAGCAGTTAGGGGCAATCAGGCAGGCAGGCAGGCAAGCAGTTGGGAGCCAGTAGTCCTGGATTGTGAGAGTGATGTCCAACTCCCCGGTGGGATCGGGCCTAAACAGGCAGTCAGCCATCCTTTGAGGGGTCCCAGATTGGAGAGGGTGCACGCTGGGCTGAGGGACACATACCCCCATGCACGAATTTCGTTCACCGGACCTTTAGTGTTGAATAAGAGTGGTGAAAGTGGACATCCTGGAATAAATCCCACTTGGTCATGGTGTATGACCTTTTTAATATATTGCTGGATCCAATTTGCTAATATTTTGTTAAGGATTTTAGCAACTGTGTTCATTAGGGATATTGGTCTGTAATTCTCTTTCTTTGTAGTGTCTTTGTCTGGTTTTGGAATTAGGATAATGCTGGCCTCATAAAAAGAGCATAGAAGTGTTCCTTCCTCTTGGATAGTTTGAAAAATATAGGTGTTTGTTCTTCTTTGAATGTTTGGTAAAACTCCCCTGTGAAGCCATCTGGGCCTGGGATTTTATTTGCTGGGAGTTTTTTGACTACTGCTTTATTTCATCAGTTCTTATTGGCCTATTCAGGTTTTCTGATTCTTCCAGATTCAGTTTCGGGAGATTGTGTTTTTCTAGGAATTTGTCAATTTCATGCACATTGTGCAGCTTGTTGGCATATAGTTGTTCATAGTATTTTCTTACAATCCTTTGTATTTCTGTGCTGTCCATTGTTACCAGTGTATCGCCTCTTTTGTATCTGATTTTATTTATTTAGGTCCTCTCTTTGTTTCCTGATGAGTCTGGCTAACAGGTCATCAATCTTGTTTATCTTTTCAAAGAACCAGCTCTTATTTTCATTGATTTTTTTTGTATTGTTTTTTAGTCTCTGTGTCATCTTTCTGCTTGAATCTATTATTTCCTTCATTCTACTTACTCTGGGCTTTTCTTTTTTTTCTTGCTAATTTAAGTAGTGAGGTTAAATAGTTTATTGTTAATTTTTGTTGTTTTTTGAGACAGGGCTATAGTGCTATGAACTTCCCTTTCAGGACTGCTTTTGCCATGTCCCAAAGATTTGGGGTGGTTGTGTGTTCATTTTCATTTGTTTCCAGGAAGTTTTTGATTTCTTTCTTGATCTCATTGGTGAGCCAATCATTGTTTAATAACATGCTATTTGGTCTCCATGTGTTTGAATGCTTTGGGCTGTTTTTACTGTAGTTGATTTCTAATTTCATTCCATTGTTATCTGAGAAGATACTTGATATGATTTCAGTCTTCTTGAACTAGAGACTTGTTTGTGTTCTAACATGTGGTCTGTCTTTGGGAATGTCCTATGTGCACTTGAGAAGAATGTATATTCTGTAGCTTTTGGGTAAAATATTCTATAAATGGTAATTATATCCATCTGATCCAGTGTGTCACTTAGAGTCACTATTTCCTTGTTAATTTTTTTCTAGGAAATCTATCCAGTGAAGTCAGTGGGGTGTTAAATTCTCCTACTATGACTATATTGTTATCGATGTCTCCAATTAAAGTCCCCCAGAAGTATTTTTTATATATTTAGGTGCTCCTATATTGGGTGCATATATGTTTATGGTTATACCCTCTTGTTGGATCGATCCCTTTAGTATTATGTAGTGACCTTTGTTGTCTCTGGTGATGGCCTTCATTTTGAAGTCTCTTTAGTCAGATATGACTATTACCAATCCAGGTTGTTGTGTTTTTATTTTTTCTTCAATTCCATTTGTATAGAATATTCTTTTCCCATTCCTTCACTGTCACCCTATGTGATTCTTTTGCTCTGAGGTGAGTCTCTTATAGACAGCATATAATTGGGTCATATTTTTTAATCTATTCAGCTACCATATGTCTTTTGATTGGAGCATTTAATGCAGTTACATTTAAGGTTATTATTGACAGGTACTTATTTATTGCCACTTTAATTCTGTATGCCTGTTTCTCTCTCTATTTCTTCTCATGACAGAGTCCCTTTAGCATTTCTTTGCAGTGCTGGTTTGGTGGTGACAAACTCCTTTTGTCTTTTGTCTGTGAAACTATTTCACCATCTATTTTGAATGACAGCTTTGCTGAATATAGTAATCTTTGTTGCATATTCTTGCTTTTCATTACCTGTGTACTCTATGCCATTCCCTTCTAGCCTATAGAATTTCTGATGAAAAATCAGCTGACAGCCTTATGGGAGCTCCTTTGAAAGTAACAAATTGCTTTACTCTTTCTGCCTTTAAGATTCTCTCCTTGACTTTAATTTTTGTCATTTTAATTATGATGTGTCTGGGTGTGGGCCTGTTTGGATTCTTCTTGCTTGGGAGTCTGTGCCTCCTGGACTTTTGACTTTTTCCTTTACCAGGTTAGGGAAATTTTCTGCCATTATTTCTTCAAACACATTCTTTTTTTTTTTTTTTTTAAATATATTTTATTGATATTTCACAGAGAGGAAGGGAGAGGGATAGAGAGCTAGAAACATCGATGAGAGAGAAACATCGATCAGCTGCCTCCTGCACACCTCCCACTGAGGATGTGCCCGCAACCAAGGTACATGCCCTTGACCGGAATCGAACCCGGGACCTTTCAGTCCGCAGGCCGACGCTCTATCCACTGAGCCAAACCGGTTTTGGCTCTTCAAACACATTCTGTATCCCTTACTCACTTTCTTCTCCTGATGACACATCTATTCCGCAACCTTTTGCAGCAAGGATTCAGGATCTGGAGAAGGGGCTGATGCACAAACAAATGCACTAGACAAGAAATATAAATTTAGAAGGCTGGGTGGGCCAGGCTGGAAACCTCTGTCTAGTGGCGAAGCTCCCTGACTTCTCAGTCCAATTTGCTTTTATTCACTTGAATACACTTTGCCCTTTAGGAATGCATACAGGCATATCAAAGGTAAAATTTTGGTAAACAGTAAAAGGATTATCAGGTTCGGGGGGGATTGCCTTGAGCCATTTGCCAACAGCAGGGCAATATTATGCTGATTTTCAGCCCTGCTGAATATCGCATTGATATGCTAACTACTGTTCGTCTTAGCCTCCGGCACTATTATATGAATAGTGTTATATTTCATGTTGTCCCACAGCCCCCTTAACCTGACCTCCTGTTTTTTATTTGTTTTTTCATTTTGGTTCTCTGATTGATTGATTTTTTTTACCCTGTTTTCTAATTCACTGACCCAATCCTTGGCTTCTTGTAATTTGCTGTATATTCATTCCCCTGTGTTCTTTATTTGTGCTATATGATTCTTCATAGTTAACTATGTCTTTTCTAATGCTTGTGAGCATCTTTGCCATCATTATTTTGAACTCTATGGCTTATAAATTTCTTTTCTCCATTTCATTTAGCTTTTCTTCTGGAGAATTCTCTTGTTCTTTCATTTGGGTGTTGTTGTTGTTTTCTGTCTCCATTTTGGATGCCTGTTGGTTTTGTGACTATATGTTAGGTAGATCCACTACCCCTCCCAATCTCTATTGTAGGACAGTGTCAAAAGCTATTTCTGACTAATTAAATCAGGCAAAGACTCAAAGCCTTCAGAGACCCACTTCTGCCTCAGACTAATTGTATTCAATTATGAGTAGCCTTAGGCTCTCACCCACAGGTGGGGGTGAGAGCTTTTTCAGCAGACTCAGGCAATTGCTTCTGTCTGGAGGCTAATTGTTATTCTCAGTCTCTTAATGGGCCTGAGAAACTCCACAGTGTGGAGGAAGGCTCTTTCCAATAGAATGAGGCAACTGCCTTCCCCCAGGCAAAATCCCCTGGATAGCAAAGGTCTGCCAGAGAAAGATATCCTTAGGAGTGTGATGGAATTACTCAGCATGGGAAATCAATGTGTCTGCCTTCTGAACTCTAACCCCAGAGCCCCCAACTCTGGCTTCTGCTCACACAGCTCCAGTCCACTCTGGCCTTTCTCTTCTGAAACCCAATTTGAGTGGCTGCTCACGATATTTTGTGTGATGGCCCTTTAAGAGGGTGCCTGCATTTCTTGCCATATCTCCTTGAGAGATAACAACCCTTCTGCATTTTATAGCCAGATGTTATGTGGGCACCTTTCTCTGTTCTGGTGCTCTCACCTGGGGGGCCCAGTTTGGGGTTTAGACACCAGAATTCTCAGGGGCAACCTCCCCGCCTCCACAGCTGAGATATCTCTCTGGATCTTCAGCTGCTGTCTGTGAGAGCCCAGCCAGCCCCGTCACCCCTCTACCCTTCCTACCAGTCTCTATGCGGTCTCCACTTTCTGTCCTTGGTTATCAGGGTTCTCTCCAGCTAGTCTTCAGTTGATTTCTCAAGGTGGTGTTTTTCTTTTTCTTTTTTAATTTGAGTTGTAATTCCAGTTTGGTCCTGGGAGCATGTCTGTGTAGAATCCACTTACTCCACCACCATTTTTTGTAATTATGTTTTTATAGAATGTTGCTTAAGTCATTGATTACCATGTAATAGCCTATATTTTTCACAGGGCAAAAGACCAGTTTTCAGTTAAGTGCATTATTAGGATTTCATCTCAAGAAGTAAAGATCAAATTAGTTATTTGGCAGAAAAAGTAACACAAAAATACTTTTCAGGTGATTTAGAGTGTATTATCTCAGTTAGGTTACTGATTAAGTACATTTACCTCAGGTCACTATATTTATAGTTTTACAAACTTTCATCTCTGATGGTATCAAATTCACAACTGACAGTTAAATGAACTGATTAGGTTCAGGATGTAGTATTGGTTGGTTCTGGTGTTTTTAGGAGAATGACTTCCTTCTGATTAAATTCAGAACCCATGTGTACTGACTGATTAGTTAAATTTTATTAGAGCATATTACATTTTTAAAATGCACTTATTTTTTATGTGTTTTTTCTTCTCTCAGTCCTCTTCATGCCCTTTGTGAATGGACACTTGCTATTTATAAATTTTAGTTTTGGGACAATATACAGCTAAAGTAAGACATTTTAAAAAGGGGAATCTGATTGACATTATATTAATAATTTGATACATAAATGTGGAAGTATAGATAACCCTTAAAATAAAGAATATCATGTTTTAGTATAATAGTGGCAGGTTTTCTCTTTCCATAGGTGGACAGTGTAGAATATTGTATGGAATGTAATCAATCCTAATAGGCAAAGTGATCTCTCAAGTATAAGTGACTTAGATATGCATTTTATTTTTAATTTTTATTTATTAAATTCAGAAAGAGAAGAAAGGGGAGAGAGAGGAATGTCGAATTGTTGTTCCACTTATTTATGCATTCATAAGTTGATTCTTGTATGTGCCCTGACCAGGGATGGAACCCACAAGGTTGGCCATTGGGACAATGGTCTAACCCAGTGGTCCGCAAACTCGTTAGTCAACAGAGCACCAAACTGCGTCTCGCGAGCCGCATGTAGCTCGTGAGCCACAGTTTTCCGACCAATGGCCTACTGAGCTACTCAAGCCAGGGCTGATATGACATTTTATACAGCCACCTATTTCCATTCATGAAGGAATGTAAAACAAAAGGAATATAAATATATCCTAAAGTTATCTGCACTTTAATAATATCTTGAGGGAACACTAAGGTTTTTCTATTCCTTAGTTTATTTTAAAACTAGAGGCCTGATGCATGAAAATTAGTGCAAGAATGGGCCTTCCTTCCCCTGGCTGCCAGCACCACCTTTGCTATGGCCAGAGCCAGGTTTCCACCTTGCCACACTGCCCAGAGGCCCCGAGCGACTGGGGCGGTCAGCACCGGTGTATGCAAATTAACCCACCATTTTTGTTGGGCTAATTTGCATACTCACTCCTGATTGGCTGGTGGGTGTCATGAAGGTACGGTCAATTTGCATCTTTCTCTTTTATTAGTGAAGATATTTCATGTTATCTACATTAAATTTAAGCACTTCTTTAGTTATATATGAATTGAGGCAGATAATGAATATTGCAATGTATTTGTTCTTTTAATTAATTTAAGCACTTCTTTAGTTATATATGAATTGAGGCAGATAATGAATATTGCAATATATTTATTCTTTTAATTAAAAAAGTAACCTGTAAGCTTTATTATGAAAACTTTTCTTAATAGTCAATTAAGTTAAACATTCAAATGGTTTATTCTTTTGTTGTTGTTGTTAATCCTCATCCAAGGATATTTTTTCCATTGATTTTTAGAGACAATGGAAAGGAGGGAGGGGGAGAGAGAAAAAAACACACACACAGAGAGAGAGAGAGAGAGAGAGAGAGAAAGAGAGAGAGAGACTTTGATGTGAAAGACATGAAAGACATTGATTAGTTGACTCCAGCAGGGCTGAGGATTGAACCTTCAACCATCAGTGTATGGGCTGAAACTCTAACCACTGAACACACCAGCCATGGCCAAATGGTTCATTCTTTTTATATCCTATCTAATAAAAGAGTAATATGCAAATTGACCGTCACTCCAAGACACACGATGGTCGCCCCCATGTGGTCAAAGATGGCTGCCCCATGTGGACACAAGATGGCTGCCCCCATGTGGACACAAGATGGCTGCCACATGATGGCCTGCAGGGGAGGGCAGTTGTGGGCAGTTAGGGGTGACCAAGCCTGCAGGGGAGGGAAATTAGGGGTGACCAGGCAAGCAGGGGAGGGCAGTTAGGGGCAATCGGGGCAGCCAGGGAGCAGTTAGGTTGATCAGGCTGGTAGGGGAGTGGTTAGGGGGTGATCAGGCTGGCAGGCAGAAGCGGTTAGGGGCAATCAGGCAGAGGCAGGCGAGCGGTTGGGAGCCAGCAGTCCTGTATTGTGAGAGGGATGTCCCCCTGGGATCATGCCTAAACGGGTGGTTGGACATCCCTCAAGGTGTCCCAGATTGGAAAGGGTGAAGGCTGGGCTGAGGGACACCCCACCCCCGGGTGCACCGGGCCTCTAGTATATATATATATATATTTTTTTGTTTGTTTGTTTGTTTTCTTTATTGATTAAGGTATTACACATGTGTCATTATCCCCCCATTGCCAAGGGTTTTTAATCCACTCATCTGCTGTTGGGCACTTAGGCTGTTTCCAAATCTTATCTATGGTAAATTGTGCTGCTATGAACATAGGGGTGCATATATTCTTTCTGATTGGTGTTTCTAGTTTTTGGGATATATTCCTAGAAGTGGGATCACTGGGTCAAATGGGATTTCAGTTTTTAGTTTTTTGAGGAAATTCCATACTGTTCTCCACAGTGGCTGCCTCAGTTTGCATTCCCATCAGCGGTGCATGAGGGTTCCTTTTTCTCCGTATCCTCACCAGCACTTGTCATTTGTTGATTTGTTGATGATAGCCATTCTGACAGGTGTGAGATGGTACTGCATTGTCATTTTGATTTGCATCTCTCCGGTGATTAGTAACTTTGAGCATGTTTCCATATGTCTCTTGGCCTTCCTTATGTCCTCTTTCTAAATGTGTCTATTTAGGTCCGTTGCCCATTTTTTTACAGGGTCGTGTCATTTATCTTACTTTTGTCAAGTTGTATGAGTTCCCTGTGAATGTTGGAGATTAAACCCTTATTGGAGATAACATTGGGAAATATGTTCTCCCACACAGTGGGCTTTCTTGTTTTGTTAGATGGTTTCTTTTGCTGTGCAGAAGCTTTTTATTTTGATGTAGTCCCATTTGTTTATTTCTCTTTGGTTTCCATTGCCCTAGGACAGTGGTTCTCAACCTTTTTAATGCCGCAACCCTTTAATACAGTTCCTCATGTTGTGGTGACCCCCAACCATAAAATTATTTTCGTTGCTATTTCATAACTGTAATTTTGCTACTTTTAATGAATCGTAATGTAAATATCTGTGTTTTCCGATGGTTAGGCTCTACAGCAGTGGTTCTCAACCTGTGGGTCATGACCCACAGGTTGAGAAATGCTAGTAGGGTCGTATAAGACAGTGGTCGCCCTAACCGGTTTGGCTCAGTGGATAGAGCGTCGGCCTGCGGACTGAAGGGTCCCGGGTTCGATTCCGGTCAAGGGCATGTACCTTGGTTGCGGGCACATCCCCAGTAGGGGGTGTGCAGGAGGCAGCTGATCGATGTCTCTCTCATCGATGTTTCTAACTTTCTATCCCTCTCTCTTCCTCTCTGTAAAAAATCAATAAAATATATTTAAAAAAAAAAAAAAAAAAAGACAGTGGTCAACAAACTCATTAGTCAACAGAGCGGCAAACCGTGGCTCGTGAGCCGCAGTTTGCCAACCACTGGCCTAAGACCATCAGAAAACACAGATATTTACATTACGATTCATTAACAGTAGCAAAATTACAGTTACGAAGTGGCAGTGAAAATAATTTTATGATTGGGGGTCACTACACCATGAGGAACTGTATTAAAGGGTTGCGGCATTAGAAAGGTTGAGAATCACTGCCCTAGGAGCTGTTATCGGTAAAGATAATGCTTCAGTATATGTCTGAGATTTTGCTGCCTGTGGATTCCTCTAGTATTTTTATGGTTTCCCTTCTTACATTTAAGTCCTTTATCCATTTTGAGTTTATTTTTGTGTATGGTGTAAGTTGGTGGTCTATTTTCATTTTTTTGCATGCATCTGTCCAGTTTTCCCAACACCATTTATTAAAGAGACTGTCTTGACTTCATTGCATGCTCTCACTTCCTTTGTCAAATATTAATTGAGCATAATGGCTTGGATTGATTTCTGGGTTCTCTGGTTTTTTCCATTGGTCTATATATCTGTTCTTGTGCCAGTAGTAGGCAGTTTTGAGAACAGTGGCTTTGTAATATAGCTTGATCTGGTATTGTGATCCCTCCAACTTTGTTCTTTCTCAAGATTGCTGCAGCTATTCAGAGTCTTTTTTTATTCCAGATGAATTTTTGGAGAGTTTGCTCTAAGTCTTTGAAATATGCTATTGGTATTTTAATGGGTATTGCATTGAATCTATAGATTGCTTTGGGTAGTATGGACATTTTATTGATGTTGATTCTACCAATCCATGAACATGGTATATTCTTCCATTTGTCTATGTCTTCCTCTATCTCTTTTTTCACCGTCCTGTAATTTTCTGAGTACAGATTCTTTACCTCCTTGGTTAAATTTATTCCTAGGTATCTTTTTTGTTGTTGTTGTTGCAATGGTAAATGGGATTTTTTATTTTATTTTTTTTAGTTTTCTTTCTGTGAGTTCATTATTGGTGTATAAAAAAGGTATAAATTTCTGGATGTTAATTTTGTATCCTGCTACATTGCCTAATTCATTTATTAATTCTAGTAGTTTTTTATGGAGTCTTTAGGATTTTCTATGTACAATCTCATGTCATATGCGAGTAATGACAATTTTACTTCTTTTTTTCCAATTTGGATAACTTTTATTTCTTTTTCTTATCTGATTGCTATGGCTAGTACTTCCAGTACTCTGTTAAACAGGAGTGTTTAAAAGGGGCATCCCTGTCTTGTTCCTGTCTTGTTCCTGTTCTTAGGGAAAATGGTTTTAGTTTTTGCCCATTGATGTTGGCTGTAGGTTTGTCATATAAAGCTTTTATTATGTTGAGGTATGATCCCTCTATTCCCACTTTGCTGAGAATTTTTATCAGGAAAGGGTGTTGGATTTTTTCAAATGCCTTTTCTGCATCACTTGATAAGATTATGTGATTTTTGTCTCTTAGTTTGGTTATGTGATATATCACGTTTATTGATTTTCCTACTCTGTATTCAATTTTAAAATGAATGTTTTTGAGACCTGATAATACGATACAATTTCTTATATCAAAGATTTTATTTTTTGGAGATAATGTCAGAAATATGATTTGCAGCCCTTCATGAATGTTAGGTCCTAGCCAAATGGCCCTCCTGCTCCCCTGGTCCTGAGATAGTTCCTGATAAATTTCTGTAATAAACTCTTAAGTTCATTTGGAATTAGAGAAAAATCCCAACAGTTAGGGTCAGAGAAAAAAACAAAAAGAAAAACTT
Source organism: Plecotus auritus (assembly GCF_963455305.1). NCBI lineage: Eukaryota > Metazoa > Chordata > Mammalia > Chiroptera > Vespertilionidae > Plecotus > Plecotus auritus. Next base: position 149,633,069 of record NC_137770.1, read on the forward strand.
CATTGAGAGGAAAGGATCTGAACTGAGCCCTGAAAGATAGGATTTGCAAAGGCTGGGGTGGACTTCCAGGAATCAGCCCCCTCCCCCACCAGGTGCTAGGCATTTTACTGTGTGCTTCCCAACCTTTCTTTTCATTCCTCATTCTTCCTGACTGCCCTGTCAGGTCACATAGCTAGTATTTACCAATCAGGCATTTAAAATCCTCTCTAGCCCCACAGCCATTCTTATTTCCACACTATGCTGCTGCTTTGATAATTACAGGTTATATTATTCTGTGTCTTGGCCAATTATATGCTTCTAAATATCCCATTAGTTTTTAGTAACTAATTATTTTTGCTCATTGTTTCCCTTAATTGTCTTATTTGCATATATACTGAATTGTAGGGTTTGCTTTTTAATTTAAGTTTTGCTGGTGTGTGTGCTTTCATAATTTCACACAGGTGTAATGTCTTTGCTGAGGCCTCTTCTGGACATGGTCGCAACAATTCAACAGACGGCTGCTTGGGCTCTTGGGAGACTGGCTAGTTATAATGACGACCAAGCAGAAGCAGTTGTCAAGAGTGACATTCTTCCACAATTTATTTATTCATGGGCAGAACAGAATGTAAGACTTTTTAAAAATAAGTTATGTTTTTGACTTAAAAAATGTGATAGTTTGGGTACATTTGGAAGCTTATAGGCATTAGAATTATTAAGATGTTAATACACATTCAGTTCCTTGAACTGAACATAATAATATCATTAGGGCATCTACTTGAGGTTGATATGCAGCTTTTTTCCATTACTGTTAATAGAAAGAGAAAACAGATTTTAAAATATAATGGAATTATACATAAAGCCATATTACTGTGTGTGGGAGTATTAAAATTATAGGATCAGTCTTAGGTATATAAAACCTTCTCTAATTGCTATTTTAATGACAGACATAATATAGTGCCATAATCTCACTTTACTGGTAAATTGTCTCAAGTTCACAGAGGTTAAAGCAACTTATTCAAGGCCATCCTTCTTCTAGTTAAAGGCAGAGATGAACCCAAGTCTCCCAAATACCCAGAAAAGACACAAATATTGTAAAACTTATTAGGTACTGATGGTCTGAAGATGACATTAAATCTCTTCCACCTTTTACCACATGTTAAGCAAACAGGAAATACCATCTGAAAAATATGACAGATTTCTTAGTGGAAACTCTATTAATTTTGACAGCTAGCATTACTGTTAGAACTGCCCATGTACCATCAAAAACAATATCCCTGGGAGTAATAAACTTATGAGCCCTTTTCCTCTATGTTACTTTCCTCTGTTACTCCATTTCATGCTCTATAATCATACTCTGGACATTAATTTCCAAGCCAAATTACAATACCTCTGCCTGGTGTCCATATTTTCCCTCTATCTAAAGACGAAAAGGACAATAATTTGGAAGAAAAGTTATTTTTAAAAAGAAGAAACAGTTGTCTGGAAGTTTTCAAGGAAGGACCTCAAATTCTACAGGACTTGCATTTAATCTACAGCGCCCAGAAATGCCCCAGGAATCCCTTCCAGTTGATGGGGCTTCTGGACCTGGTGGACAGGCAGTGGTTCCTCCCGGTTCCTCATGGGAACTAGCAGCAGTTTTCTGGGCAGGAAATCAGTCAAATCTGATGAAACCAGATCCAGAAGTCTAGCAACAGTCCCAAACTCCCCTGGAGTTGGATTATTCCAATGGTATTTGCCAAGTACTATTCCAGGTGCATGAGACATGCTAGAAACAGAAGAGACAAAGATCTCTGCATTTATATTCTAGTGAGGAAGCACAGACAATACTCAATAACCATAACAAATGAGTAAATAATATAGATGTTAGTAATTAAAAAGTGCTGTAACAAAGACAAAGGTTGACCGGAAAAGAGTTCCAATATTATAGAAGTTGGTAAGGCTTGGTCTCATGGAGAAGATAAGATTTGACCAAAGGTCTGAAGGGGTTAAGAGGCTCCCTGAGGTAACTGTTCCAAACAGAGGAAACAGCCAGTGCCAAAGCGGTAAGGCAGGGGCATGCCTGGTATATTTGGGGAACATGAAGGCCCATGAGGCTGAAGGTAAGTGAGCAGGAAGAGAGTAACAGGAGATGTGGCTGGAGAGGTAATAGGAAAGTGAAGAGGTGGCAGATCTTATAGGGTCTTGTAGGCCATTTAAAAATCTTTGACTTTTACTCAGAGTGAAATTGAGGGACTACTGTGGGATTCTGAGAAGAGGAGTAAACCTGATCTGCCTGACATTTAAAAGTCTCACCTCCACTGCTTGAACATAAACTGGCAGGAACAAGGAAGAGAACAAGGAACCCACTAGGAAGCTTTGGGAATCCGCATATTTTTGAACCAACAGGATCTCCTGACAGAGTGGATGTGCAGTGTGAGGGAATGAGGAGTCAAAGCTTTTGGCCAAAACACCTGGAATGATGGAATTGTCATCAACGTGGGGCTGTTGGAGGAGAGACAACAGAAATTCACTTTGGATGTAGATATGACGCATCAATTGATAGTAACTATTTGCTTATTATATATAAGGCTAAGGTAGTCAGGCTAAGTTAACTATTTGAGAAGATGCTATTATTATTCTCATTTTAAGAAATTGTGACCACAGAACCAGCTTAAACTGGCCCTATGCTGTTTCTAAATAGATTCGAAATGAAGTTTAAACCTTGGATACACCACTTACAGGTAAACATCACTCACAAGTAACACTTGTGCATCAGTAACTGGTCTCCACCCGCCATGGATCCAAAGTACCCATATGACTAGAACCTGAACCCCAGAACCCTTTCTGAAGCAAAGTGTCTATTGTCCAGGAATATCTGCTGCTGAAGCCCCTTAAATCTTGCCCCTTGACCAGCGGGACAGATTTGGCACTAGACTCCTGTCTTCTTGGAAGTCAACTTGCAAATAAAAGCTCTTTCTTTTACCTCCTAGGTTAATTTTATTCCTAAGTATCTTGATTCTTTTGTTACAATGATAAATGGAATTTTTGTTTAGTTTCTCTTTCTATTGGTTTATTATTGGTGTATTAAAAAGCCATTGATTTTTCGGTGTTAATTTTGTATCCTGCTACATTTTTGAATTTATTTATTAAATCCAGTAATTTTTTGATGGAGTCTTTAGGATTTTCTAGTACAGTATCATGTCATCTTCGAATAATGAGAGTTTTACTTCCTCCTTCCCAATTTGGATCTCTTTTATTACTTCTTGTCTGATCACGGTGGCTAGGACTTCCAGTACTGTGTTGAACAAGAGTGGTGAAAGAGGACATCCCTGTATCGTTCCTGTTCTTAGGGGAAATGATTTTCGTTTTTGCCAATTGAGTATGATGTTGGCAGTTGGTTTGTCATATATGGCTTTTATTATGATGAGATATGATCCCTCTATTCCCACTTTGCTGAAAATTTTTATCAAAAATGGGTGTTGGATTTTGTCAAGTGCTTTTTCTGCATCAATTGATATAACCATGTGATTTTTGTCTTGCAATCTGTTTATGTGCTGTATCACATTTATTGATTTGTCAATATTTTACCAGCCTTGCATCCCCAGAATAAATCCCACTTGGTCATGATATATGATGTTTTCAATGTATTTCTGGATCCGATATGCTATAATTTTGTTGAGGATTTTAGCGTCTATGTTCATCAGGAATATTGGCCTATAGTTCTTTTTAGTGTCTTTATCTGGTTTTAGAATTAGGGTTAATGCTAGCCTTATAGGAAGAGCTTGGAAATGTTCCTTACTCTTGAATTTTTTTGAGTAGTTTGAGGAGAATTGGTGTTACTAGTTCTTCTTTGAATATTTTTTTAAATTATTGTTTAAAGTGTTGCATATAGTACTACATATGTCTCCTTTCCCCCCACATTGACCTCTCCCTGCCCCTTGCCACCCTCCCCCCCCCCCAACTCTAGCCCGCACTCCCCTAGTGTCTTTGTTCATTGGTTATGGTTATATGCATGCATGCAAGTCCTTTGGTTGATCTCTTACGCCCTCCCCCACCGCCACCTTCCCTCTGAAGTTTGATGGTCTGTTATTTTTTAAAACTCCCCTGTGAAACCCCTCTGGACCAAGCTTTTGTTTGCTGGTAGGTTTTTTTATTATTATTATTGCTTCAGTTTCACCAGTAGTTACAGGACTTTCAGATTTTCTGATTCTTACTAATTGAGTTTTGGAAGGTTGTATTTTTCTAGGAATATGCCCATTTTGTTCAGGTTGTCCCATTTGTTCGAATAAAGGCATTCATTCATAGTATTTTTTTTTTTTTTTATGCTCTGTATTCCTGTGGGGTCAGTTTTTACTTTACCGCTTTTGTTTCTGATTTTGTTTATCTGGGTCCTCTCTCTTTATTTCTTTGTGAGTCTGGCTACAGGTTCATCAATGTTCTTTATCATTTCAAAGAACCAGCTCCTGATTTTATTGATCTCTTGTATTGTTTGTTTTTTTTTTTTTTTTTCACTATGTCCTTTATTTCCTTTCTGATCTTTAGTATTTTTTTCCTTCTACATATGCTGGGCTTTTCTTGTTCTCTAATTCCTTAAATTGTAGTGTTAGATAACTCATTACCAGTTTTTCTTGTTTTTTTGATGTAGGCCTAAAGTGCTATGAACTTCCTTTTCAGGACTGCTTTCACTGTGTATCATAGATTTTGGACTGTTGTGTTTTTATTGTCATTTGTTTCCAGGATGTTTTTTTATATCTTCTTTGATCTCTTTGGTATCCATTCATTGTTTAATATCATGCTATTTAGCCTTCATGTGTTTGATTGTTTTTGAGTGTTTTTCTTGTAACAGATTTCTAATTTCATGCCATTGTGGTCTGAGATAATACTTGATATAATTTCAATACCAGGAAAACTACAGGAAGTTGAAAAAAGAGATGGAGGAAGATATAAACAAGTGGAAGACTATACCATGTCCATGGATTGGTAGAAACAACATCATTAAAATGTCCATTCTACCCAAGGCAATCGAAGGAGTTAATGCAATCATTATTAAAATACCAATGGCATATTTCACAGACCTAGAACAAATACTCCAAAAATTTATATGGAACCAAGAAAGTCCCCAAATAGCTGCAACAATCTTGAGAAAGAAGGACAAAATTGAACACAAGAAGAACACAATACCCAATACCAAGTTTTACTACAAAGCCACTGTACTCAAAACAGCCTGCACTGGCACAAGAAAAGGCATAGAAATCAATGGAAGAGAACAGAGAACCCTTAAATCGACCTAAGCCACTATGCTCAATTAATATTTGACAAAGGAGGTAAGAGCCTACAATGGAGCAGAGACAGCTTCTTCAATAAATGGTGTTGGGAAAATTGAACAGGGATGTGCACAAAAATAAAACTAGACCACCAATTTACACCCTACACAATAATAAGCTTAAAATGGATAAAAGACTTAAATGTAATATGTAAATCTATAAAAGTCCTAGAAGAAACATAGGCACCAACATCTCAGACATCTTGTAGCAATATGTTTCCCTATACATCTCCTAGGACAATGGAAACTAAGGAGAAAATAAACACATGGGATTACATTAAAATAAAAAACTTCTGCACTGCAAAAAAAACCATCAACAAAATAGCAAGAGAGCCCACTATATGGGAGAACATATTTGCCAATGATACAAACAAGAAGGGGTTAATCTCTAAAATATATAAGGAACTCATTCAATTTAACAAAAGGAAGATAATCCAATTTAAAATCCGACAAGGGACCTAAATAGACAATTCTCCAAAGTGGACATACAGACAAGAGACATGAAAAAATTCTCAAATCACTAATCATCCAAGAGATCTAAATCAAAATGACAATGAGATATCACCTCACACTTGTCAGAACGGCTATCATCAACAAATCACCAAAGACAAATGTTGTCAAGGTTGTGGAGAAAAGGGAACCCTAGTACACTGCTGGTGGGAATGTAGACTGGTATAGCTATTACGGAAAACAGTATCAAGTTTCCTCAAAAAAATTAAAAATGGAACTGCCATTTGACCCAATGATCCCACTTCTAGGAATATACCCTATGAATCCCAAAACACTCATCAGAAAGAATATATGCACCCCTATGTTCATAGCAGCGCAATTTACAATAGCTAAGATTTGGAAACAGCGTAAGTGCCCATCAGCAGATAAGTGGATAAGAAAACTGGTACATTTACACAATGGAATACTACTCAGCAATAAAAAAGAAAGAACTCTTACCATTTGCAACAGCATGGATGGACCTGGAGAGTATTATGCTAAGTGAAATAAGCCTACCAGAGAAAGAAAAGTATCTCATGATCATACTCATTTGTAGAATCTAATGACTAAAATAAACTGATGAACAAAAATAGATCCAGAAACATAGAAGCATGAACAAACTGTCAAACCTCTAAGCAGTGGTTCTCAACCTTTCTAATGCCGCGACCCTTTAATACAGTTCCTCATGTTGTGGTGACCCCCAACCATAAAATTATTTTCGTTGCTACTTTGTAACTGTGATTTTGCTGCTATTAATCGTAATGTAAATATCTGTGTTTTCCGATGATCTTAGGCTCTAAGCAGCAGTTCTCAACCTGTGGGTCGCAACCCACAGGTTGAGAACTGCTAGCAGGGTCGCCTAACACCATCGGAAAACACAGATATTTACATTACGATTCATTAACAGCAGCAAAATTACAGTTACGAAGTAGCAACGAAAATAATTTTGTGGTTGGGGTCACCACAACATGAGGGACTGTATTAAAGGGTCGCGGCATTAGAAAGGTTGAGAACCACTGCAGGAAGGCAGGGGAGGGTGGGTGGGTAGGTGGAAAGAGATCAACCAATGAACTTGTATGCATATATGCATAACCTGTGGACACAGACAATAGGATGATGAGGGTGGGGAGGAGGATGGGAATGGGCTGGAAAAGTTCATTGGGAGAAAAGGGAAGGGTGTAATGCTTTCACAATAAAGATAAAAAAAATAAAGTAACATTAAAAACAACAACAAACTCTTTTTTTATTGATTTCAGAGGGGAAGGGAGAGGGAGCGAGATAGAGAATCATTGATTGGCTGCCTTTTGCTTGCCCTCTACTGGGATTGGAGCCCACAACCCAGGCATGTGCCCTTGACTGGAATCAAACCCAGGACCCTTCAGTCTGCAGGCAGATGCTCTATCCACTGAGCAAAACCAGCTAGGGCAACAAACTCTTTTGTTAAAAGTGATGTCAATGGTATTGGCTTCTATGTATGTTGGGCAGCAAGGCCTTGCTTAGTAACAAAATTAGAAATGACATATTAGAGAGTTTAATATGTTTGCTGAGAATTACACAGTTTAAGAAATGGGACATAAAACCAGATCTTGGGAATCCTAAACCTTTAACAATTCTTTCAAAACTTGCCAGAAGGGTTGACCAGGAATAGATAAAATCAGAATATAGTCAGCTAATCAGTAATATTTCACTTCCATGAGACTTAAGACAATAAAAGTTATTTTAATAAGTGGAAGGACAGGAAATGAATAGTAAGAAGCCCCATATTCATACATAAACTTATAACCAGTGACATGGGCATCATGCAAGACAAGGTTTCTATGATTATGAGTTTAACAGCAGTATTCTAAGGGATGGAGGACAAAGGCCTCCCTGCACAGCTAGATTTCAAATGGATGCATGTAGGGACACTAAGAGTTAAGCCTCAGACTGACCTGTGGCAGAGCCACAAACAAGTCCCAGCTTGGAAGGCAGAGCCCTCCTAGCATAATTAAGCTTGACCTTATAATCCTCCCTAATTCCTTCCTAGGTAGCTAATGGGCTGTGGGAAGCCACCAAGTGCTGCCAAAACAAGGTGAAACTTGCCAGAACATTGTAAACATGTTGACCTCTTCCCTTGTTTTGCTTTGTGTGCTCTGACTATAAAATAAAGCTTTGGCTTGCAGGCTGGATCACTGTTTCCTCATCCAGGCACAGTGATCCGACCTAGCCCCAGCTGTATTCTCTTGTCTGCTTTAATCCTTCACCGCCCCTCCTCAGGTTCACCCTTGGCCATGCTGGCGTGGCACAGATGCAAGTGTTGGATCTGGGCTAAAGGCTCACTACCGTGTTTCCCCGAAAATAAGACAGTGTCTTATATCAATTTTTGCCCCCAAAGACACGCTAGGTCTTATTTTCAGGGGATGTCTTATTTTTCCATGAAGAAGAATACGGTACACATTTATTGTTAAATGAAAATAAAGGAAATTTATTACCTGTATGTGGTACGGTAGTACGGTAGTTGTCAACACAAACCAGACAAACTGTGAATCCTACAGTATCAAGAATTTACTCATTTATTCAATGACAATCATGCCATCATCTTCTGGAACATCATCATAACAATCCAATTCCTGAATTTCCTGGTGAATTTCTTGTGACTCCATTTCTTTCAGAATCAGTGGACCAAATCTCTCATGTTTAGCAATAGCACTGTCTTTAAATGAGTACTTCTTGTCAAGGTAGCCTGCTCGCAGTGCATTTGCAAAGCAACTGTCAGTGATTTTCTCCCATGAATTCTTCACCCAAGTCACAACTTCTTGCAGTTTAGGTTTCACAAAGTTTCCACGCTGATTTCTCTCCATTCTATTTTCAATGTAGTCATTAATTTCCATGCGCAAATTGTCTTTGAATGGCTTGTTTATTGCAATATCAAGAGTCTGGAGATAGGCCGTCATTCCTGCGGGAATCATTATCTGATCTATTTTTCTTTCGTGAAGAAATGTCTTTATGTCTTTAGCTCGGTGAGTGCTGGCTGCATCCCAGACTAGCAGACCTCTTTGGCTCCCTCACATAACAAGCGGCAGCATTAAATCGACCCACTTCCTTATAACTGCTTGTGTGGCCCAGGCTTTTTCAGTTTCAAGAATAAAAACGCCCAAAACACGTTCAATCTTTTCCTTCTTGCCCTTAGAAATGATTAAAGGTGGGATTTTAGTGCCATCCAGACAAATTGCCAAAATACAGGAAACACGTGCGCTTTCGTAAGCAGTGGAGGGAATGTAAGCCAAGGAGGCACCCCGCTGTTCAATTGTTGTTTGAGATGATTGGCCCATAAACACTGCAGTTTCATCCATAGCAATCATGTTGGAAAGATTGTATTTAGAGAAGTCAGCATCATCAATAAAGGACTTGAATGCAAGTGCTCGCTTAATAACTTGAGTATCTTCCAACCTAAACAATGTTGTAGATCTTCTTAAAGACAGTTCACTTCGCTGAAGGAAATTATCCAGCCAGTGTTGTGATGCTTTGAAGTCTTCGGGGGCTATGTCAAACTGTGGTGCCATTGCAAGGGCAAATTCTTGAATCTGAGCCCTATTCACAACCAAAGCCTTTGCTCTCCTGTCAACAACCCATTCACAGATCAGGTCTTCCAGCTCAGAAAATAATGGTTGCCGACCTGATCCACACTTGCGCTTTTTAGCATTTCCCTTGTCCACTTGTTCAATGAGGTTACCATACTCTGCTCGCCATTTTCGGACCAATCGGATACTCAGCATCTTCTCTTTGCAGAAAGCAGTAAGATTTTGGCCCCAAGAGTCTTCCACGATTCCTTTCTTGTACTCCAAGGAGTAGCTTTTTCTTTTTGCGCTCATTTCTAGGGGTAAAAAAAAAAGGAATTGGGGTATCAAGGTGGGGGGAGGGGGATCACTCAAAATGACACAGGGGGGATCACAGGGGGGAATCAAAATGGCACAGGAGAATCAGAGGGGGATTACCATTTTAGTAACCCTTTTGATCCTCCTGTGTCATTTTAAGTGATCCCCCTCCCCCCACCCCTGTGCCACTGAACACCTTCACCAGACATCCCCCCTACTCCTTTATCAGACATTTACCCCCTGGGGCCTGCCTGGGGACTGTCACTGGGCTTGCTGGGGCCTGGATCTGGGCTGGAGCAGGGTCTGCCACTGACTGAGAACCTTCAGTCATCATGAAGGCGGCCACGAGCATCAGGTAGTGTCACCAGAGACAGACCAGCACTCACCACCTTCGCCGCGTTCCGTCCGCTCTAATCCTCCTGTTCTTCTACACGCATCTGCGAAAGTCTCCTCCTCTCTCCTGCCCCGCGCTCACCGCTCACTCAGACCTCCGCTCTACGCCTCCACACAGCAGTGACGTCAGGACTCCGCGTAACGTCACTGGTTGCTAGACGCCAGTCGGGGTGGCCCTAGTGACCAGTTTACGGTAAATTAATTTTCATTCTGAGACAGAGCCTGGGGGCCTTATTTTTGGGGGATGCCTTATATTTCACTCAGAAGGAAACCTGTAAGTAGGTCTTATTTTCGGAGGATGTTTTATTTTCGGGGAAACACGGTAGCTACGTGTGCCAAATAGTGTTCCCAAACGGTATTTCTGCAGGACATTAGTAATGGAATAATCTCCCCAGCATTATTCCATTACTAAAAGAAAAAAGGATAAAATATAAACATGTGCAACCTGTTCTTACCAAACATAAACTTGTGTATGATCTAAGTATTTTATCTGTGTCGTCTCTCTACACAAATAAATGTGTGAATGTGGACACAGCTCAGGCTTTGTATCCTTATTTCTGACCTTGCCACGTTGTGGAGCAAAGTTTTAGTGAGTTGCCTGAATGAAAGGCCCTTCACCTGTCACAGCGCTCCATGTGTCTCTGGGTCTTTGTTGGGAAAAAGAGCTCTTACCTCTGCAGTTGCCCCCACTGTAGCGTCTGAAGCACATTGCTTACCACTCTGGTTTCTCTTTCAGTCAGATTCAACCTTTTTAAATAATATTTTATTACAGAAAGTTTTGTGTACATACACAAGGGGAGAAAACAGTGTATTAGATTCCTTCCCCTGAAGGCCTCCCCCAGCTTCAACATTTGCTGATTCAGAGCTTGAATCTCATTTCATCTATTCCCCCCGTCTCAAATCCACCCCAGCCCAAATTATTTTTATATGAATCTGTAAAAGAGGAATCCTTAAATAAAAAAGGCCTCGATACCATTATCACAACTAAAACTATAATAATAAAATTTCCATAAGAATATCAAATATTCAGTGAGTGTTCTCCTTTCCCTGATTCTATAACAAATGCCCGGCCTGTGGCCCGGGAGACCCACTGAGGCCCACACACTTTTCAGGGCAGCTGGGACACATGTGAATCAGGCACGCAATATAGCACTGTATACACATGGGCTACTGAGGTGCGAGCAGGTTAAAAACTAGAAAGCCATGGAAGTGAAGTGGTGGAGCATATTCTGAAATGCCTTGCCAGGGACTTGTATGGCTGAATAAATATAATCAGATTTAGTCTATGTTATGAGTGCTCTAATGCCATGGGGAGGAGGTATCCTGAAGGACTGGGCTTGGTGGCCTGGAAACTGAAGCTCCTGCCAGGAGAAGTGGGATCCGTGCGCCTACGTTTTCATCCTTCCCATGAGGCAGCTACTGGAGCAGCTGCAGGAGTCAGACTGCCCGGCCTCAGGTGCCAGCTCCGCTATTTATCTGCTCTGTGACCCTTGGCAAATCACTTAACCTCTCTGAACCTCCGTGAGCTCATCTGTTAAGTGAGGACAAAAACAGCACTTACACAAGGGTGACAGTGAAGATTGAAAGGAGAAGAAAACCCAATGCCTGCCACGTAGTGGATGCTCAGCATGTGGTAGTTTTACTTGTATTCTGGGCCGCTGCCTGGAAGAGCCAGGCCTCAGACGCAAGCCCTGCATCCCCCCTAACTCATCTACACAAGATTGGGCTGAACACAGAGAGCATGTGACCGCAGCCCCTCAGCGTAGAAAACCAGGGTATGAATTATCCCTGAGGACAGCAGGCTGGTGGCTGAGGCAGCCTCGGTCACAGCCTTGGCCTCAGCTTTAATAGAGAAGGGGAGAGACTCAGAAAGGCTGGGCAGGATAGCGGAGTGACGGGAAGAGCGAGAGGAAGTAAGCAGTTTTAGTTGGGATAAATTATCCAGTACCTGTTCTCAACTCCTTCTCCTGGGCACACCCTTGCCCCAGACAGGCAGCCATCAGAGTTAGAACGAATGACATAGGACATCAGCTTTGGCTTCACTGGAACTGCCAATGTGCTCACTCACCTAAGGCTGACAGCTTCCATTCACACAGTGAGACCCAATCATTGGGGCACACCAGAGAAGGAAGAGTGACTTGGTCACACCGCAAGCCATTAAAGAGTTCCCAACGTCTCAAAAAGCAAGTAGCAAAGACACACTAAACGTTCTAAATTGAGGGTCATCCCTTCCCAGCACCTGCGGCCCTTAGTCCTGGCCTGGCAGCACGTGCGGGATAAACACAAACAAACCACAGCCTAAGTGGCTGCACAGACCCTTCTCTTCTTGGAATCCTGCTTCCCACTTTTGGAGAAAATATCTGTGGTCTCTATTAGAGTGTCGGCACTGAGGCTTCTGGCTCAGGAAAGCTAATTAAAAGCGTATTACAGTTGACAAGAAAAGGGCTTTCCAGAGGAATTTCAACTTATTTAAACATGATAACTAAAAATTCCAAGAAAATCCTATTATGCAAACTTGACCAGAGGAGAGCTTCAAAGTTTCTTTCAATTTAGAGTTTAGACAGTCAAAAGGAAATCTTGTTGCTAAATCTTTTGCTTTCCCTGTATTTCCTTATGTGTCTGTTTTATGATTGTGGAGATCAAGAGAGTAAAGAAGAGGAATTTTCTTGCCCTAGCTGTTTTTGCTCAGTGAATAGAGCATCGTCAGTGGACTGAAGGGTCTCGAGTTCGATTCCAGTCAAGGGTAATGCCAAGGTTGCAGGCTATTTCCCCAGTAGGGAGCGTGCTGAAGGCAGCTGATCAATGATTCTCTCTCATCATTGATGTTTCACTCTCCCTCCCCCTTCCTTTCTGAAATCAATAAAAATATTTTTTAAAAAAAGAATAGGAATTTTCTTTATATTGATTTTTGTTTAAATTGTCACCTAAGGGTGCATACATTCCCTCTGTCCTGTGGAGACACATTCCAGAGGGAGCACCATTGGGCTTCTCCACAGTTGGCTGAGCCCAGGCTGGTCTATATTCAGGAAAGAGCAGATGGGTCCAATTCTTACTAAGCAGCCAAGAGGTAAAGGAAGAATTTTTTCTTTTTAAAGTGGCAAAAACAAAGCATTTGCTCACATCACTTTTTTAGAAGGGTGGGTGGGATTTCAGGTAAAAGATCTTTTGAGAATTAACTGTCTAAAGTTAGCCCTGGGGGGGAAATTGAATTCTAACATTGACTGATTCTCTCTGCTCCCATCATTATGAGCTATAATAATAATAATTATTATTATAAGAGCTGATTTAGTTTAGGAATAAATTCAATGCACGAAGGACCCCAACCCAGTGACACTATTCATCCAACAGCTATAGCAACATTCAGTGAGATTCTGTGTGGAAGCGGGGAAGGCAGGAACGGGCAAAGGCCTGGCCTAATCCCTTTCCCTCATGCTCATCTTCAGCCTGAGGCTGTTATTATGTAATGTCAGAAGCCGTTCAATAATTCCTGGACTAATGACAAACTTCCTACTCCATAATATATTGTCTCTTTTCTTCACTTTTTATATTGTCAGTTCTGAAAGTCATTTCCTCGTCTGCCAACTTGGCTCAGTGGTACTTATTACAGAGGGTTGTAAGGATTCGATGAGAAAACCCCTCCAAGGCCCTTGGCAATAGCAGTGAGGATTCCTTTCTTTCCCCAGCTTTGTCCTGTGACTGCCCTGCCTTCCTGGTGTTAGAATCACCTCCTCGTGGCTGGCTTCTGGGGAGTCAACCTATCCATACCCTCACTAGGAATGTGATCGCTGCTCTGGGTAGCTTTTCATATAAATTTAAGGGGTTTTGTTTGTTGGTTTGTTGCTTAAAACACCAACGGAGACCATGCACTTCTGCAAAGAGTCATGTGCCGGAAGACATAAAAGCAGAATTTGGTCTTACTTCCTGGTCAGCCCTACTTCCTGATTGAGCAAGGACAAAGAGCAAGGACAAAGAAAGCCCGAGCGCCCAAGGGCCAGAAGAACCCCCCACATCAGAATAACCAATCAGCTAGGACAAATACCCAGTCCCCAACCAATCATCCCATGGCAACTCCTTATCCTACCCCTCCCCTCCTGAGTGCTTATATACCGCAACACTCGAATAAAAAAACGAGGCTTGATCAGAACCTTGTCTTGCCTCCGTTCTTCGCGTTCCTTGTTTGTTTCATTCTCTTAGGTGGTTCCTGCGTGCCCTCGTTGCTGCCCCGCAGGCCGGGGCATCTGGCGCCCAACGTGGGGCGACCTGGGGACCCCCGACGAGAACGTCTACCGGAGAAGCCCTGGCCAGGCACCCCCCCAGAGTCGCCGCGAGGACCCGCGAGTGAAGACTCAGCATTAGATCGCCACGGTCCCACCCGCCGTGAGACAGATCGGAGTAAGGTAGGTAGACGATTTTTCAAACAAGATTTCAGAACATTTCACCCCTTTTTGCTCGACTGCTATTATTGGCTCTCTTGGTCGATTCTTTCCTGCCCACTAATAAGCACTCACTTGCCGATTTGGGGAAGAGTGAAAGGTACCCATCTCCGGCTGTGAGAACTCTGATTCACTTGAATTAGTATCGTCGCCCGGCTTTCTTGTCGCGAATTCTCTCCAATTAGATCTACTCTCAAAACCTTGAGCTTGCTTTGAACAAAAGGTCGTTCACCTCACAGACTCAACAAAGGGAATTCCTACTCGCCTGACGAGGGCAAAAGGGGTCTTCCCGTCTGTGCGGATCCGTGTAGGTGGATTATACCTACCGACTGTTTCATGCAAGCAAGGGAGTAAAGGGTAGAGTCGAAAAGAAAGTAATTCCGCCTGAATCCCTGGGTTGACGGGAAAATTCAGGCTGACCTGGAACGGGGATTATACGTCCCAGAGGCTTACGTGGGGGGGAAGGAGTCACTCGGAGAGCCATCCAGTCGACCAATAATGGGGAATTCTTTGAGTGCCCATGAAATGTTCCTTGACGGTGTCAAGATATCCCTCAGAGCGCGAGGAATAAGGGTTAAAAGAAAAGACCTTAGGCAGTTCTTTGAGTTTGTTCATGATACCTGCCCTTGGTTCCCCCTAGAAGGAACTATTAATCAAAAACGCTGGGAACGGGTAGGAGATGCCCTACAGGATTTTTATCGGGCCCTTGGCCCTGAGAAGATTCCCGTTACTGCCTTTTCTTATTGGAACTTAATTCATGACATTCTAAAAATCCATTCTCAAGACCCTGATGTTAAAGAGGTCATCAAAACAGGAGAGGAGATTCTTAAGGAAAACTCCCGTCCCCCCTCAACATGCTCTTCAGTCGTTATAGATCTCCCAGGAGAACCCCCAGAGACCCCTAAAAACCAAAAACCTTTAAATATTAAAAAAGAACCAGAAAAACCACAAGAAAAAATCCCCAATATCTACCCCTTGCTTACCTTTAAAAGAGATCATTCAGATCACCTAACCCCCGAAGGACAAGAAACCTTAGATGAGGAGGCGGCTCGCTATCATAATGACCCTTGGCGCCTAACTGCCCCGGCTCTTCATAGACCCCCACCCTATAATCCCAATTCCCTAGTTCATCCTTCTCCTCTTCCAGACTTTAACTCCCGTCCATCTGACCCCATCAGACAAGCTAAAATAACCCTTGCTCGAGAAGTTTCTTCTTTAAAGGAAATTTTACAGCAGAAACGAGAGCATGTCCAACTTATTAAAGAAATTCAAGCCCTCGAGGCTGAGCTTTCCACCCTAAGTCCTACCCAACAGAATACTCCTCCCTCAACAAAATCACCCCCAACAGACGAAAAACTATAACTAAAGCCCCGCCCCAGGCCCTATCGGCTAAAATACAATGCTAATGAACCTTGTTAAAAAAGTTAACTTTTAAGGCCTACGAGAAAATAAATAAATTTGTCTCTGTTATAGAATTTATCCAAAGTGAATGCTTGAAAATAATTATAATTGACTCTAGAATCTCAAAGAAATTGTTGAAATATAGATAAATAATGTATTAATTATAAAGAGCTAAGTAGCCCAGGTAACTGGCTACGCCCTTTGTTTATGGAGGAAGGGGTAGACGCCCTTCCCCCAGAAGACAGGTAATCTAGTTTCCTGCCAGGAACCATCTTTGAAAAATGTGGTAATTTACATTAGAATAAACCAAACCGAGTTTTACAGAGCTACTGGCAAATAAAAAGTAAAGTTTAAATTTGCCTCATAAAAAACCTAGAGGACAGAATTGAATCTATTAATTGATTATGTCTTGTATTTTTCTTAAAAATGTAAAGTGTTATTAATCTAGGAAATGCTAAATATATTTGACTTGCCAGCTTTAAAAGTTCAAAGTGCAAATTAAATTGGGAGAAATTATATAGTTGTGGTAATTAAATGTCTAAAGTATAAGAACTTATTTTTGAGAAAATAAAATGTTGTGTTTTCTCTAATAATTAGGAATTCAAAATAAGTTGCTTATTATTGGTCTAATTAAAAAAGGATTAATTAAAATTTTTCTATGCAAAAACTAGTTTAAAATCTAATTGATATCTTAAGATAATTATAAAAAGTATTATAATCTTTAAATCATATATGGATATACATATATATTTGATCATTTTTTCCATGTTAAAATTTCAAGGCTTTAACAGAGATGATTCTTGGAAAGCTCCAAGGGCCCGGAGTAATACAAGAAATTTATTCTCTTCTTAAAGGAAATCTTTTTAAATTTAACAGATCTAATATATTTGAAATTGCATGGAAAGCCTTATCAAATAAAAATTAATAAATTTATTTTAAATGTTATGAAGGTTTTGTCCTCTAAGAAGGGTGAAATGAAGTAACTAAATATTTCTTATAATCCAACAGCAGAATTTAAAAAGACAAAAAGCCCATAGCTGCCTGCATTCTTAATTAAGCTAAGAGGCGGGGCAACATTTGCTGCTTGTGAATCAGACATAAACATTTACTAAATTTGCTTTGCTTTCTAAATGAAGATACCTACTTTAATTACTTAAATATATTAGCTTTTTAAATTATAATCAAGGTTTTCAGCTAAATGAAAAGCCAATATTTTTATAAACAATTCTAATAAAGACCAGAAACAGCTAGTGAGATTTTTGTTGTCTGCAATATAAATTTGACTGTCTTTTAAAGGAACGGATTAGACAGCCACCATGATGGCCACATGTCTTGCCGCTCCCCCTGGGGCCGCCATCTTGGAAGCCATAGGGGCCAACCCTTTCCTTTGGAATAAGCCAATGTCTTTGTAAGCAATTTGATTAAGTATTCTAAGAAAGTTACTGAAGGCTTCCCATGATCCCTCTGTATATGCAAATTAGCTAATGGGGATACTCTTAAAAAATAAAATTCCAGCTTAATAAAAAAGGAGAAATTTGAGAGGTGCAGAAATGTAACTAGACCTTGTCTATACAAAAAGAAATTGACAGCCAGTTTGAAATTGAATTGTCATGGCCTAAAGCAAAGAATATCCTTACATAATATTATTCTACAATGTCATTATAATTTTTGATATTTTACAAACAGCATATTGTACAATTAATCCAAACAAACTTAAAAAATCTAAAAATTTTTTTAATGTTTGGCAGCAATTTAAAAGGGACATGAAAGGATTCAATTCCTTCCACTGTGTGAAAGGCCCCTTGGGAAGGTACTTGAGCATTCTATATTGGCCCTTTTTGTCAAAAGGAACCCTCTTCTCACAATTCAATTGCCCACAGCTGTTGCTTGAGTTTTCAGTTCATTCTGAGGTTGAAACCTCATGTTGGATGGTACCATAGATCTGTCTCTCGCACAATGGCGTGAGCTGGGCCCTCCCTGGAGAAGAAACCTGGGTTCCCCAAGATATATGATCAATGTCGGGGCCCCCCACCAGTGGGGGGATCCCAAGGCAGGTGCTGGGCATGGAGGCCATAGGGGCATAGGCTACCAAGGAGACAGAACTGAACCTTACATCACCCTGCTTGGCCCCGGAGGATGGCTGGTTAGTCAATGACGGGTAAGACTCCTCAAGGGAGGGGCAACCTAAGACAGGCACAGTTGCAGGGGGCCATCAGGAGAGAACTTGGGGGTCAACAGAGGTGTGGCACAGATCCTCACCCCCGCAACATTACAGGGGTTTGAACACTCGCCCCTTCTGAGGGAGGTCTCCTGCCCCATGGCTGCTTCGTGCTTCCCATGCCCAGCTCAGATTGGGACCCAGGCAACAAACAGATTTGGCCCAGCTAAGACTGAGACCCAGGCAACAGAGAAGTGGTTGATGGCAGCTGCCCTATACCTAAATCTAGCCTAAATCCAGGAGTGCTCAGGGCTTTCTCAAGGATGCATATAATCCTTTCCATTAACTAAAATTGTTGTTAAAGTATTAAATTTGACAGTAAAATGGTCAAGTTTTCAGATTAATTTAAATTGGCTAAATGAAATAAGGGAATATTCAAGAAAATCTAATTGTACAAAAGGCTGTTCCTAAAGTATTAACCAAAATTTCTATTTGTAGTTCATTTCATGGTAAAATTGCTTAACATGCAATGAACCTAAAGCAGTCATATTTTTGTGCAAAAAATTAAAATTTAAAGTTATCAAGACTGCATTATATATTTTCCAAAAGCCTCCTAATAATTAAATCAAAAAAGGGGGGGATAGTGGAGTAATATTATGTAAGGAAAAATACCTTGTAAGTAAATTACATCTAGAAAAATTTTTACTTTGAAAATTAATTTTCATTTGTTATGCTAACAGCAAGACACCCATGAAATACACACATGGTGTCAAAATAAGCCAAAGGAAAATTATTTGGGCAAAAATAAAAAGGATCCCAAGTCAAATTTATAGAAAAGACACCTTTATTAACTTTTGGTCGAGAATATGTTTGTATATTTTCAGAAAAAAAAACTCCAGGACCATGTGGATTCCTGCAACAGAGAGGAATTAGCAGGAAATAATTCAGCCATGAAGACAAGAGGAGACGGCATACGCTGAGGGGCTCTTCTATAGGCCCTACCTGCAACCTAAGACAGGCACTGGATCAGAGCGATTCAGTTAGACCGATGACGGGTAATGCAGGTGTTAAACCAGGTGTCCCAAGTCTCCCGACCTAAGACAGGTGCAGCCACCGCAGGGAAGGCTCTCTGGCCTTAATTCCAGGCTCTACCTCTCCTCCCCAAAAAGATACCGAGAGCCGTTACCTGTGGGCTTGGGAAACCCACGGGAGGAGCCGGGTCACTACTCCCTCGCTCGGTTAAAGCCCACTCCCGCTTAAAAACAGAAAGGGAGGAGATGCCGGGAGCCATAAAAGCAGAATTTGGTTTTACTTCCTGGTCAGCCCTACTTCCTGATTGAGCAAGGACAAAGAGCAAGGACAAAGAAAGCCCGCGCGCCCAAGGGCCAGAAGAACCCCCCACATCAGAATAACCAATCAGCTAGGACAGATACCCAGTCCCCAACCAATCATCCCATGGCAACTCCTTATCCTACCCCTCCCCTCCTGAGTGCTTATATACCGCAACACTCGAATAAAAAAACGAGGCTTGATCAGAACCTTGTCTTGCCTCCGTTCTTCGCGTTCCTTGTTTGTTTCATTCTCTTAGGTGGTTCCTGCATGCCCTCGTTGCTGCCCCGCGGGCCGGGGCAGTCATGGGCTTGCGCACACTGGGAGCAGGTTTATTCTGGTAAATGCATTTATAAGGACGGTATTAAATTCTATTAAGACTGGGCCCCACAAGGGCAGGCTAGATAATCACCTATTAGCTGGTGAGCAGCAGCCACCTGAGCAGAGGATCCCTGGTTGACAGATGTCACTGCAGCTACCTTTGCTGCAAAGAGATGATTGGTGGGGGCTATGGAAGGCCTTGGCACGCAGGGAACAGCGCCAACAAGGCTGCATATCCCACACCCCACACCATGAGACTGGCACTTAGGAAGAATCCCATTCTGCCTTCATTCACTCTCCCACAGGCTGGAGGAAGCTGCTCTCCCTGCCTCTCCCAGGACCCTTCACAGCAGCACACCGGAGCATCCCTGCCAGCTAAGAACAGTGCTAGGTTCTGTCTGACACAGGAACCATAATTATCTCATCCTCCTGTGCCCAATGGAGGGATTCCTCTAAGAAAGAATGAAAAAGACTTTAGTCATTCCCTTCTGAGGTTAAATAACACAGTTTGCTTCAGAAATGGGGGAACCATAGGAGCCCCTAATGACATACGTATATATTAGAAGCCTGGTGCAGGAAATTCGTGCACTTGGGGTGGGGGGGGTGTCTCTCAGCCCGGATTGAGAGAGGGCACAGGCCATGCTGAGGGACCCAACCAGTGCAGGATCAGGGCTGGGAAGGGACACAGGAGATTGCCCAGACAGGGAGGGATCATGGGAGGGCTCCAGGGCATGTCTGGTCCATTCCACTCAGTCCCCATCAATCGGACCCCAGCAGCAAGCTAATCTGCCAGTTGGAGCATCTGCCCCCTGGTGGTAAATGCATGTCATAGCTAGCGGTTAAGTTGCCTTAATATATCATTAACACTAGAGGCCTGGTGCACAAAATTCATGCTTGGGGGAGTCCCCTCAGTCCAGCCTGCACCCTCTCCAATCTGGGACCCCTTGGGGGATGTCTGACTGCCGGTTTAGGCCCAATCCTAGGCCTAAACTGGCAGTCAGACATCCCTCTCACAATCCAGGATGGCTGGCTCTTAACTGCACACCTGCCTTCCTGCCTGATCACCCCGAACCGCCTCTGCCTGCCTGCCTGGTCACCCCCCAACTGCCCCCCCTGCCAACCTGGTCACCCCATAGAGCCTGCTGTTCAGTCGTTTGGTCATCTCTCACTAACCCCCCTGCCGGCCTGCCTGGTCGTCCCCCAATTGCCCCCCTGCCGACCTGCCTGGTTGCCCCCCACTGCCTTCCTGCTGGCCTGGTCCCCCCAAATGTCCCCATGCTGGCCTGGTCACCCCCCAACTATCCCCCTGTTGGCCTGGCTGTCCCCCAACTGACCCCTGCTGGCCTGGCTGTGCCCCTACTGTCCCCTGCTGGCCTGCTCACCCCTAACCACCTCTGCCTTGGTCCTGCCACCATGGCTTTGTCCAAAAGAACATCCGGTCTCCTGGTCTCCCGGTCTAATTAGCATATTACCCTTTTATTAGTATAGATATTACACTTTGATTGGTTGAATGGCTGACCAGATGATCGGACCTATTATATTAGGCTTTTATTACATACGATATTTCCTGTGCCCATAACTCCACTTTCCTTCTCCAGCCACCTGCCTTCCCAGAGTCATGGCCTCACCACTGAAAGAGTAAGGCAGCATAGCCCTGGACGGTTTGCTCAGGGGTTAGAGCATCAGCCCGTGGACTGAAGGGTTCCAGGTTCCATTCCAGTCAAGGGCACATGCCTTGGTTGCAGGCTCCATTCCCGATCCAGGGTCAGGGTGCATGCAAGGACAGCCAATGGATGTGTCTCTCTCACATTGATGTTTCCCTCTATCTCACCCCCTCTTTTCCACTCTCTCTAAAGACCAATGGAAAAATATCCTTGGAGTGAGGAGGAGTAACAAAACAAACAAAAAGAAAAGAGTAAATCAGCATAATCATTGAGTCTTTGTGATGTCTTAGCTGCAGGCAGACAAAGATGAAAGATCACAGTCTCACCTTTCAGGAAGTTCCCAGCATGGCAGGAAAGACAGGGCTAGGATGCCTCCTTGGGAGGTCAGAGAAGGCTGGGTCTTTAAGGACACTTTCCAGAGGACAAGAGGGAGAAAGGCATTCTGGGGCTTGTGTAGAGTGTGACAGGCATGGGAGGCTCCCCTGGAGCAGTCCTCAGAGAGAGCGCACAGTGGCTGGGAGAGCATGCAGTGCACCCACCAAGCAGCTCTGGTCAGAAAGAGAACTAAATGCACATTGTTGGCTAACACACATGAAAAGAATCAAACCTAAAAGAGTCGTTGTTCTGGAAGCAGCTGTGAGAAAAGGAAGTGGTCTGTAGGATGGGAGACAAATATGCATTTAATTAGGGTGGAAGGTTTCTCCTGGAAGCTCCTGCAGCCACAGCAGAGTCAGGCTGGTCCTGGGAGAGAGCTGTCAGCACCTCCACTCTGCCCCTGCTTGAAGGCTGGATCATAACCATGGAGAATGCACAAGGGTCAGGAATGTTATTTGCTGCTGTAAATTATTGTGAGTAAAGATGACCTGTAGCATAATTGGTCCCCCAATTGTTTATGAATTATCCAAAAAAGATAAAGCCATCCTTTAATCCACCTATTAAACAAGATAAAGCATTGGTGGTAAATTCATTTTCTTGCCTTTAATAAAATGGGCCAATGGTTATTCTGCCTCTCTAGAAACCCAGTTAACTGAAATATTATACTTCTCAATCAGTAGATTAAAAGGGTCTTGATTACACTAAACATGTATGTTAAATACATTTCATCATACAGGCAACTCATACATGAACAAAACGTATTTTCAAATCTGTCAAAATTGGGATGAAATGAAACACGACACTCCAATTTTAGGATCAAACACTTAGAGGAGGAACTTGGGCAAAAGTACGTTGTAGGAACATCAGACAGAAAACTCCCCTGAGAGAGGGCCTCGCCTGTGTCTGCCACACTTCATCTGGGAAAAGCTGGGAATTTTTAGAGATGAAAAAGGCAGGTTTAAGGAATTTTTAAAATTAAAGGTGTTCATGGAAGAAACACAGGGCTACAGAGCTACAAAGGTTACATTTCCATAAGACAAGGAAGCAGGGAGCAGCAGAAGTTACATTTCCGTAAGATAATGGAACTGGGAAAAGCCAAAGGTATTTACAAAATAAAGAAGGAGGGCCTCACTTGCCCCATGTGAGGTTTGACATTTGAGCTCAGGAATTGCTATAGTGACCCAATCAAAGGGAATGTTGACCAATCAGAGGGGATATCAGGACATAGGAACTGCAGCCTTTATAAACCATGGAAGGAGGAACTCGGTGGGACTCTTTCCCCCTCCCTACACGGAAGTCTGTGCTGTGAGATTCTTTCCCCTTCCCCACATGGGAGTCTGTACTTGTTCTTCAATAAATTTCCACCTTTGCTATTCCATCTTCCATCCATGGTTTCATTCTTCGACTCCCATGGACAAAGAATCCCAGGAAGCCACCCTTCCCAGGGGAACAGCGGGTATTCCAGTCCAAAAACCCTGTGTCATTACTGCCTCAGAGGCCCGGTGGCCTAAAGTTTCCTTGCACACAAATGTATTTGGGACAATTCAGAAAGCATTCTCTCAAGTTTGCAATCTCCATCTTCTAAAGATGTTTTTAAATCTTAAGATTTATTATTTTGCTCTAAATAGCTTCTATTGTTTACTTAAGCAAGCTTGGGGCATTCTGAATTTTAATGGATTCTGAAAAAATATTCATGTGATTTTTTTCTCTCTAATTGCTGTCTTACCTGATGAATGTGTATTCCCAACTGTGGCCAACAGTTGCCAGCTGCCTTTATTGTTACACCGTATTTCATCAAATTCCAAACAGGCACAGAAAAGGAAAAGGTACAAAAAAGAAGAGGTACAGCTCCAAGGTTGGATCACTTAACACTAGGATGAGAAGAACTTTCTAGAAAAGGAAAAGAGAATCTAGACTCCCGGCTCCAAGCCTTTGTTTGCTCAGTAGGAATTTCTCAAAATCTTTTCTGGAGCCACTTACTTAGAATTCTTTCTTGGCTTCCAAGAAAAATCTCAGTCAGGAGTCTGTGTCTCCATGAATGTCCCAGTTTAGGACACTGAACAAGTTTATCAGCTGTACCCGTGTGCAAAGCCATTCGCAGTAAGCAATGGTGACTTGTGTCCTTTCTGACCCTCTCCCTGCCATCTCCTTCATCCCTGCCCACTTCTGCCCTGTTGTGACTCCAGTTTTGTTAAATCTGGCTTATTAGACACTAGGTGGATTCAGAACTATGGGGAAACTATATAGTACATGTTGACTAAAGCAAGAGCTAAAACCTGATTTTTTTCCCAAGATTGTGGGTCTGAGAGAGACACCATGAGACTTGCATTGGGAAAACAGGATTACTGTATGTGAAGCAAACCTCAAGTATTGAGTTGTTCCTGAAACATTCTGATTATCATTAGTAACTTGAGACTTGCATCATCTAAAATTATATTTAAGACTCTCCCCTCATGCAGGAAATTCTATGACATCTCCCTAAAATCCTATAAGAAAATTTCAAATAGCCTTACTAGCTTTTTCTAGAATATGTATCAAAGAAAAGCACCATCTTTTTCTCATAGGAAGCTCTCACCAGGGCTTTTAAAACTTCAACTCTAATTTAATTATTCCCCGGAGCCTCTCACATGGCTACCAATCCTATATAATAAGAGCCTAATATGCTAAGTGTTCAGTTGCTATGATGCACACTGACCACCAGGGGGCAGGCCTTCAACTGGTAGGTTAACTTGCTGCTGGGGTCCTGCTGATCGGGACTGGACAAGATGGGCTGGATATGCCATGGAGCCCTTCCACTGTCCTTCCCCGGCCCTGATCGTGCACCGGTGGGGTCCCTTGGCCTGGCCTGCCCCCTCTCCCAATCCCAGACCCCTTGAGGGATGTCGGAGAGCCATTTTCGGCCTGATCCCCACAGGTCAGGCCATGCACGAATCCATGCACCGGGCCTCTAGTACTTCACATAAAAAATGCTGCACTTTGAATACATGGCTACATTTTCTCAGAAATTAAAGAGGGGAGGATAAACTGACAGGGTTGGACTTTAATCACTCAGCCCATCCCAGTGGACTCACTTTACTCATGTGAACAATGTAACAATGACCTTACTTTACCTAAAATGAAAAACTGAAATACGTGGGCTGCACATAAAACCAAACCAGTAGACATTTCAGGGAGATATGAACCTAACATTGAACAAGATGCCTAAATGCCTAAGTGTTCCTTCCCAATACTTTTCACCCCTTAGCCTTTCCTCCACCCCATAACCAGCTTATAAAAATTCCACATCCACCTGTAATAGTCCCAATAGCTCCCCACACACTCACCACCCTTCAATGTGTGATGAAGTCGCCTGGAGCTGACCTTTTCATCAGCATCTTTGTAGCTTACATCTGGCACCTACTTGATGCTCAGACACCAGTACCGATATTATTATCTCAGAGAACATGTTCTGGCATCTAGTATCGTACTGTCGCCTCCACAGTTACAACCTGTGAAAATGGTAGTGCCAGGAAGCAGCAGTATCTTCCTTAAGGAATGCATATTGTGTTTCCTCTGTTTTCCATGTGCTTTTTAATTCAAACAACAGCTACACTTGCATTATTCCCCTCCAATGTTCACTTAAAAGAATGGGCTCACTTAGCGGTTTCTGAGCATTCATTCTAAGGAAAGCTATGTTTTCTGGATCCTCACTTTTATTTTCTTCTGCTGCTTTCACACTATGAGACACAAGGAACACACTGAGCAGGTACTCTCCCGCAATAACCAGCAGTTCTGTGATCTGTCATCATCATAAAGTTCCTTCACCTCGGTTTCTAAGGACATGTAGAAATAATTATTTGGTATTCTTGCCACTTTCTCATCTTTCATTTCTAATTCTCTATTGTGGTTCTTGGAGGGCAAATCTTTTCTTTTGCCATTTAGCTATTCTTCATATATAACTACACCCCTCAATTTCCTTTCACAAGCAGAAAGTGGAACAGAGCACAGTTAAATCAAAAGAAACTGTACTCTGAGCCTCCTTGTCAGCATACTGATGAATGCCATCCCTGAAGCTGGAAAATCATAATTAATAGTTCTTTTAAAAAATAAAATGATCCCCCATCTGGAGTGGCTTGGTGGTTGAGCATCGACCTGTGAACCGAGATGTCATGGTTCGATTCCTGGTCAGAGCACATGCCTGGGTTGCAAGCTCAATCCCATGTGGGGTGTGCAGGAACATCATCATTGATGCTTCTATCTGTCTCTCCTCTCTCTTCCCCTCTGAAATCAATAAAAATATTTTTTTAAATAAAATGATCTGTAGATCCAAAATACTGTACTGTATATGAAGCATTATATTACTTCCCATTGTTCAAGTCTGCAATGGGCAACCCATTGTTTCCATGAGGTTCTACTATAAAAACACCTTCCAGTAATTTACAATTAGGAAAAAAAATGTACACTCATACTGGGTTGGGTTGGAGAGAGATAAAGATTGAGAGAGAGTGAGAATGAATGAGTGAATGAATGAGTCAATGAATAAATATATTGGACTCCACAAACCACCCAGCCATAATCATCATCTTAATCGATCATAGGAGTGTCTTTTCATTTTATAAAAAGATTAATAAAAATAATGTAGAATTGTTTTCTCATCTTATATTTGTAAACATAGTAGAATTCAGAAGTTTCTCAGAAAACAGACCAGTAACCGCCATCCAGTTTGCAGGGCTGTTGCTGAGAGGATTGGCAGGGCTAGAAAGTTGGGATATGGGAGCTGCTGGTGGAGAATGGGACGCCCAGCCCAGAAGAAATCAAATACTGGTAGAGGGGGCACATGGGATGTGGCTAGGAGCAATACCACGTGATCCATGGCTACAGAAAAGGGGAGCACAATGTGGTCAGAAAGGCCTCAAACTCCTCCTCGACATAGAAAACCGATTTTTACAAAGATCTAAGCCCAACTAAGGTGAACACTTCAATGTTTCTTCACATGCCTTGTTTTCCCTTTTAAGAATAAAAGTTGTCCAAATTAAATATTTCTGCTAATGTTACTATATATGCCTAAACAAAGAAGACGAAGGGGGGCTTTAAAAAAACACACACAGGAAAAGAAAGAAAAATTTAAAAATCCTCAAATTAGTCATCTTAGTTCCAAATGGAACGAAATTAAGAAGAACAAAACTGGTTTCTAATAGGGTACCAACAAATATCCAAGTATTGCTCTCTGCTCCCTGCCCCAGCTCCCACTCCACACACTAATAAATGAGAAACACACCTAAAGCCCAACGTGTTATGTTCTGCTTAAGAAATGGGCCTGACCCCAGGCTCCACAGCTGGCTGTCTCTGTCCAGTGGGACACTGTGCACAGAGATGCTTTCGGCTATAGTAGGATCCCGCATGGTTGGTGGGGGTAGGAGAGGATTTTCAGAATCTTCTTGTGGCTCCTCTGTAGGCACTGCAAAGATGGCTGGTGAGGGTTCCCTTTTCTTCACATCCTCATCAGTGCTTGTTGTTTGTTGATTTATTGATGGTAGCCTTTCTGACAGGTGTGGTTTTAATTTGCTTTTCACTGATGATTAGGGATGTTGAGCATCTTTTCATATGTCTATTGCCCATCTGTATATCTTCTTTGGAGAAGTTTCTATTCAGGTTTTCTGCCCATTTTTAATTGTAATATTTGGGGTTTTTTTGGTGTTGAATTTTATAAATTATTACATTTTGGATATTAACTCTTAACATATGTATCTTTGATGAATATATTCTACCATACAGTGGGTTGTCTTTTAATTATGTTGATGGTTTCCTTTGCTATGCAAAAACTCTTTAGTTTGATATAGTCCCATTTGTTTATTTTTTCTTTTGTTTCCCTTGCCAAAGGAGATATATCAGAAAAAAATATTTCTATGACAAATGTCCAATATTTAACTGCTTATGTTTTCTCCTAGGATTCTTATAGTTTCAAGTCCAACATTTAAGTCTTTAATCCATTTTGAGTTTATTCTTGTGTGTAGTGTAAGAAGGCGGTCTGGTTTCATTTTTTGCACGTACATGTCCAATTTTTCCAGCACCATTTATTAAATAGACAATCGTTGTTCCATTGTTATCTTTTTGCCTCTTTTGTCAAGTATTAATTGACTATAAAGATGTATACTTATTTTTGGGCTCTCTCTTCTGTTCCACTGAACTATATGTCTGTTTATGCCAATACCATGCTGTTTTGATTACTATGACCTTGTAGTATATTTTGGTATCAGGTAGAGTAATTCCACCAACTTTTGTTTTTCTTTCTCAATAGGGGACTGGGGTAGGGAGGGGAAAGAGATACTTGGATTTTGATTTGTACCCTATTCAGGGTCTTTTGTGGTTCCATATAAATTTTTGGAATATATGTTCTAGTTCTGTAAAATATACCATTGGTATATTGATAGGAATTGCATTGAATCTGTAGATTGCTTTGGGTAGTATGGACATTTTAATGATGTTAATTCTTCCTATCCGTGAACACAGTATATGCTTCCCCTTATTTGTATCTTCCTCTATTTATTTTTTCAATGTTTTATAATTTTCTGAATTCAAGTCTTTTACAATCTTAGCTAAATTTATTCCTAGGTATTTTATTCTTTTTGAAGCAATTGTGAATGGGGTTGTTTCCTTTTTTAGTTTCCCTTTCTGATAGTCCATTATTGATGTATAAAAATGCAGTTGATTTCTGGGTATTTATTTTGTAACCTGTTATGTTACTTACTTCATTTATTAGATCTAGTAGTTTTTTGGTGGAATTTTTATGGTTCTATTTATACAATATCATGCCATCTGCAAATATGACAGTTTTACTTCTTCCTCTCCATTTTGGATGCCTTTTATTTCTTCTTGTTGTCTGATTTCTGTGGCTAGGACTTCCAGTACTATATTGAATAAGAGTAGTGAAAGTTGACATCCCTGTATTTTTCCTGATCTTAACTGGAATGCTTGTATCTTTTCCCCATTGAGTATGATGTTGGCTCTGGGTTTGTCATATATGGCCATGATTACGTTGAGGTATGTTCTCTCTATTCCCACTTTGCTGAAAGTTTTTACCATAAATGGGTACTAGATTTTATCAAATGCTTTTCCTGCATCTATTGATATGATCATGAGGTTGTTATCCTTCAATTTGTCTAAGTGGTGCATCACGTTTATTGTTCTGTGGATATTTTACCAACCTTGCATCCCCGAGATAAATCCCACTTGATCATGGTATGTGATCTTTTAAATGTATTGCTGGATTCCGTTTGATAATATTTTCTTGAGGATTTTAGCATATATGTGCATCAAATATATTGCCTATAATTTTTATTCTTTGTGCTGTCTTTATCTGGTTTTGGAATTAGGATAATGCTGGCCTTGTAAAATGAGCATGGAAGTCTTCTCACCTCTTGAAGTTTTGGTATAGTTTGACAAGGATAGGTGTTAGTTCTTTGAATGTTTGGTAAAATTCACCTATAAAGCCATCTAATCCTGGGCTTTTGTTTGTTGGGAGTTATTTTTGTTACTGTTTCAGTTTCACTAGTTTTATTCTGTCTATTCAGATTCTCTGTTTCTTCCTGATTTCGTTTTGGAAAGTTGTATGCTTATAGGAATTTATCCATTTCTTCCAGATTGTCCAATTTGTTGGCATATAATTGTTCATAGTATTTTTTTTACAATCTTTTGTATTTCTTTGGTGTCAGTTGTTACTTCTCATCTTTTGTTTCGGATTTTATTTATTTGGGTCCTCTCTCCTTATTTCTTGGTGAGTGATGAGTCTGATTAAAGGTTGTTAATTTTGTTTATCTTTTTAAAGAACCAGCTCTTGGTTTCATTGACATTTTGTGTTGAATTTTTTAGACTCTATTTCATTTATTTCTGCTCTGATCTTTATTATTTTCTTCCTTCTATTCACTCTGATGGGCAATATCGCCCATCTCTCAGTCTTTCCTGAAAGAGGTTTATTGGGATACTTCCAAAGCTACTGCTGAGGATCGGCTTCTAATTCAGCCATCACTGGAGACCAGAATAAAAGACTAGAAATGCCAGAGGATACCTCTCTTGCCTTTTCCCTCTAACCCCCTCCAAGTCAACAGTATCCTCCTAGAAGAAGTTTGCACAACATCTGGAACCCCAGTTTTTTTTAGCAGCTAACCGAGGGAAAATCCCCCCAGATCACCTGGCTCTAATACTCAACAAGGACTATAGCAAATAAAGAAACAGTTCTTAATGGGTTCAGGGTCACCACCTCGAAGCTATACCTACCCCCTGATACAGATGGAGCTGGCAAAAGGCCCATCTCTAAGTTTCTCCCTGGGAGGAACTTAACTACATACTTTCCCAGCTGCTGCTTGAGGGACCAGCTTCTAATCATCCTGCACCTCAGGGATGACTGCAATCTTCCCCCTTTGGGACACCGATATAATGATACAACTCCTAGCTACATCTTCACCATTATTTTATATCATCACACTGTATGATCCTGCCATATTCAATTCTATGTAAGTCCTTGAACAAGCCCTTTTGTTTAAATTAATAATGCTATCTCTCTCCAAATGCCTCTCAGGACCCCTTCACCTAAAGGTGTTATTTCAGGACTAATTTCAGATTGTTAGTACTTCTGGAAAGCCTCTGATTTTGTAAGTATAATATTCCAGAATGTACTGCGGAAACTTTCTTCTTCGAAATAATTTGAAAACTCTACTCCTTACTTCCCCAAATTCCCATGTCAATGAGTCAATAATTCAGTGGCTATCCCTCCAACAACCTCTTTAATCTAATTATATATGTATTCCTTCATTTTTTTCTACCTCTATCCTCAGCTGGTTTAAAATTAGTGGATACGTAGCAGAGAAATCATCAGAAGCCAGGTGTTAGGGAAAAATGTCCTTACCCTACTCAGCAGGTGAAGAGATGGTTCAGCACCAAGGACAGAGGCACCCAAACTTACTTGTCCCATTCATATGCTTTTAGTCATTCCATGATTGTGTTCCTTAGGCTAAGAGCTCCCCCTTGTTGCTGAATTTATCTCAGTCATAGCTGTCATCTTATATTGAAATTATTTGTTTCTTATGTATCGTCCCTACCACACTTAAGGGTACTACCCTCCTTAGCCTAACTTAGTACAATTTCTGGGACTTAGTAGACTCAGTAAATTATACATGAACTTATCAATGAATCAATGACTCAATAAATAAACAAATACATTTCAGGAAAAGAAACAGTAAAATCTTAGGACACTTAGAAAAAACAAGTATGCAAGGATTCAAAAATCATATATTTGTTATTAGCCCTTCATACATCAGTTCTCAACCCTGGCTGTTCATCAGAATGATCTGTAGAGATTATTAAAAATGCAAAATCCAAGTTGCTGCCTCAGATATGTAGAATATGAATCCTGAGAGTGGGGGTGTGGCATGTGTAAGGGAGTCGGGACAAGTGATATCTAAGGGCATGAAATAATTATTCTATATATAGCTTTAAGTGCTGCTATCCTAAAGGGGGAATTAGGCATTTTGGAGGGGAGGAAGCTCCAGCTGTGTTTTTATGAGCGACAGGCAGGACCCAATCTTTTCAGCGAGGTTAAAGGGAAATCAAGAGAAATTATGTCTTTATGCTGACATCTGCTGATCTCCCACTCCTGCTGGTAAAGTTATTCTTTCTGGTCCTCCCCTTCCTATCTGCAACCTACAGGTATACATTTCTCAGAACCACTTTGCTTCCCAGGTGGTGCCAGTAGCACAGGCAGGTCCACCCTGCTTCAACTAGGGAATCAAAGAAATGCCCAAACCAGCACGGTGGACATGAGAGAAAACCTCTTTCAGCTTTTTATTTCCTTTCTTTTATCAGACTTCACCTTTCAGGCTATCTTTGTAGAACTCACTGCAAAAAGTTCTTATCAAAATGTGAGTGCTAAACATGTTTCATTAAAACTTGAAAGATCCTATATCTATAAGTAATTTGAGCTGCGAGGCACATTTCAATTAAGGTAATCTGTTGTTTTTTTAATTTTTGTCCAGAAACTGTAAATTTTAATTTTAAACACTTACATAAAGGGATTTCTGCCAGATTTTCCACAGATCTGAAGGTATTTATTGACTGGACTTCATTATTCAATTCAATTCAGAAAAATCATTCCTGGGTCTCTATGCCCATCGTTATAACAGTTGACCCAGTCCTTTCCTTAAGTAGCTATGGTCTGATTAAAGTATGCAGGGCTGGCCTCAAATGATGTGAATGGAGACTTCACCCATCCTCTTCATCACTCTTCTATAAAACCTAGGAGCCTCGTGACCTTTATGACATAACTATGCTAAGAACAATTTACTTGACAAATCTATAAGGAGGCTTCATTTTTTAACTGAATTTTAAAACCTTGATTTATTAACTCTGTTATTTAAAACTTGTGTTTTAATATTTGTAAATTCCATATTAATATGGTATGAGAGTTGTTTCTTTGCAGGAGAATATTCAAACTCTAAAAATTATAATCAGTTTTAAAGGATAACATTTGGCCCTACCCAGTTTGGCTCAGTGGATAGAGTGTCGCCCACAGACTGAAGGGTCTCCAATTCGATTCCCGTCAAGGGCACATACCTCAGTTGCAGACTTGATCCCTGGCCCCAGGTGGGATGTATGCTGGAGACAACCAACAATTGTCTTTATCACATTGATGTTTCTCTTTCTGTCTCTCCCCCTCCCTTCCACTCTCTCTAAAAATCAATGGAAAAATATCCTCAGATGAGGATTAACAACAACAATAACAAAATAAAATATTTGATGAAAGGTTGAACTCTTCAGTGTATTTGAAACCATTTAGAATTACATAAAAACTAGTGGTCCGGTGCACGAAATTTGTGCAAATTAAAAGGGGATTAATAAGAGGAAATATTTTAATATTGCTATTTGCCCTTTCTCTATAATAGAAGTGTCAGAGAAAGAAAATTAGTAAAATGTGTATGAAAATCTTCCTCCTGTCAGAGTCTGGGGTGCACCATGGAACCCAGAGTCAAGTCCCCGCCCACGCACATGTGCCTCAAAATCGCACGAGACCCAGACCCAGCCACCCCCCCATGGAGCTAGATCCAGACCCAGCCAGTCCCACCCTTGTCAAGTCCCGCCGGGTGGGGGGTGCAGCCTCAGGTCCCTGCTGATTGCTCATTTAGGCTCATTACGGGAAGTAGGCCTCCACTGTGGGTGCAGCCATCTTGTGTTATGGAAACCCCCCCTCCACTGTGGGTACAGCCAACTTTGTGGCGGAGTGACAGTCAATTTACATATTCCCTCTTTATTATATAGGGTGTATATCTCCTTCAGTTATTATAATATATATTATATTATATAAATATATACATATATGTATATATTTCCTTTCTTTAAAATTAAAAAAAAATTTTCTACATCCCTAAGCTTTTCAGAAAGGCTAATTATTAAAATATAACCAAAACTTTGTTAGTTATAGTATTTCTGTTTTTCAAGGAAGGAAAAGCTCTCTTTAACTACAACTAAAATCAATGTACTTATAATAATACTAGAGGCCCAGTGCACAAAATGTGTGAACTGTGGGGGAGGGGTACCCTCAGCCCGGCCTGTGCCCTCTCGCAGTCCAGGACCCCTTGCTCCTTACTACCCGCCTGCTCGCTGCTCATTAGTGCTGTCATAGAGGTGGCAGAGGCTCCTGTCTCCGCTGCTGCACTCACCAGCCATGAGCCCGGCTTTGGCTGTGTGGAGCTCCCCCTGAGGGAGTGCACTGACCACCAGGGAGCAGCTCCTGCATTTAGCATCTGCCCCCTGGTGGTCATTTTGCATCATAGTGACTGGTCATTCCCCGGTCGTTCCGACATTTGGATGATTTGCATATTAGGCTTTTATTATATAGGATTACTACAGTACCTGCCATATGGCTTCCATCTCCTGGTCTGTCAAAATAGAAGTGATAGAAGAAAGAGACAGTGGTAACGATACAATGAAAATGAGGAAACCATTAAAATCACTACAGATGAACATAAACTTAATTTACTAAATACTCTTGGATGTGAATTGTCATACAGAAAAAAACTATTTAAAGCATGATTCAAAATTGTGTCTGTATTGATTTATGTTCTTGGAAGCTAAAAATGTAAGATACTACAAGTGTTGTGCATTTAAGAAATGTTTTGAAGTGTTCTGGTCAAGATGGCAGCATAGGTAAACACCATACTTAGAACCTTCAACAACTACATCAAAATTACAACTAAACTGCCTGAAAACTAGGGGTCCTAGCTGAGCAGAGTTCTATCACTAAGGATATACAGAAGAAGCCACACTGACACTGGTAGGAGAGGTGAAGACACAAAATGGGCTTATCCCACACCCCCGTGTGATGAGTGAAAATCAGGAGGGACATTTTGCCTGCAGTGGTCTCCCCTAAGAAGTGAGGGGTCCCAGCCTCACACCAGGCCTGCAAGCTCAGGGTTCCAGTATCAGGAAGAGAAGTCTCAAAGCCTCTGACTGTGAAAATCAGCAGGGATTGTGGCTGAGTGAGACAGAGAGCTGCTGGAGTCACAGGCAGTTCCCCTTAAAGCCCATGCACAGACTTACTCAAACTCACTCTCTCTGAGCTCCAGCACTGGGACACCAGGCACACACAAGGAGGAACTGAGTTGTCTGACATCAGGGCAAGAGCTGGAGGGACAGCTTTCTGCCAGAAAAAAAAAAAAGTTCTGGAAAAGGCCATTGATCCTTTGCTGAGCACTCCCCAAACTAGCCTGCAGGTGAGCCCCATAACTAAGTCAATCTGGTTAACACTGTTTGCCCCATACCTGTGATTCCCTGATACCCAACCTCACCAAACTTGTGGGCCCAGCTGAGCTGTTTCTAGGGGGTTTTCCATACAAATGGGCTGTCTTGACTCATGCTTCAAACATTCCTAAAACTTCTCAAACAAGCAGCATCTGGCCTAGCAAGCCCCATATATCTTGCTAAGTGGCCTCAGGCCTGGTGCTAGCAACAGTTAGCCTCAGTTTAGAGCTTGGCCTCTCCTGGGCAGGGCATAGGCAGTGGCTCACCTTGTACCTCCTGGGAGGCCCCAGAGCCAGTGAACATGGTGGTGAGCTTCAGACCATGCCAGATTACAACCCAGCCACCTTCATAAGCAACACACTCAAAGGCAGACTTGGCAGGCACCAAACCCTTACTGAAGCAGGACCTGCTCTGTGGGATCAGCCCCTGCCCAGCAGATCCTAAGCTATAGTTTCAGCCAGTCCTCACAGCCAGTTGGCCTGGGGTCAGTCCCTCCCAGTGACTTTCCAACAACAATCAAGAATCAACTACAACAGGACAGTGCACACAGCCCACACATAGGGTGCACACCAGCTCAGTGACTGGGGAGGCTGCACCACTAGGTCCTATAGGAAACCTACTACATTAGGCCACTATACCAAGATCTAATACATGGAAACACCCACAGGAAAGCAGCCAAAATGAGAAGACAAAGAAAGAGATCCCAAATGAAAGAACAGAAGTCTTCAGAAAAAAAGAATTAAATGAAAGAGCGGTAAGCCGATACAGAGTTAAAAGCAATTGTTAAAAGGATGTTCAAAGAACTTAGTGAGAAATTCAACAGCATAAAAATAGGATGTGCAAAGCTAAAACAGCAACAACAACAACAACAAAAAACAGTCAGAAATGAAGAATGCATTTATTAAAATGAAGAATTACAGGGAATCAACAGTAGAGTAGATGAAGCCAAGAGTCAAACCAGCTATTTGGAATATAAGGAAGCAGAAAGCAATCATAACAGCAAAAATAAAAGAATAATAAAAAAATGAAGATAGTTTAAGATGTGCTGGGACAACTTCAAGTGGTCATGATGTGACCAACTTTCACATCATGGAGTGCCTCAAGGACAAGACAGAGGAAGGAAGTAAAAACCTATGTGAAAAAATAATGACAGAAAACTTCCCTGATATGGTGAAGGAAGTGGACATACAAGTGAAATAACTGCAGAGAGCCCCAAACAAGATGAACCCAAAGAGGCCTACACCAGGACACATCATAATCAAAAGGCCAAAGGCTAAAGACAAAGAAAGAATCTTAAAAGCAGCAATAGAAAAGCAGTTAGTTACCTACACCAGAGCTCTCATAAGACTATCAGCTGATTTATCAACAAAAACTTTGCAGAACAGAAGGGACTGGCACAAAATACTCAAAGTGATGAAAAACAAGGACCTACAACAAAGATTATTTTGACCAGCAAAGCTATCCTTTAGAATTGAAAGACATAAAAGAGATTCCCAGACAAGATAAAG
The DNA here is from genome assembly GCF_963455305.1 of Plecotus auritus. Lineage (NCBI taxonomy): Eukaryota > Metazoa > Chordata > Mammalia > Chiroptera > Vespertilionidae > Plecotus > Plecotus auritus. Next base: position 149,669,043 of record NC_137770.1, read on the forward strand.
CTAAAGGAGCTCATCACCACCAAACCAGCATTCCAAGAAAAGTTAAAGCATCTTCTTTAAGAAGAAGAAGCTGGGGGGATAAAAATATGAATAATATAATGACAATAACTACATATCTATGAACAATTGCTTTAAATTAAAATGGATTAAATGCTCCAATCAAAAGACACATGGTGACTGAGTAGATAACAAAAAAGGATCCTTACTTATGATGTCTACAAGAGACTCATTTCATATTGAAATACTAGGTGTACCGGATAATAATGCAGATTTTTTTCAATAGATGGAGTTACACATATGTTGATATACGCATATGCGATTTGATATGTATGCTATTTTGTTGTATTCACAACAAGCTTCAAAACTTCATATGTCAAATTTTCTGAAGGTGTTAACATCATAGGTATTTTTATGCTTTAAAATGTCGAATTTCATGCCAAAATAAAAGAGCATTTGTGGTAAGTTTTAATTCATTACTGTATTTTGAAGAAAAGTGCTGATGAATCATATACTTTGGGAAGCTTATGGTGAACATGCTCCATCTCAAGATACTTGTGAACACTGGTTTAAATGCTTTAAAAATGATAATTTCAATGTGAAAGACAAAGAACATCCAGGTTAATTTGAACCACACTTTGATTGTAAAATGACCAGAATGAGCCAGAAGACATGGCTAAGTAATTTTGCTTCATGATAACGCACCATCATACACTTCAAAACCAGTTAAAGACACGTTAAAAGATCTTGCCTGGGAAGTATTAATCCACCCGCTTATTCACCAGACCTTGCTCCTTCAGATTACCACTTGTTCCGATCGATGGCACATGCACTTTCTGAGCAGCACTTCAAAAGGTACAAACAAGTGGAAAATTGGGTCTCTGAATGGTTTGCCTCAAAACAAGAGAAGTTCTATTGAGATGGTATCCACAAATTACCTGAAAGATGGGGAAAATGTGCAGGTAGCGATGGACATTACTTTGAAAAAAGCACTTTTGATGTTTCTGTTGAAATTATCGTGTTTTCTTTAATTACAAAATCCGCATTATTTATCAGTACACCTAGTAAGCACACAGATTTAAAGGGATGGGAAAAGATAGTTCATGAATAGACTTTAAAACAAAGGCTATATAACAAAAGACAAAGAAGGACCCAGCACTGCCACTTCTGGGTATTTATCCAAATAAACATAAAAGGCTAAATCAAAAAGAAATAAGCATCCATATGTTCATTAAAGCATTATTTACAATAGCCAAGTATGGAAGCAACCTAAGTGTCCATGAATAGATGAATGGATAAAGAAGTGGTACATGGAATATGACTCAGCCATAATAAAGAATGAAATCTTCCTATTACTGTGGTCGAAATAGGTCAGACAGGGACAAATGCCAGCTGATTTCACTTATATGTGGAACCTAAAGAACAAAATAAATGAGCAAGCTGTTCTGGGCTGCAAACATTGCACAGCTCCTCCATTACCTGGGGGCAGGATACAGAGGGAGAGGGAGCAGGTCACCAAACAATGGGTCAGTTGGAGTTTGAAGGGAGGCAGTGGTTCATGCTCTGGCCAAGCGTGCCCAGGCATTGCACCTGTGCCCTGAGTTTCTTGGAAACAGCTGAAATGGCTTTTGTAACCTTTGGGTTGTCATTGTAACTATCCTAACTCCCTCTTGTGGTTCCCGTGTATAAATGTGCTGTAACACCTGTGGACTGCACTGCAGTTCGGCCTTTACCGCGGTGAAGTGCTGCAACTGTAGTCGCTGGCCAGCTTAATAAAGGCTCATAAATTTTGATCTCAGTCTCTGGTGGTCGTCTCTTGCAGGTTGCCCACAACATTTGGAGGCCCCAGCGAGATACACTCCGGCCACGTTGCCTGTGGACGCCCCAGGTGAGGACACTCCAGTCTCCGTCCTGGGTTCCAGGGAGGCGGAGTGTCTCCTCCAAAATTCGCAATCCGAAAGTGAGAGCCACCTGGACCTCCAGTGGGGAGGTAAGCCCCTGGTTTCTGTTTGTGAAACGTTCCCCTGGTGGACTGCAGGAGGGCTGGACGCAGCGGAGCCTCTGAGTCCGGACACCCAGGCGCGACGGCATCTGGGGTCCCTGTTACGTGTGACCTTAGGGTGCACGTGTCTGGTTTGTCTTGTCTTTATTGTCCTTGTCTTTGTCAAAATGGGTCAGGGCCAGTCGTCTACGTCTACCCCCTTACAATGTTTTCTTAAGAATTTTCAGGACTTCAAACGGCGTGGAGAGGACTACGGGACATCGGTTAATGGTTTTGATTTGCAGAAATTGTGTGAATTAGAATGGCCCACATTTGGGGTTGGGTGGCTGTCCACCGGGACCTGTGACTTAGGAATGGCTTATAAGGTTCATCATATTGTTTATGGCCGTCCAGGCCACCCTGACCAAATCCCTTATATTCAAATTTGGATTGACATTCTCACTGAAAAACCCCGGTGGTTGAAAAATTGCCAGGGCCAAGAAGGGAAATTGGGACAGAGACAGACCGTTTTATTGGCTTGTCCCCCAAAAGGAGACAAGAAGGTAGACCCTAAGGTCCTACCAAATGATCCGGAGGACAGGGTCCTTGACCGCCGGCCTCCCCCTTATGTTCCCCCTCCGGAGTCCCACCTGGAGGTGGGCCCCTCAGCCTCACGAGAGGCCCCAATACCCTCACAAATGCCTCCTATACAGACAGGAGGAGCCCCTGGGAACCCGACCCCGGCGGCACCCCTCTACCCTACGCTCCCGCAGGCGCTTCCACCCGGAGAGAGAAAAGATCCGGACCCAAGTCCATGGCCCCTGGGGGGGCCAGACAATTGGCCTCCCACTCAGACTCTGTCTGCAAACAACCCTTTCAGTCCGCCCCACACCCGGACCGGGACCCCTTATGGCCCACCGGACATGACCAGCAGAAGAGAGAGAGAGACGGGTCTCGGTGGCCCTGCTCCTATGTTCCCTCTACGCCAGGCGAGTCCCCCTGATTTAGGACCTGATGGTCAGCCTTTTATGGTCTATGTCCCATTTTCAACCAGTGACCTATACAACTGGAAGAACCAAAACCCATCGTTCTCCCAGAATCCCCAAGGTTTGATTTCACTCGTAGAGTCGGTCTTTTTCACCCACCAGCCGACCTGGGACGACTGCCAGCAGCTACTTCAGACCCTTTTCACCTCAGAAGAGAGAGAGAGAGTGAGAGGGGAAGGGAGGAAGTTAGTCCTTGAGCCAGATGGCCAACCCACCACAGACCCAGGGAGGATCGAGGCTGTTTTTCCATCCGGAAGGCCACAATGGGATCACAACACTGATCGGGGAAGGGAGGCTCTCGACAGGTATCGCCAGACTCTCCTGAGGGGCATCCGAGTGGCAGCTCAGAAGCCCACCAACCTTTCCAAGGTAACAGAAACAGTCCAGGGACCAAACGAGAGCCCCACCGCCTTCCTCGAGAGGCTCTGTGAGGCATATCAGGTGTACACCCAATAGACCCTGATGCCCCAGAGAATTGGCGGGCTATCAATATAGCGTTTGTGTCCCAGTCGGCCCCAGATATTAGAAAAAAATTACAGAAGTTAGAAGGCTTTGAGGGGAAGTCACTTTCAGAACTGGTTGAGGTTGCCCAGAAGGTCTTTAACAACCAAGAAGATCAGACTGCTAACCTAAATACCAGAATGGCAAAGGTCCTTCTAACCATGAATGAAGTGAAGGGACAGCAAAGAGGGACAGGAAGAAAAGAATGGGAGAAGAGATGACAGAACCAAAAGACCCGGCTGGGGAAAAACCAGTGTGCCTACTATAAGAAAGAAGGACACTGGAAACGGGAGTGTCCTGAGCGGCCAGGGAATAAGGCAGTCCCTGTGTTAGTGGAAGAAGTGGACTGAAGGTGTCAGGGCTCCGTGGGCCCCCAGGAGCCCCGGGTAACGCTAAATGTGGGGGGCAAGCCAGTAGATTTTTTTATAGACACCGGAGCCACCTTCTCTGTCCTGCAACACCCGGCCGGGCCAGTTTCTAAGGACAGAACTCCCATCCAGGGTGCCACAGGACAAGTAAAGTCTTACCCCTGGACACAAGCCCAGATTGCTAACCTCGGGAAAAAGACTGTTACCCATTCCTTCCTTGTTATGCCTGAATGTCCCTATCCCCTCTTAGGGAGGGATCTGCTCAGCAAACTCCAGGCCACAATTTCCTTTGAAGGAGGGGAGCCTCAGGTGCTTCTTCGGGCACCCGCAGACCAGGAAAAAATGACCCTCCTCCTCACTTGTCCTCTAGAAGAGAAATACAGGCTGCATGAAGGACCTTCAGAGGCCCCTCCGCAGGATCCTTACCTCAAGAGGCTCCGAGAGGAAATACCGGGGGTCTGGGCAGAAGGGAACCCACCTGGATTAGCAGCTCACAGACCCGCGATAGTGATCCAACTAACCAGTACAGCCACCCCAGTTAGAGTGCGGCAGTACCCTATGAGCCAGAAGGCAAAAATAGGGATAGCAAAGCACATCCTAAGATTAAGGGAGGCTGGGATCCTGATTCCCTGCCAGTCGGCATGGAACACCCCTTTACTCCCCGTCCAGAAGCCTGGGACAGAGGACTTTAGGCCAGTCCAGGACTTACGAGAAGTTAATAAAAGAGTAGAGACTATCCACCCAACGGTGCCCAACCCGTACACCCTCCTGAGCCTGCTCCGGCCTGAGCACCGATATTATACAGTCTTAGACTTAAAGGATGCCTTTTCCTCCCTCCCATTGGCGCCGCAGAGCCAGCCAATCTTTGCTTTTGAATGGACAGATCCAGAAGAGGGGGAATCAGGACAGTTAACCTGGACAAGGCTTCCCCAGGGATTCAAGAACTCCCCTACCTTGTTTGATGAGGCTCTTAACCAGGACTTAAAGGAGTACCGTCATAGTCACCCAGGCATCACCCTACTCCAGTATGTTGATGACCTCCTACTTGCTACTGGGAACCGGGAGAAATGTCAACAGGCAACTCGGGACCTGCTGGTGACGCTGGATCAACTTGGGTACCGTGTATCGGCCAAGAAGGCCCAGCTCTGCTCAACCAAGGTAACGTACCTAGGATACAACATCAAAGAAGGTAAGCGGACCCTCTCAAATAGTAGAGTTCAGGCCATCCTCTCAATACCCACCCCAAAGACGAAGCGGCAGGTACGGGAATTCCTGGGAGCCGTAGGGTACTGCAGACTTTGGATCCTGGGTTTTGCTGAAATAGCCAAGCCCCTATATTCAGCTACAGGGGGTAAAAACCCAAGCCTCTCCTGGACAGATGTAGAGGAAAAGGCATTCCAAAAGTTAAAGCAGGCCCTTGCGAGTGCTCCAGCCCTGGAACTGCCTGACCTCACCAAGCCCTTCCAGCTTTATGTGGCAGAATCTCAGGGGGTTGCCAAAGGGGTACTAACACAAACTCTGGGGCCCTGGAAGAGGCCTGTTGCCTACTTGTCTAAGAGGTTGGACCCAGTGGCCGCAGGATGGCCGGGCTGTCTGAAGGCTATAGCAGCCACGGCCATACTGGTTAAAGAAGCCTCTAAACTGACTTTTGGCCAAGACTTACAAGTGGTTGCACCCCACGCAGTAGAAACCCTACTGCACAGCCCACCTGAGCGCTGGTTATCAAATGCTTGTATTACCCAGTACCAGGTGCTCCTGCTTGACCCCCCGAGGGTAAGCTTCTTGAAGACTACAGCCCTAAACCCGGCCACTCTCCTCCCCGATGAGGGAGCTGAAACTCCCCTCCACGACTGTAAAGAGACCCTGACTACCCTAACCTCCTTGAGGGCCGACCTGACAGACCAGCCCATCTCCAACCCTGAGGAGACCCTGTTCACTGATGGGAGCAGCTTTGTGGAGGACGGTGTCAGGTATGCCAGGGCAGCTGTAGTTACACAAGAAAGAGTCATATGGGCACAATCCCTAGGGCATGGGACTTCAGCACAGAAGGCAGAACTCATAGCCCTCACCCAGGCCTTACGCTGGGGAAAGGACAAGAGAATCAATATCTACACGGACAGTAGATATGCCTTTGCCACAGTGCATGTACATGGAGCCTTATATCAGGAGAGGGGCCTCCTTACCTCAGGGGGAAAGGATATTAAAAATGCTCCAGAGATACTAAACCTTCTTTCAGCCATTTGGGGCCCTAAAGAAGTTGCAGTCATCCACTGCAAAGGGCATCAAAAGGACAATTCCCCTGTGACAAAGGGGAACCAATTTGCCGACAAAACAGCTAAAGAGACTGCAAAAAGACCAGTAGGGCCCCTAGAAGTACTGGCAGCCATACCTACTCAGAATCTGGAGCCCAACCCCAGGTACACCCCTGAAGAAGAGGATACAGCCAGGAGGTTACAGGCGAAGGAAGCCACCAATGGGTGGCTACAGTTACCAGATGGGAGACCATTAGTCCCAGAAGCCCTTGGACGGACTATCGCCTCCCAAATGCACAGGAGCACACATCTGGGAGGAACTAAGTTAGCTGAGCTTCTAGGAAGAGAATACTATATCCCTGGGTTGCATAAAATGGCCCGGGACATAGCCAGGAGATGCCAGATCTGCGCACAAGTGAACCCAGGACCTCCGATAACCGCTCTGCCAGGAACCCGGTTTCGAGGTTCAAGCCCTGGTGAACACTGGGAAGTCGACTTTACTGAATTGCCCAGTGGATTGGGAGGATACCGATATCTCCTAGTATTTGTGGACACTTTCTCCGGTTGGCCAGAGGCATACCCGACCAGGGCTGAAACAGCACAGGTAGTAGTTAAGAAACTCCTCTCTGAAATTCTCCCCCGGTATGGCCTACCTTTATTCATGGGGTCCGACAATGGCCCAGCGTTCATCGCTAAGGTAACCCAATCTTTAGTTAAGGCCCTTAAGGTCACATGGAAATTACATTGTGTTTATAGACCTCAGAGTTCTGGACAGGTAGAAAGAATGAATTGGACACTTAAGGAAACCCTAACTAAACTAAAATTAGAGACTGGCGAGAACTGGGTAAGTCTCCTCCCCTTTGCCCTACTCAGGGCTCGCTGCACCCCATATGTAAAAGGGCTGACTCCTTTTGAAATCATGTTTGGCCTTCCGCCACCTCTTCTTCCGCGGCTGAGGGAGGAAGAGCTAGCTGTGTTATCTAATAGAAATCTCCTCAGGTCTTTGCAGGCGCTCCAGAGCAGCACAGCGGCTGCAAGGCGAATTGTCAGGGCAGCACACCAGGAAGCCCACCCACCGGACCCGGATAGCCCACCTGTGTGTGCTCCTGGCGACCTAGTCTGGGTGAAGAGGCACGACCCAGGTACTCTTGAGCCACGGTGGGAAGGGCCATTCCAGGTCATCCTGAGCACCCCAAGTGCCGTTAAGGTTGGGGGAAAGAAGCGTTGGATCCATCGGACTCAGGTCAAGAAAGCTGACGAGACTGCTGAAAGATGGACAGCAAGGCGCACCGAGAACCCCCTCAAGGTCAGACTAACGCGGGATCCCACATAAGTAACCTTCTTTCATGCCTCCTTGCCTGTGCAGGGAATACCCAAGCAAATGGAAACCCCCACCAAGCTCCAGTTTATACGTGGGAAGTCACCCGCACCCTAGATGGAAAAACCATCGGTAGGGTAACCACCTCTGGAGTCCCCAAAATTGGGGCTGACCTATGTAAGATATTCGGAGAAGGATGGAATCGCCCCCCTACAGTAAGGGGTACGGGGATGTCTAGAGGAAATACGGGGTATGTTGCTACAAAAACCTATGGGTGCGGGATGCTAGACCTTGAGAGGGGACTTTGGAGAACCCAGCATTATATATGTCCTCGAGAAGGACCCCCCGGGTGTGGAAGTGAAGAGGACTATTTTTGTGCCTCGTGGGGATGTGAGACATTAGCCCTATGGAAGACAGTTGACCCGATACTCGGGCTCACCCGGGTAGTAAGGCCAGGGGCCCCCACCGCTAATTGCACGATTGGGAACTGTAACCCGATTATAATCCAACCCTTAAACTGGAGGGCAGACTATTGGGAGGGAGGTAAGACCTGGGGTATCCGGCTATATGTCTCTGGCCGAGACCCTGGAGCACTTTTTTCCGTCCAAAGACGGACTCTACCCCTACCTGAAACCCTGTAGGTCCCTTACGTCCCATTCTCCAACCCGAACCTCAAAGACCCCCTAAGGTGACACCGGCCCACGTGATGACGAGAACACCCAGATGGAACAACACGGAGACGCCAAAACCAGCTCCAGGACCAACCGAGGCACCGGGAGAACCTAGGCTCGTACCAGAGACGTCCCATCGAGGCCTGTTAAGAACACTGGAGGCCATGTTCCGCTTCCTCAATAAGACCTCCCCCAACATAACCAAAGACTGCTGGCTGTGCCTAAATCCCGAATCCCCGTATTATGTGGGTATCGGGGCAAATATTTCCTTTGGGCAGAATGTATCTGAGATCCGTAATTATTCTGTCCAAAGTCTGCTGGAAGGCCTCTGTGTATGGGGACATCAATCCCGCCTCACTCTGGAGGACCTACAGGGGGCTGGAACATGCATAGCCCCAGTGAACTACCCCTTAGGGTCCTCTCCATACTCTTCCTCATGCACTCAGGTAATAGAATTGCCTCAAGAGTATGATGAGTCCTTAAATAGGTATTTTGTAGCACCAGCGGGAACTTGGTGGGCGTGCAGCAATGGGATAGTACCTTGTGCCTTCCCCGCTTCTTTGCTTTCACCAACAGATCCTGGCATATGTATCCTTACTCATATCCTACCACAAGTATACTATTACTCTGGGGAAGGAGGCAGGGAACACTTAAGATTAGAACCTAGAAGGTATAAGAGGGCACCTGTCCTGGTCCCCCTCCTAGTGGGGCTAGGCCTGGCTGGATCTACCGCCGTTGGAACTGCCGCTCTAATAACAGGACATCAGAACTACAAAGAGCTGGGACAACAGGTCGATCAGGACCTTAGCACCCTTGAAAAATCAGTAGGACAGCTAGAAGACTCCTTAAGCTCCCTAGCCGAGGTAGTCCTGCAGAACCGGAGGGGATTAGATTTATTGTTCCTAAAACAAGGAGGCTTATGCTTAGCACTAGGAGAGACCTGTTGTTTTTACACAAACCACTCCGGTGTCATCAGGGAGAGTCTAAGCCAGCTTAGGAAACGCCTCTTAGATCGGGAAGAAAGGAGAAGGGCCGAAGGAAATTGGTATGAAAACCTGTTCACTTGGTCACCATGGCTAACTACCCTCTTGTCAGCCATAGCCGGACCTCTGGTCCTCCTGCTCCTCATTTTGCTGTTTGGCCCGTGCTTTGCCAAATGCTTAATAAACTTCATCCAAAGTAGAATACAGGCTGTAAAGCTCATGGTCCTCCACACCCATTACCAGCAAATCCCCGGGGAAGGAGGGGAGGAATCTGAATCAACAATTTGATTCACTGTAAAGACCAGTAGGGAATGTTCTGGGCTGCAAACATTGCATAGCTCCTCCGTTACCTGGGGGCAGGATACAGAGGGAGAGGGAGCAGGTCACCAAACAATGGGTCAGTTGGAGTTTGAAGGGAGGCAGTGGTTCATGCTCTGGCCAAGCGTGCCCAGGCATTGCACCTGTGCCCTGAGTTTCTTGGAAACAGCTGAAATGGCTTTTGTAACCTTTGGGTTGTCATTGTAACTATCCTAACTCCCTCTTGTGGTTCCCGTGTATAAATGTGCTGTAACACCTGTGGACTGCACTGCAGTTCGGCCTTTACCGCGGTGAAGTGCTGCAACTGTAGTCGCTGGCCATCTTAATAAAGGCTCATAAATTTTGATCTCAGTCTCTGGTGGTCGTCTCTTGCGGGTTGCCCCACAACAAAGCAGAACAGAAACAGACTCATAGATGTAGAGAACATTTTGAGGGTTGCCAGTATGGGGTGGCAGGGATGAGATGAAGGATGGGTAAAAAAAAGTTGAAGAGATTCAGAAGTACAAACTGGTAGTTACAAAATAGTCCCAGGGATGTAAAGTGCAACACAGGGAATCCTATATAATAAAAGCCTAGGTGGCGCGACACTCTCTGGCAATGTCATCACAAGATGGCCACCACAAGATAGCTGCCCTCACGTCATTACAAGATGGCCATCACAAGATTGCCGTCACAAGATGGCCGGCAGGAAAGGGCAGTTGTGGGCGAACAGGACAGCAGGGGAGAGCAGTTGAGGGAGACCAGGCCTGCAGTGGAGGGCAGTTGGGGGCAACCAGGTCAGCAGGGGAGGGCAGTTGGGGGCAATCAAGCTGGCAGGCAAAAGCAGTTAGGGGCAACCAGGCAGGCAGGCAGGCAGGTGAGCATTTAGGAGCCAAGGGGTCCCAGATTGGAGAGGGTGCAGGCCAGGCTGAGGGACACCCCTCCATAGGGTAGTTAATAATCTAATTTAATAAAGAGGGAATATGCAAATTGACCGCCATGCCAGAACAAAGATGGCTGCACCCACAGCGGAGGTGGGGTTTTCGTAACACAAGACAGCTGCGCCCACAGAGGAGGCTGACTTCCTGTAACGAGCCTTAATGAGCAATCAGCAGGGACCTGTGGCTGCTTGGCGCTGGGCCAGGGCAGGGGACCAGAGGCTGTGCCCCCCACCCAGTGGGGCTTGGCAGGGGACCCCAGGCCATGCCCCCCACCCTGGTGGGACTTGACAGGGGACCTGAGGCTGAGCCCTCAGCCCGGCAGGGCTTGATGGGGGATTTCAGGCCACATCCCTCACCCCAGTGCCAGGCCGGGAGACCTCAGGCCACGCTGCCTGCCCTAGTGCCAGGCTGAGGGACCTCAGGCCATGCCCACCACCACGGTGCCAGGCTGGGGTGTGCTGCAAGACCTGAGGATGTGCTGAGGGTGTGCTGAGAGACCTGAGGATGCACCCCCAACCCTGCGGGGCTTGATGAGGGACCTGAGGCTGCTCCCCCTGCCTGGTGGGGCTTGACAGGTCTGGATCTCACCCAGTGGGGGTGGGGCCAGCTGGGTCTGGGTCTTGCACAATTTTGAGGTGCTGCGGGTGGGTGGGGACTTGACTCTAGGTCCCAAGGTGCGCCCCAGACTCTGACAGGAGGAAGATTTTCATATACATTTTACTAATTTTCTTTCATATCTGACACTTCTATTATAGAGGAAGGGCAAATAGCAATAATTAAAATATTTCCTCTAATTAATCCCCTTTTAATGTGCATGAATTTTGTGTACCAGGCCACTAGTCCTATATTGTATAATAAAAGCCTAAGTGACCATTTGACCGTTTGACTGTTCGACCGATCAATTGATAGCTATGACGCACACTGACCACCAGGGAGCAGATGCTCTGACCGGTAGGTTAGCTTGCTGCTGGGGTCTGGCCAATCGGGACTGGGCGAAATGGGCCCAACACGCCCTGGAGCCCTGCCGTGGTCCCTCCCCAACACTGATCGTGCACCGGTGGGGTCCCTTGGCCTGGTCTGTGCCCTCTTGCAAACTGGGACCCCTTGGGGGATGTCCACAGGACAGGCTGAGGGACCCCACCAGTGCAAGAATCCATGCACTGGGCCTTTAGTATTATAATAACTATGTATGGTGTCAGATGGGTACTAGATTTATTGGGTGGTCACTTCATAAGTTATACAAATGTCTAATAATGTGGTTGTACACTTAAAAAAAAACATAATATTATACATCAACTGTAACTTACAATTATTAAATTAAGAAAAACAAAATAGGACCTTTGTAATAGCTTTATTAAGATGTATTTCATATACTCCATATTACCTCACTAAAGTATACAATTTTTAAAAAAATTTTTCTCTTGTATTGAGTTCCAAAGACCAATGTGGCTGTACATCTCATCCTCCAATTCATTATTATGTGTTAGTAACCAAGCTAGTAATTTCACCTCCATCTGCCTGACTCCTAGGTTCTAATATCAGAAGGGAAAGAGGGAAGTCATTTGCCATCTACCCCACCATAGCTCAACAAGAAAGATGACTACACAACACTTACAGAAATGTTTCTTCTTCCTTGATTTTATAATGATGTACATTGTCCAAAACAACCTCCTCTATAAAGAGCGGAAAGTTACATTTTAGAAAAATTATAATGAAGCCAATACCAACCAAAGCACAACAAATACAAGTAGATGTTCATTCATTCAACACTAATTTATGGATAGGCTACAATTAAATTATATCTGAGATTATAGGATGGAAAATAATATTGCATTCTCTTTCTGAGACCAATTTGATAACATATTCAAACCACACACATGTACACATTTTCAAATTTAATGTATTTTCAGTAACTGTTGATACTTTTAAATTTTGATATCATTCTTATTTTAAATGTTATAGAAATAAATGTAATATAAAAGGTAATAAAATCAAGTACATTTGCCCATTTAAAGCATTGCAATTCATTATCCAACTGTGACTAGATTAACGTGCAAAAAGAAATACACTGGGCAGTTTGTAAATATTATAAACATGTATTTCACTGCAAAAAAAAAAAAATGAGGAAAAATTTATTGACCAAGGAGCTAGAAAATTAAGTAAAAAGAAAATGAATGAAAAACAGAATAGGAATAAGTTGAGCAAATATCTGTATCCTTCGAAAGATAAAATAACTATGGGACAATTGTGTAAGTGAGCAAAGTGAAGTGGGGTCAAGAGCAATTACATAGAGCAATATAAAAACAAGTTGATTAAACTCATCTTTGCCTTATGAGAAACTAGCATAACTACTGTGATAGTTTGAATAGAGTTAAAATTCAGAGTAGAAAGGCACTGCCTTGGTGATGTAAACAAGAGGCCTGTGTTTAGTCAGGAAGATACCTGACTCAACATTCTGTTGAGACACAATGTTCTGTCTGCCATGTACAAAGTTAAAGTCTTAGGAACAGTAACTATTTTAGCTTTCATGTATTTGTATACAGATGGGCTAACCTATTGAATACACATTTGAGAAATGGAAAAACTTAAATAAATCATTAGAATTCTAATATTTTATGAAAGTGTCACAAATGGACCAACAGTCTAAAATCAATCAATGTAAAATTGAGTCTCCCTATTTAATACAGATTTAAAGAGCAATGATTGAGGAACTGTCATGCCATGAATTGTGTTAGAAACACAAATACTGAAAAAACACTTGAACATAAAATATTTTGAAACCAGAGAAATTTCATCTGTTAAAAATTTTCCTGGAATAAGTTTTCAGTTATTATGGAAAATAATATTGCATTCTCTTTCTGAGACCAATTTAATAGCATATTCAAACCACACACATGTACACATTTTCAAATTTAATGTATTTTCAGTAACTGTTGATACTTTTAAATTAAATTTTGATATCATTCTTATTTTAAATGTTATAGAAATAAATGTAATATAAAATGTAATAAAATCAAGTACATTTGCCCATTTAAAGCATTGCAATTCATTATCCAACTGTGATTAGATTAATATTTCAGTAAAATATTTTATGTACAAGAAAATCTAACTAGTCCCCGGCAGGGTGGCTCAGTTGGTTAGAGCATCATCCCATAAACCAAAAGGCTGCAGCTTCCATTACCAGCAGGACACATAACTAGGCTGCTGATGGAATCAATTATTGGGAAACAACTGATCCATGTTTCTCTCTCACATAGATGTTCTCTCTCTCTCTCTCTCTCTCTCTCTCTCTCTCTCTCTCTCTCTCTCTCAAAAACAATTACAACAAAAATAGTCTTTTGTGAGGATTAAAGAGAAAAAAAAAGAAAATCTTCCTAGTGATATTTCTGTCCTAATTTTATCTTTTGTATTTTATAATATCATTAAATAAAACTAAAATTACTTCTGATGTATAGAATTAACATCCCAGAATTAAACTAGAATGAAAATACTAAAGGTAAAAATCATCAAAACAGACATGCAGTCATCTATACCACTAAAAGGAAACAAGTGGGCGAAGCTAACCTTCATGTTATGGTGAGAGAAGCAACCCATCTAAATATTCTGAAAGGGGGGAAACTGAAAGCACCGATTAGTGATATTTTATTATAATTATTGTGCTTCAAGTTGGAAAAACAAGGTAGGAACAGTTCAAAATGTTAAAACCTTGCCAATAAAGGGGATTAAAACAAATTCAATATTAAGGTGTTAACATTTTACTCTCCAGAATCACAGCTTAAGAATCTGTAGAAATGTGTTGTTCTGTAATGGCCTATCCCAGAACCCACCCCATTCTTTCATTTTAGACAGCATGTTCGCACCTCTCATAGTATTACTTGATGTTCTCCTCGTGGCGATAATTAAATTCCCAGCTGCTCTAGAAGGCACCTTCTGTCTGTAAGTCTCAGACTCTGTAAACAACAGCTGTATAACAAGCCTTTCCAGCCCTTCTGCAGGGATTTGTGACGATCTCTGTATCTGGATAGAGTGGCACTTTTTTACTCTCTATTAAGTCTAGCATAATTTGGAGAACCAATATCCCACATGGAAATTATTCATACCTTGGAACCAATATTAAGTTTAAACATTTTTTTCAAATTATTTAGAAATACTAAAAACAGAAACACTTTCTTTCCAAAAGATTAAAGGAACAAATTTTTACAAATATCTTACACTCTTTCATCTTCATCTTCTGAAATGAGGCATTATCTGATTTTCCTGGTGAGAACTAACAAGAACATTTTAGGTTTGCCTCACGCTTACCAATTTACAGAAGTATTTGCCATTCATTTTCTTTTTGTACCCAGTAGTCCAGTTTCACAACTTTGAAGCACTTAGATCATATTTGCCCAAAAGGTGGTCTAAAAATCCTCAGCTTTGCTCTTCTATGATGTGCTCCGATGAAGCCAAATGGAAAAATAAGGTTAAAGCCTCATTTAGCCCAGCCTATGCTGTTTTTCTCTGCATTAAGACCGTAAAAGCACCATCAAAACCATAAGCCAACATACACTGATTGAAATGGGTATTTTAGTGAGTGACAGCATCATGGTGAAGTGAGACCTCCTTTGTATGTCCCCTGAAATCTACAACTAGTCGGACATCCAGAACCCAACAAAGGTTCCTTTGCGCCACACACTAAAAGGCCCACGGGCCAGTACTTCCGAAGGTGGGCCTATTGGAATGTGTAGGCGAGGCAGCATGAGAGGGTGGTAGAGGGGACAACAGGGACAGACCCATCACTGCAGCAAGGCTGAACCTACAGGCCCAGCAAACACAGAAGCAGGGGTTGAGACAGGGTGCAGCTCCCACACCACAAACCAGTGCAGGACCACTGCCAGCAGCATTCCTCTCTCCCACCACCCAATCCAGATCCCTCCCCAGTTGCAGCTGTGCTCACACCATCACAGACCAGCAGCAGCAGCAAAACAAAGTGTCCAGCCTCCAGGCCACAGTACCTTGCTGCCAGTGGCCATGGGAATGAGGTAGCAGCTCAGTGGGCTCACACACTGGCTCCCCTCAACTGGCCACATCCCCTGCCAGGGGGGTGGTGCCCTGAGACCCAGGCAACCGGGGTCCAGCACCAGAACCCACTACCCTGGTCACCCCACGTCCACTCCCATGTCCAAGGCAAAGTCTCCTACACCTCTACTCACAAGCATCCCCCTCCCCAAGCTTCAGTAGTACAGGTAAGAGAAAACAAAAACTGCGCTATACTACCATCTACTGGATAACAAAAGAAAGACCTCAAATTATCACCCTGCTGTATTGTGGAAAGGAAAATGTTCCTAAATAAGAAAAGTGTTCACCACTTCAAATGTGCCAGCAGAGGAACAACCCATCAAGCAGCATGGACCACCAAGGTAACAATTACACAGGAAGACAATGACAATTCTCCAGAAAGGAATTCAAAATAACGGATGATTGTGATATGAAGGAGAGAGAAATCAAAACAGCAGTCATGAAGAAACTCAACGAGATACAAGAAGGCAGTTCAATGAGCTCAGAAATAAAATTAATGAACAAAAGAAGTACTTTACCAAAGAGATGAAAACTATAAAAAGAACAAAACTAATTATGGAACTAAAAAGCTCCATGAATGAGATAATGAGTGGATATATTAATAACTGATACACAATGAAAACTAGTTGCTATGTCAAGATGGCCTGACACTGCCATCTTAGTTGTCAGTCATTCAAGGGCTGGCAAGACAGAGACATAAGTGAACTTCATTTTAAAATGCAAATATATAAAATAAAAATTCAAATATTTCCTTCATTACACTATTTAGAAAATGTACAACTGCTCAGCAAGACATTTTATAAAAACTAAAATAAAAATGCTGTAAGTAAAGTAGCAATTAAGAATGTTCTCTATGTAAGAAGATGACAAAAATTTTCTCTTAAAAACAGAAATTAATCAGTTTAGTATAACAAGTTTATTTAATTCATAAGAACAGATTCTCAGAGTAGGAATCACCAAGTTTTCTATTGTATGTAAAACTATTGTTAGGATTTCCAACACAAGGTGTCTCCAGGACTGGCCTCGTTTTAGTAGTGCTCAGTCATCTGTTTTGTTGTTTCTACAAGAAGGAGAACTTCGGTGCTGACCTCTGCAAGCTGCTTCTGAGCCCTGTGAAGATTGTAAACAACAGATGCTTAGTATTTTATTTTTCCCTAAGTGACGTGCATTTTTTTAAGTAGCCACAATAGTAAATGGAATTTCCCATTAAACAGCATTTTAACAATGAAAATGTGTCAGAACAGACCTACTCTATTCAGGTATAGGCTCTAAAAAGCACTTATGTTTCCAGGCAGTGGGGAGAAGGGGTCCCAGCTAAGTAACCCAAAGTAGGAGGCTATCAGTGATGCAGACTGCTTATCAAGTAATACTTGCTGCCTCTGGAAGGGTTGTACTTACAAGACCCTTGAAGATGCCCTTGGACATATTTAGTAGTCACTTCAGGGATTAAAAAAAATCCCTCAAAGACATTGTCAAGCATTTCCCTTCACCACCTTGTACAATACACTCATTACCTTGGAGATAGTAATCATTTGACAGCAAGGCATAATTTAGAGCAACAGCCTCTAAGGGAGAACAAGATGGCCTGGCTGGTGATCAAATGACCGAAAACAGCTCCAGAGGCCATTGCTTACAACATTGTTACCAAGGTATTGGAGGTGGGATCTGCCCTTTCCGTCTTTCCCACACCCTCCTCCTGCAGATCACATTATTTTTAGCCACTTTGTCAATTATACTGCCCCTCACCCCTATGTTAATCTTTGCCTATTTAACATGTATGGCTCTATGTAGAACAGAAAAACTATAAAGGGTAGTTTATCTAAAGGCGCCCTCTAGTGATAACAAAGGTCACAATCAAGAAAGTAAATTTACCAAGTACCAGATTGTGTTGGAGAAACTTAACCCTTTGTGTTTAAGTTGTTATCTTTTCTTTTTTTTAATTTCTTTATTAATTTAGGTATTACACGTGTCCTTATTCCCCCATTAGTCCCCCAAACCCCCCATTCATGCCCTTACCCCCCTGTTGTCTGTGTCCATTTGTTAGGCTTATATGCATGCATATAAGTCCTTTGGTTGATCTCTCCCCTACCCCCACCCTCCCCTACCTTCCCTTAGGTTTGACGTTCTGATCGATGTTTCTCTGTCTCTGGATCTGTTTTTGTTCATCAGTCTATGCCGTTCATTATTTTCCATAAATGAGTGAGATCATGTGATATTTATCTTTCTCTGCCTGGCTTATTTCACTTAGC
Organism: Plecotus auritus; assembly: GCF_963455305.1. Classification (NCBI taxonomy): domain Eukaryota; kingdom Metazoa; phylum Chordata; class Mammalia; order Chiroptera; family Vespertilionidae; genus Plecotus; species Plecotus auritus. The sequence goes on from NC_137770.1 coordinate 149,686,705, forward strand.
ATAATGCTCTCCATTTCTATCCATGTTGTTGCAAATGGAAAGAACTCCTTCTTTTTTACCCACAGCGTAGTATTCCATTGTGTAGATGTACCACAGTTTTTTAATCCAATCACCTGCTGATGGGCACTTAGGCTGTTTCCAAATGTTAGCTATGGTTAATTGTGCTGCTATGAACATAGGGGTGCATATATACTTTCAGATTTGTGTTTTTAGTTTCTTGGGATATATTCCTAGAAGTGGGATCATTGGGTCAAATGGGGGGTCCATTTTTAGTTTTTTGAGGAAACTCCATACTGCTCTCCACAGTGGCTGCACCAGTCTGCATTCCCACCAGCAGTGCACGAGGGTTCCTTTTTCTCCGCATCCTCACCAGCACTTGTCATTTGTTGATTTGTTGTTGATAGCCATTCTGACAGGTGTGAAATGGTACCGCATTGTTGTTTTGATTTTCATTTCTCGAATAATTAGTGACTTTGAGCATGTTTTCATATGTCTCTTGGCCTTCCTTCTGTCTTATTTCAAAAAGTATCTATTTAGGTCCGTTGCCATTTTTTGATTGAGCTGTTTTTCTTCCTTTTGGTAAGTTGAATGAGTTCCCTGTAAATATTGGAGATTAAACCTTTATCGGTGATATCATTGGCAAATATGTTCTCCCATGCAGTGGGCTTTCTTGTTTTGTTGATGGTTCCCTTTGCTGTGCAAAAGCTTTTTATTTTGATGTAGTCCCATTTGTTTATTTTCTCTTTAGTTTCCATTGCCCTAGGAGCAGTATCAGTGAAGAAATTGCTTCGACATATTTCTGAGATTTTGCTGCCTGTGGATTCCTCTAGTATTTTTATGGTTTCCCATCTTATGTTTAAGTCCTTGATCCATTTTGAGTTTATTTTTGTGTATGGTGTAAGTTGGTGGTCTAGTTTCATTTTTTTTGCATGTATCTGTCCAACTTTCCCAATGCCATTTATTGAAGAGACTGTCTTGACTCCATTGTATGTTCATGCCTCCTTTGTCAAATATTAATTGAGCACAGTGGTTTAGGTCAATTTCTGGGTTCTCTATTCTATTTCATTGATCTATATGTCTGTTCTTGTGCCAGTAACAGGCAGTTTTGAGATCAGTGGCTTTGTAATACAACTTGATATCTGGTATTGAGATCCCACCTACTTTGTTCTTCTTTCTCAGGATTGCTGCAGCTATTCAAGGTCTTTTTTATTCCAGATAAATTTTTGGAAGGTTCATTCTAGATCTGTGAAATATACCATTGGTATTTTAATGGGGAGTGCATTGAATTTATAGATTACTTTGGGTAGTATGGACATTTTGATGATGTTGATTCTACCAATTCATGAACACAGTATGTTCTTCCATTTGTTCATGTCTTCCTCTATCTCTTTTTTCAGTGTCCTGTAGTTTTCAGAGTATAGGTCTTTTACCACCTTATTTAAGTTTATTCCTAAGTATCTTAATTTTTTTTTTTGGTGCAATGGTAAATGGGATTGCTTTTTTAGTCTCTCTTTCTATAAGTTCATTATTGGTGTACAGAAATGCCATAGATTTCCTGGTGTTAATTTTGTATCCTGCTACATTGCCAAATTCATTTATTAAGTCTAATAACTTTTTGAGGGAGTCTTTAGGGTTTTCTATGTCATCTGCAAATAAGGACAGTTTTACTTCTTTTCCAATTTGGATGCCTTTTATTTCTTCTTCTTGTATGATTGCAATGGCTAGTACTTCCAGAATTATGTCAAACAGGAGTGGTGAGAGTGGGCATCCCTGTTTTGTTCCTGTTCTTTGGGGAAATGGTTTTAGTTTTTGCCCATTGAGTCTGATGTTGGCTGTGGGTTTGTCCTATATGGCTTTTATTATGTTGAGGTATGATCCTTCTATTCCCACCTTGCTGAGAGTTTTTATCAAGAAAGGGTGTTGGATTTTGTCAAATGCATTTTCTGCATCAATTGATATGGCTATGTGATTTTTATCTCTCAATTTATTTATGTGATATATCATGTTTATTGATTTGTGAATATTGTGCCAAACTTGCATCCCCGGGATGAATCCTACTTGGTCATGGTGTATGATCTTTCTGATGTACTGCTGGATCCAATTTGCTAGAATTTTGTTGAGGATTTTGGCATCTATATTCATGAGGGATATTGGCCTATAATTCTCTTTCATTGTGTTTTCTTTATCTGGTTTTGGTATTAGGGTGATGCTGGCTTCATAGAAGGAGCTTGGAAGTGTTCCTTCCTCTTGAATTTTCTGGAATAGCCTGAAGAGGATAGGTTTTAGTTCTTCCTTGAATGTTTGGTGAAACTACCCTGTGAAGCCATCTGGCCCTGGGCTTTTGTTTGCTGGAAGCTTTTTGATGACTGCTTCAATTTCTTCCATAGTTATCAGCCTATTGAGATTTTTAGAATCTTCCTGATCGAGTTTTGGAAGGTTGTATTTTTCTAGGAATAAGTCCATTTCCTCTAGGTTGTCTAGTTTGTTGGAATAGAGTTGTTCATAGTATTTTTTAACAATCCTTTTTATTTCTGTGGGGTTTGTTGTTATTTCGACTCTTTCATTTCCGATTTTGTTTATTTGGGTCCTCTCTCTTTGCTTCTTGGTGAGCCTGGCTACAGGTTCGTCATACTTGTTTATCCTTTCAAAGAACCAGCTCTTGGTTTTGTTGACCTTTTGTATTGTTTTTTTGATCTCTATGTCATTTATTTCTGCCCTGATCTTTATTATTTCCTTCCTTCTGCTCACTGTGAGCTTTTCTTGTTGCTCTCTTTCTAATTCTTTATGTTGTAGAGTTAGATGATTTATTACCATTTTTTCTTGTTTTTTGAGGTAGGCCAGTAGAGTTATAAACTTCCCTCTCAGGACTGCTTTCATTGTGTCCCATAGCATTTGCATTGTTGTGTTTTTATTGTCATTAGTTTCCAGGATGTTTTTAATTTCTTTTTTGATCTCATTGGTAACCCAATCATTGTTTAATAGCATACTATTCAGCTTCCAAGTGTTTGAATTTTTTGGAATGTTTTCATTGTAGTTTATTTCTAATATTATGCCATTGTGGTCTGAGAAAATGCTTAATATGATTTTAGTCTTCTTGAATTTGGGGAGACTTTGCTTGTGACCCAATATGTGGTCTATTTTTGAAAATGTCCCATGTGCACTTGAGAAGAACGTATATTCCATGGCTTTGCGGTGAAATGCTCTGAAGACGTCAATTAGTTCCATCTGACCTAGTGAGTCATTTAGAATTTCTGTTTCTTTGCTGATTTTTTTTGTCTAGAGGATTTATCCAGCGATGTCTGTGGTGTATTAAAGTCCCCTATTATGATTGTATTGTTGTCTATCTCTCCCTTGATATCTTCCAGGAGTTTTTTCATGTATTTGGGTGCTCCTGCATTGGGTGCATATATGTTTACCAGGGTTATATCCTCTTGTTGTATCGATCCCTTTGTTGTTATGAAGTGGCCTTCCTTATCTCTTATTATGGCCTTTACTTTGAGGTCTATTTTGTCAGATATAAATACTGCTACCCCAGCTTTTTTTTCATTTCCATTTGCCTGAAAGATGTTTTTCCATCCCTTCACTTTCAGTCTGGGTGAGTCCCTTTTTTCTGAGGTGGCTCTCTTGTAAACAGCATATATGTGGGTCATGTTTTTTTATCCATTCAGCCACTTGATGTCTTTTGATTGGAGCATTTACTTTTAAAGTTATTATTGAAAGGTACTTGTTTGTAGCAATTTTAATGTTTTGTGCTTGTGTTCCTTCTTACCTATTTAATTCTTCTTTTACACCAGTCCCTTTAGCATTTCTTGCATTGCTGGCTTGGTAGTGATAAACTCTCTTAGCCTTTTTTTGTCTGTGAAGCTCCTTATTTCCCATTCAATTTTGAATGATAGCCTTGCTGGATAGAGTATTCTTGGATTCAGTCCCTTGGTTTGCATCACTTTGTAAATTTCCTTCCATTCTTTTCTGGCCTGATGTGTTTCTATTGAGAAACCATTTGATAATCTAATGGGAGATCCCTTGTATGTAACTTTCTTTCTCTCTTGCAGCCTTTAAGATTCTCTCTTTGTCCTGAATATTTGCCATCGTAATTATGATGTGTCTTGGTGTGGGTCTTTTCGGGTTCATCCTGTTTGGGACTCTTTGTGCTTGTGTGACTTTTTTCTTCACCACATCAGAAAAGTTTTCTGACATTATTTCTTCAAATAGGCCTTCTAACCCTTGTTCCTCTTCCTGTTGTTCTGTCACCCCTATTATTCGTATGTTGCTTCATTTCATGTTGTCCCATAGCTCCCTTAGGCTCTCCTCCTGTCTTTTAATTTTTTTCTCCAATTGCAATTCAGTTTGGCTGTGTTTTGCTTCCCTGTCTTCTAATTCTCTAATTCAGTCCTCTGCTTCTCCTATTGTTGCAACTTTCCATGGTGTTTTTTATTGCAGCTATATCACTCTTCATTTCTTCTTGATTCTTACAGAAGTTGTTGATTTTTTCATCCATTTCTTCTTGATTCTTACATAAGGTGTTGATTTTTTCTTCCATCCGGTTTATGAACTCTATGATGCTTAATCTAAATTATTTTTCTGACATATTGCATGCCTCTGTTTCACTTAGCTCCTTTTCTGGCAATTCCTCCTTTTCTTTCCTTTGGGGGTTTCTTTGTCTACCCATTTTTGGTCTCACCAACTGATCTAGATGTCGAGTCATGCAGGGGCTGCTCCTTGGGTGGCGGTGGCTCCTTGGGCTGCGGTTGCTCCTCAGGCAGTCACAGTAGCAGCTGCTTCTCAGTTGGCAGCAGCTCCTCTGGTGGGTTCTGTTCACAGCAGGGGTGTCTCCTGTGGCTGGTGGGGGAGGCTGCTCACACAGCTGCTGTTCCTTGGATGGGGGTGGGTTGATTATGAGGCTGCTGCTCCTCAGATGGGGATGGGTTGCGTGTGGCTGCTGCTCCTTGGACGAGGTCTGACTGCTCACATGGCTGCTGCTCCTCAGACAGGGGCGGACTGCTCACGTGGCTGCTGCTCTTTAGATGGGGGATGGCTGCGTGCTGTTGCTGTTCCTCAGATGGGACGGGCTGCTCTTGATGCTGCCGCTCCTTGGACAGGGGCAGGTTGCTTGCAGGGCTGCTGTTCCTCGTACAGGTGCGGGTTACTCACGCAGCTGCTTCTCCTCAGACAGGGGGTGGTCTGCTTGCACGACTGCTGCTCCTCGGGTTGGAGAGAGCTGCACATGCTGTTGCTGCTCCTCAGACAGGCGCAGGTCACTCACCCAGCTCCTTCTCGTCAGACAGGTGCAGGCTGCGTGTGGCTGCTGCTCCTCGAACCAGTGCGGACTGGACTGCTGCTCCTTGGATGTGGGCAGTCTGCTTGTGTGGCTGCTGCTCCTCGGATGGGGGCAGGCTGCTCATGTGGCTGCTGCTCCTCAGAAGGGGGCAGTCTGCTCACATAGCTGCTGCTCCTTGGAAGTGGGCTGGCTGCTCGTGCGGCTGCTGCTCCTTGGATGGGGGCAGGTTGCTTGCACAGCTGCTGGTCTTCGGACAGGTGCAGGGTGCGGGCTGAGTACAGCTGCTGCTCCTCGGACAGGGGCCGGCTACGTGAGGCTGCCGCTCCTCAGTTGTGGGTGGGCTGCTCATGTGCCTGCCGCTCCTCGGATGGGGTGAGCAGATTGCGTGGTTGTTGCTCCTCAGATGGGGGAGTGGGCCACTCACACAGCTGCTGCTCCTTGGACAGGGGAGGCCACATGAAGCTGCTGCTCTTAGGCCTGGGGCGGGTTGCTTATGGGGCTGCTGCTCCTTGGACAGGAGCGGGCTGCTCACATGTCTGCTGTTCATGTGGTTGCAGTGCCCTGGGCTGAAGCATTGGGCTGGTCAGAGGGGAGTGCGCGTCAGAACTCACAGGAGCCTGTGCCCGGGGTGGCTGGAGCTTCATTGACCATGGGATCACAGCTTAGGTAGCAGGTCCCTGGCAGGGGTGGCTGTAGAGTCCCAGGTATTATCTGAGGGCACTCTGGATGGAGTTGAGGCTGGGCACCCAGTTACAGTAGCTCTCCCCTTCAAAAAGGCTAGGCCTCTGAGAATGAGCCAGCCTCCCGGTACTGTTTGCAATGGTAGCAGAAGCTGCCTAGTTAGGCGAGCCCGATTAGCCTGCCCCTGATGGTCCTTTGGGATCTAACTGTGCCTCCCTCACTCTCACACACACACCTACCCCACCTGACCACACACTCCTCTTTTGCTCCCTCACTCACTCACGCTCTCTCCCTCACTGCCGCATTCTTACTGCCTCTAGGGTTGGGTCTGGGGTGTTATTGACCCATTCGTGGATGGAGTTTCCTCTCCAGGTTTCTGGTTATGTGGCTTGCTCTCTAGCACCTTGGCCAAACAGGATAAAATTCACCTTAACAATACACAACACAAAGAGAACTAAGACATATGTACTCATGACACCAATAACCCCAATATAAGTGACCACCTGAGAAAAGAGAGTTAGGGGAGAGAAAAGAGAGCACAAATGATATCGAAGAGAGAGAAAGAGATAAGAGATAAAAGACAAAGGAAGAAAAAGGAGAATATATATATATATATATATATATATATATATATATATATATATATATGGGTATGGGAACCCCTTTCACGTCCCGCGTGGTTCAGGGTTCGGGTTCTGGAGAAGGCCGCACACAAATGAAAAGAGACTTGGAAAAGTATTAATTTGGGAATATTGGGGGCCAGGCGGGAGCCCAACTCTAGTGGAAGGACTACCCTTTGCTCTGGCCTTGCAATTCCTTTTATTGAGACTATGGGATACGCCCATAACCTTTAGGCAGGAAATTTACATAGGAGAAACAGAGGTGGAGGCTGCTTCAGCTAACAATGTTTCAACTAAGGAGTGAGTGATTAATACATTTAAGGTTGTTGACCAGCCTTCCCAGTTTCCTGTCCACATCTTTCTATTAGTGGGACAATGATTGGTTTCCGGCATCTCCCCCGTTTCTTTCCTTAAAAAAAATCTTGCATCTGCAGACCAGAAATAAACACATAAGAACAAAAAAATGTTTGAGTCCCAATTTCAATGTCCAACAGTTCTGAGTCCCAGTTTCAGTGTCAAACAGTTCCTTATGTGTACTTGTCAGCAATGATATCTGGATGGTGAACAAATGGTGGTAAGGTAGGTCTGACCCTCTCTGGTTTGGTCCTGGGCAACCTGCAGCGACGCACAGTTGCTGACTGCTAGCATGGTAAGGCATCATCAGCGTCTTCCATCTCTAGACTGTTTCTCCTCTTGTCTTTGTGGTTGGAGCAGACCTGTCAATTCCTCTCTGTTGTAGGAATCCACATCATCTTGGAGTTGTTTTCTGAAAATATACAAACATATTCTCGACCAAAAGTTAATAAAGGAATCTTTTCTATAAATTTTATTTGGGATCCTTTTTATTTTTGCCCAAACGATTTTCCTTTGGCCTATTTTGATACCATGTATGTTTTTCATTGGTGTCTTGCTGTTAGCATTAAAAATGAAAATTAAAATTTTTTAAAGTAAAAATTTTCTAGATGTAATTTACTTACAGAATATTTTTCCTTACATGCTATTTTTCCCCTATCCCCCCCTTTTTTTTAATGGAGGCTTTTGGAAATTTTATAATGCAGTCTTGGTAACTTTAAATTTTAATTTTTTGCACAAAAATATGACTGCTTTAGGTTCTTTGCATGTTAAGCAAATTTACCATGAGAGAAACTACCAATACAAATTTTAGTTAATAGTTTAGGAACAGGTTTTTGTCCAGTACAATTAAATTTTCTTGAATATTCACTTATTTCAATTAGCCAATTTAAATTAATCTGAAAACTTGACTACTATTTTACTGTCAAATTTAATACTCTAACAATCTTAGTTTACCCTGTAAATATTAGTGGAAAGGATTATTTGCATTCTTGAGTAGGCTCTGAGCATTCCTGGTGCTAGGCTGGATTTAGATATAGGGCAGCTGCTGTTGGCCAAGTCTGTCTGGGTCCCGATCTGAGCTGGGCGTGGGAAGCGAAGCAGCCATGGGGGCAGGAGACCTCCCTCAGAAGGGGCTAGGGTTCAAGCCCCTGAAAGGTTGGGTGGGTGAGGGTCTGTGCCCCACCTCTGTTGATCCCCAGGTTCTCTCCTGATGGCCCCTCTGCTACTGTGCCTGTCTTAGGTTGTTCCTTCCTTGAGGAATCTTACCCGTCTCTGGCTAACCAGCCATCCTCCGGTGCCAAGCAGGGTGATGTGAGGTTCAGTTCTGTCTCCTTGGTAGCCTATGCCCCCGTGGCCTCCAAACCCAGCACCTGCCTTGGGATCCCCTCGCCTGCTGGCAGGGCCCCGGCACTGATCACATATCTTGGGGAACCCAGGTTTCTTCTCCAGGGAGGGCCCAGCTCACCTCACTGGGAGAGAGACAGATCCATGGTACCAGCCACCATGAGGCTTCAACCTCAGCATGAACAGAAAGTTCAGGCAACAGCTGTGGGAGGGCCCCTCTTGGCAAAAAGGACAAGAGAGGCCAATATAGAATGCTCAAGTGCCTTCCCAATGCCTTAATTCCTTTCTGGAAGGGATTAAATCCTTTGATGTCCTTTTTTAAATTGCTGCCAAACATGCAAATAATTAGTTTGTAAGTTTGTTTGGGATAATTGTACAATATGCTGTTGTAAAATATCAAAAATTATAATGACATTGTAGAATAATATCATGTAAGGATATTCTTTGCTCTAGGCCATGGCAATTCAATTTCAAACTGGCTGTCAAGTTTTCTTTGTATAGACAAGGTCTAGTTAAATTTTTTGCACCTCTCCCAGGAGCAAGTAGTGAATAGTCCCCTACTTTAAAGGCCAAAACCTTTATAACATCTAAAAGAAAATATTTATAATTTTTATTTGATAAAGCTTTCCATGCGATTTCAAGTATCAATCGGTTAAACTTAAAATATTTCCTTTAAGAAGAGAGAATAAATTTCTTGTATTACTCCGGGCCCTTGGAGCTTTCCAAGAATCATCTCTGTTAAAGCCTTGAAATTTTAACATGGGAAAAAAAACATCAAATATATATATACCCATATATGATTTTAATTACCACAACTATATAATTTCTCCCAATTTAATTTGCACTTTGAACTTTTAAAGCTGTAAAGTCAAACATTTAGCAGTTCCTAGATTAATAACAACATCCTGCTTACTTCGGTGGAACTTTCAGCAACAGATCTGTCCGAATTTCTTTTCATGCTTAAAAGATAGACAGATCTTAAATTTTTTCTTTCTTTTTTGCTTTCCAAAGTAATAACTAGCACCCAATTTGGCCAAGATTTGCATTTCCCTGCGAGTTCTTTTATAATTTTTAAATGAAACCTTAAATAATCTCATTGCAGGAGAGCGGATAGCCTTGCCCTCTCCTGCCACCTTTGAATTTCTCCACACCAGAGGCGGTTTCAGCAGTGGAGTTTCATTTCTTATTACAGATTTTAAATTCCAAATACCAATTAAGATTTTAATTTGAATAAGAAACCACATTATTTTATAACCTAATTCTTCCCCATTAGCCTGGCTGAAAAAGACGTTCCCACCCTACTTACAGATCGCGACTCTGCAGCTAGTCCGTGGGCTTTGTGTGCGGTGAACCTCCCTCACCTTTTTCTAGGTGAATTTTTTCCTTTCCTTTGCTCTTAGGCGAAAAATATCATCTCCTCCAAAAGTCCCGCAGTCAGGCGCCAGATGTGGGAACCCCTTTCACGTCTTGCGTAGTTCAGGGTTCCGGTTCAGGGTTCGGGTTCTGGAGAAGGCCGCACACAAATGAAAAGAGACTTGGAAAAGTATTAATTTGGGAATATTGGGGGCCAGGCAGGAGCCCAACTCTAGTGGAAGGACTACCCTTTGCTCTGGCCTTGCAATCCCTTTTACTGAGACTATGGGATACGCCCATAACCTTTAGGCAGGAAATTCCAATAACAGAAATTTACATAGGAGAAACAAAGGTGAAGGCTGCTTCAGCTAACAATGTTTCAACTAAAGAGTGAGTGATTAGCTGAAACTGGTTTGGCTCAGTGGATAGAGCATCAGCCTGCGGACTGAAGGGTCCCGGGTTCGATTCCGGTCAAGGGCATGTACCTTGGTTGCGGGCACATCCCCGGTGGGTGGCGTGCAGGAGGCAGCTGATCGATGTTTCTCTCTCATTGATGTTTCTAGCTCTCTATCCCTCTCCCTTCCTCTCTGTAAAAAAATTAATAAAATATATTAAAAAAAAAAAGAGTGAGTGATTAAAACATTTAAGGTTGTTGACCAGCCTTCCCAGTTTCCTGTCCACATCTTTCTATTAGTGGGACAATGATTGGTTTCCGGCATATGGGTAAGACACCACAGAACCAATAGATAAACCAAAAAGATACAAACACCCAACAAAGAGGGTTGGGGCAGAATCTGAAGAGGCTGAGCTTATATACTGAAAATAAGATTAAGAATTGGATGAATATGGAGAAGACCTCAATTCAGTATTGAGGAAGTAGAAAGGGAATGAGTGGATAAGAAGAAGTAGAATGAGAAGAAAATAATAATAATAAATTTACCAAAAAAAATTGATTTCAAAAATGGTATAAAAATTTAAAATAGCAAATAAAAATAAAATAAAATATAGTGATGGAAAAAAATGTGAAAAGAAATAGAAAATAAAGCAACAAACAAACACAGGAAAAAAATAAGAAAAGAAGAAGAAATAAAAAGAAAAAAGAAAAAAAAGGATAACAAAATAATAAAATAAAATTAAAATAAAAGTGAAAAAAGTGAAGTGGCATTCCTTTGGCTGGCTTATGATCCCAGTTGTCTGTATTGTACTGTTTCTCAGTTTCCTGTTGCTGGGGCTGTAGATTTCTCTTTAGGCCAGACCCTGTGGACTCTCAGAGACTATTCAGATTCCTTTGTGTCATTCAGGGTGGAATCTGGGTATAGCTGTATTGGTTGCCTGGAGTCTGGAGGGAGGGGCTATCTCTCAGGAGAAAATGGCGGCCCAGGACCAGGCTCAGGTATGACTCAGCACCAGACTCGCTACCACCTCTCCTGGACTGCCTACTCTTCCCAGACTCCCCAAGTCCACACCTTCTCCCACACCTCAGCCATGGGTAAGTGTCTGTATCTGAAAGGTCCTATGAACTAGGTTCAGTGAAAAAAGGCACAGGCCCCAGAGTGGGAAGGATGGCGTCTCTGCAAGCTCCTCTCTTGCCGGCACTGCGTGGTCCGGCCAGCCCTTCAGGGCTACCTGAGCTCAGATCCAAAATCCAAGTCCAAAATCCCCGGCCTCCCACAGTCCCTTGGACCCTTTTTCCACAGTCAGACGCTTTGCCTGTCCCCAGGGACGTGGCTTGGTGCCTTGCGGTTTCCCCCTGGCCCTCTGGGCACAGAGGTCTGGCAGACTCTCCTGCCTAGATCCTTGATTTTACCTTCTCCAGGGGACCTCTGCCCTTCCCGGCTGCAAACTGTCTCACCAGCTGAGTTTCCTTCGCCAAATCAGGCTGAATTCTATTCGTTTCAGCCGCTCACTCTATTTGCTCCTGGACAAGGCTCAGGACACTTCAGTCTATTCCACCGCCATTTTGTCTCTCCTCCTTAAGTTATTATCTTAAATGTTTCTATTTAGGGGAATTCTGACAAGTGATTTTATAATAATATAGATAAATTTTATAGCTTCAAGACATTCAGCTTAAAGACTAGTAGATCAGGTTAACTACATGAAGATATTAAGGGGGAAAAAACTAAAGGCACCTAAAACCAAAAAAGGAGGAGAAATGAAACTGTCCTGGAAGAACATTTGAAAGGTAAGTTTATTTACTAACATCATTTGCCAAAGTTATAATATTTAGTTAGCTTTCACGCCCTACTAATCTCATAAACCTGGCACAATAGTAATTATGTTTAAAGTTTAGAGGCTAATTAATGAGTTAAATTCATTTTCTTTGATTCTGCATTTGACTTATGAAGTTCATTTCTTTCCCAATAATTTTCTGCGTTCCCATTCTTCTTGGTAAAGTTGCACATATTTTTCAGATTCTCTTTTTGCTGTCATCTTGAGAAGTTTGCAAAAAGAGGAGTTCTGAGTTCCAAAGGACTTCTTATTGAAGCATTATGCATACATATTAACTGCTCTGAGGTTTCTTGAGATGCCCTTTGTGTCTAAAGCAAATAAAAAGGATACATTTTAAAGTAAGTATAACCTGAACAGTTATAATTGTTTTCTTTAGTTTTGAGTCAACGACTCAGAGATCAGCATTAAGTGTGAAAAAAGCTGACATTTAAAATATTTATCATCAATGTCCACTGAATTAAATCTGAGTTATAGAGTTAATCATTCTTCTATTAGTACTCATGTAATCTGATAATTCAAAGAATAATAGAATAAGTTTAACATTTTAAAGTAGAATGATATAACTTAATTCAAGAGTATGGAACAATTTTTAAATCACATTTTCCCCTTTTCTGTCAAACAGTCTTATTTAACATAAACTGGTCTTAAAAATAAAATGGTCCTTTATTAAGAATCATTTGGAAAGATCAATTCAGTGATAATAATGATGGAAACTGAAATACTATAAAGGAAAAACAAATGCCACCTTCCTTCCAGAAATCTATAAAATAAATTGCTATTAAAGGAAGTAGAGGAAAGGCAAAAACACTGTATTTATCCAAAATGTAATTTGCAGTGAAGTGAATTAAAGCACATTAAATCAATAAATTAACCTGTAAAAATAGATCAAGTTGTGTCACTTTGTCTGCCAAACCCTTTGTAGTTTCTTCAATCTTTAGTTTGAACTTTTCTCCCACACAGCCTTCTGCCATATGCATTTTCATATCTGTTCTGAGGTTTACTGCTCTTTGTTTCCACTTCTCTGTTTTAGCCTTTAGTTCTTCACGTCTCTTTAGAAGAGCTTCCACTGATAACTCCTGTGGAGGTGTCTTTTCTTCATCCAGACGTACACATTTTGAAGATGCTGGTTGCATTTTACTATAAGCTCATCATTCTGCATGAATAAAAGAATATAGTTTGGTTATGAAGGTGTGGACACCAGTATGAAATCTTGAAATGAATTAAGTTGCAATAAAATGTTATCTGTACAGTGGTAGAGTCTTCGAAAGTGGAACCTTGAATTACTCAGAATCAAGACCAAAGTTAAAACGACCAGGAGTCACAAAAATATATGTACTGTTGTCGTTTTTGTCACACAACATCTGCACTTGACTTTATACTCCTTTTCCTATGACTGTTTCATGTCTTTCCTCCACAAAATGACTACATGTTTCCCCTTAGTAGAAAGTCTCTTACCTCTTCCCCCATCTTAACTCTTCACAATCTTTAAAAAAGTTTTAGGGATATCAGATTGTGGTATTCAGAACTGTCTCCAAATGCTTCCCAAGATAAGACTTTCAAAATGAGACTAATCAATTAAACTTATGAATATGGATTCTAATGCCATAGGTCTTTTACTGAACCAGAAATATTTTATACTAATTTGAATTGCATTCCAAGAAGAAATGATTCCCTGGATTACAGAGAACTTAAAACTCTTACTGTCAAAGTTTAGCAACATAAGCCCTACATTTTTTAGAACTAAAAAAGTGGGGGTGGGAGGCTTAATTCAATAATGCTATCTTGAAATTCTTTGTTACTTCCCACAAAATAATAGAACATACTAAACAAAACATCATCATCAACAATAACAAGCTTGCTGGAATGTCAGTAATAATGGTGACTGCTGTGTGACTGCTATGTCTGGTGCCATGTGACTCTCTCCCTAGGGAAGCTCACCCTGAGAACCCGCCACCGTGTTGTGAAGAAGGAAGCAGCCCAGGCCACGTGGTCAGTCCTCATACAGGTGTCCAGCTGAGCTGCCCCAGCGAGCGTCCCAGTCAAAAGCCCGCTGCACCTGACAAACCCGTGAACAAATAAGAGTTTAGAAGATTCAGATCATCCCAGCTGGTGGCAAGTGGAAAAGGAATGAGCTGGCCTCACTGCAGATTTGTAAACAAGTAAATGCTGCTTTAAGACACAGGTTTGGAGGTGGTTATTAAGCAGCAATAAGTAACTGGCACAGGTACTGACATTAAGAAAGAGTGCTGGTTTTCAAAATGGCGGCCAAATAGGCAGACGTGTCCTGCACCTTCTCATGGAGCAGATAGAAGGAACAACTAAATCGAATAACATCCACCCGGAATTGATGAATTAAACAGCTGGTGAGACAATCCATGGCTGGAAATGACAGAGGACACCTGGAGAATGGTAGGATCCAGGATCTGGGCTGGAGAGAAAGACTCTCGACCACCGGGATGAGAGGGTCAGAAAGAACCTGCACTGCACCAAGTCCGCGCCCTTTGGGACACACGTAACACTCACTGTGGGAGGGGGTCCACAGGATGGCTGGCAGCCAGGGAACCTAGATCTAAGTCCACAGCCATGAGAGGCCGCACCCAGAAAGGCAGACTGAAGAACTGCCCGAGCCGCGTGGTACCAGCGGGGAGAGAAACTCGCAGTGGTGCGGTTGTTTTGCTCTTATATTTCCCTTGTTTTTACTCACTAAACCCAGTTCATAGGTCCTTTCAATTACAAACACTCACCGAGGCTGCGGTGCAGGTGAAGGTGCAGTGTTGTGGAGGCTGGGGAGAGGAGCAGGATAGGGAAAGGTGACCAGGCATCCGGCACTGGCACATTCCGGACCCTCCAACCCTAAGCAGCCATTTTTCTCCTGAAGAGCCAGCCCCTCCCAGCACCCACAGGGCAACTAGTGCACCCACACCCAGCCTTGATCTTTGCAGAGGAAACAAAGACTCTGAATAGTGCCAGGGAGCCCTTGCGAACTGGGTTGAGGTGCTGTTTTGTCCCAGAAACCAATACAGCAACACCCCCACCTAAAGCCCATATCAGAAATAGAGGTTTGTGTAAATAAGAATGAAAGCAGGCAGATAAAGTAGGCAGATTGGCCCTGCCTGCCTGCAACCAAGGCTGTGGAGACAGACACAGAGGAGTGGTGGATCACTGGGAACTTCTACATGGTGCTGACTACCTAACAGGAAACTGAGAAGTGGCAGACAGAACAATAGAGAGGAGTCTTAAACCAGCCCCCATGGGACATTAAAACTGGGCTGAAATGAATGACACTTCAGTTTTTTTATTTTTTATCTTTTAATTTTTTTTCTTTATTATTCTTTAACCTTCTATTTTTTGTATTATTTTTCTTCATTCCATTTTTATTTTTTTATTTTTTACCATTATTTTATTTTATTTTTTTCCACCCTTTTCTTCCTCACTTCTCCCTTTTTCATCCTGTTTCTCTTCTGCTATACCTGCTATGATTTTTCTCTCTCCTTTCTTTTTACCCCTTGTTAAAAATTGATCTCCTTTATCTGCTTTATTGACATGTTATTATTATTGTAGTCTCTGTTGGCTTACTAATATATCTAATTTCCTTTCCCCTGCTTCAAGTCCATGCACCCTTCTGCCAGAAACCAATCATTGTCCCAGGAATAGAAAGATGTGGACAGGAAACTGGGAAGGCTGGTCAACAACCTTAATTGTTTTAATCACTCATTGTTTAGTTGAAACATTGTTAGCTGAAGCAGCCTCCACCTCTGTTTCTCCTATGTAAATTTTTGTTATTGGAATTTCCTGCCTAAAGGTTATGGGCGTATCCCATAGTCTCAATAAAAGGGATTGCAAGGCCAGAGCAAGGGGTAGTCCTCCCACTAGAGGTAGGCTCCCTCCTGGCCCCCAATATTCCCAAATTAATACTTTTCCAAGTCTCTTTTCATTTGTGTGCGGTCTTCTCCAGAACCCAAACCCTGAACCACGCGGGATGTGAAAGGGGTTCCCACACCCTTATCTTTTTTCTTTCTTTGCTAGTCAATATTTTTATGCTTTTGCTTTTCCTTTCCTCTCTTGCTCTCTTCTTCTCCTAATGGCTTAGTTAGTTCCACTCACTAAACTCAAGCCTATCTGCTCTTTCCTCTATTTCCCTTTTCCAAAAATGGATGAATATATAGATAAGTATTTTTAAAAAGTTTTTTGTTATTTTTTTATCTTTTTATTTTTTTATTTATTGATTATTTTGCTTTTTACTTTTCTTCTTACCACTCATTCTCTTTCTACCTCCTCTATACTGAACTATGGCCATTGCTCTATTCATTCAATTCCTCTATCTTACTTTTGGATATAAGCTCTGCCTCCACAGATTCTGTCCCCTCTACCCCCTTTTTTCTGAGTGTTTGTTGTTTGAATTTTTCGGTTTATTTATTTTTCTTGTGGAGTTTTCTCCCCATATATGTATATTTTTTTCTCCTTCATTTTGCTTCTTTTTCTTTTCTCTTACCTTTTTTTCTTTTTCTCAGTACCATTTTTGCTCTCATTTCTCTCTCCTAATTCTCTTTCCTCTAGTCACTTTTTTTTTAAATAAATCTTTATTCAGATTATTACAATTGTTTCTCCTTTTCCCCCCCATAGCTCCCCTCCACCCGGTTCCCACCCCACCTTCTGCCCTTACCTCCCCGCCACTGTCCTCATCCATGGGTGTATGATTTTTGTCCAGTCTCTTCTTGAACCCCCCATACCCCTTTCCCCCTGAGAATTATCAGTCCACTCCCTTTCTATGCCACTGATTCTATTATATTCACCAGATTATTCTGTTCCTCAGGTTTTTAATTCACTTGATTTTTAGGTTCACTTGTTGATAGATATGTATTTGTTGTTCATAATTTTTATCTTTACTTTTTTCTTCTTCCTCTTCTTTAAGAATACCTTTCAGCATTTCATATAATACTGGTTTGGTGGTGATGAACTCCTTTAGCTTTTTCTTATCTGTGAAGCTCTTTTCTGCCCTTCAATTCTGAATGATAGCTTTGCTGGGTAGAGTAATCTTGGTTGTAGGTTCTTGCTATTCATCACTTTGAATATTTCTTGCCACTCCCGTCTGGCCTGCATAGTGTCTGTTGAGAAATCAGCTGACAATCGTATGGGTGCTCCCTTGTAGGTAATTAACTGTTTTTCTCTTGCTGCTTTTAATATTCTCTCTTTGTCTTTTGCTCTTGACATTTTAACTATGATGTGTCTTGGTGTGGTCCTCTTTGGATTCCTTTTGTTTGGGGTTCTGTGTGCTTCCTGGACTTGTAAGTCTATTTCTTTCACCAGGTGGGGGAAGTTTTCGGTCATTATTTCTTCAAATAGGTTTTCAGTATCTTGCTCTCTCTCTTCTTCTGGCACCCCCATAATTCTGATGTTGGTACGCTTGAAGTTGTCCCAGAGTCTTCTTACACTATCTTCAACTTTTTGGATTTTTGTTTGTTTGTTTTTTGCTTTTTTGGTTGAGTGTTTTTTGCTTCTTTGTATTTCAATTCTTTGACTTGATTCTTGTGTTCCTCTAGTCTGTTGTTGGGTCTCTGTATAATATTTTTTATTTCAGTCAGTGTATGTTTAATTTCTAGTTGGTCCTTTTTCATATCTTCGAGGGTCTCATTATATTTATCGGCCTTTTCTAGGATATTCTTGAAAAGCCTTATAACTGTGGTTTTGAATTCTATATCCAGTCATTTGTTTTCCTCCATTTCTTTCGTTTGTGATCTGTTTCTTTGACATTGCATTTTCACTGATTCCCTGAGTTGGTAGGGTAGATTTGTGTGCTAGGTTTCCTATATGGCCCAGTGGGTCGGCCTCCCTAGTTAGCCTGAGGTGGACACTCTTGGTGCACCCCTTTGTGGACTGTGTGTACAGCCTTGTTGTAGTTAAGTCTTGATTGTTGTTGGTATCACTGGGAGGAATTGACCTCCAGGCAAGTTGGCTGTAAGGATCAGCTGTGTCTGTGCTGGGAGAAGTTTGGTGCTGGAGACAGCATTATAGGATTAGACTTGCCAAATTGCAAGAGCCTCTGTGCTGAGCTTGGATGGGGTGGAGTCTCAGGGCGGAGCAGACAATCTTGGCTTCCAGTCAGCCTTGCCCTTGCGCACACGCACACGCACCTTCAGACCTCTGCCTTCCCCGGCTCCAGAGTCTCCGCCCGAGAGTCCAGATTCCCCCCACAAGAGTGTGGGTCCCCAGGGGCTCGCCTGGAACTGGGGTTCAGTGCAGTCAGAACTGGGGCTCAGTGCAGTCAGGAGCTTCTGACTCCCTTCCACTAGGGAAAGCCTGTGGCAACCTCCGCAGTCTTTGTGCGCACTGGCATGCACGCGCCTGCAGACCTCTGCCTTCCCCGGCTCCCGAGTCTCTGCCCGAGAGTCCAGATTCCCCCCCGTAAGAGCGCGGGTCCCCAGGGGCTCACCTGGAACTGGGGTTCAGTGCAGTCAGAATTGGGGTTCAGTGCAGTCAGGAGCTTCAGACTCCCTTCTGCTAGGGAAAGCCTGTGGCAACCTCTGCAGCCTTTGTGCACACTGGCGTGCGCGCCTCCAGAACCCTGCCTGCCGGGGCTCCCCCGGGTCTCTGAGTCTCCGGATGCCTTTCTCTCTACCTGACAGTCCAGACTCCCCCTGTATGAGCCTGGGTTCACAGGGTTTTGCCCGGGACTGGGGTTCAGTGCAGTCAGAACTGGGGTTCAGTGCGGTCGGGGGCTTCCTTCCCCCTTCCGCCAGAGAAAGTCAGCCAGGCTCTCAGCCACCCTTCTTCTCTGAGCACACAAAGACCCTTTGCCGTACCTCCAATTCTCTGTGCGCTTTTCTCTTTCCTTCTAGTTGTAGAATTTTCACTCAGCCAGCTTTCCTGTGGTTCTGGATGGTGTCCGTTCTGTCTTTTAGTTGTAGTTTTGAAATTGTTGTGCGTGGCAGCAGTTTAGGTGTTTACCTATGCCGCCATCTTGGTTTCTCCTCTAGTGGTCACTTTTATTGGGGTTATTGGTATCGTGAATGCATTTGTGTTTTGTTCCCTTTGTGTCATATCTTGTCGAGTTGTATTTTGTGGTCTTTGGTCAATGTGGTAGAGAGTGAGCTGCATAACTAGACACCTGGAGAGGAGACTCCATCCATGAATAGGACAATAACACTCAAGACCCAACTATACCAGGAGAACCCAAATATCCCAAGTAGGGAGCATCCATAGAATACCCAACCAGAAGACCTGAGAGTTGCACCACTGGGTCCCACAAAACATCTACTATACAAGACAAACTCAAAAAAATCTGGGTGACATAGAAGTTTGATCTAATACATAGAAAAAAACACAAAGGAACAGCATAAGATGGGGAGAAAAAGAAACAACCCACATACAAAAGAAAAGGAGGCATCACCAGAAAAGGAAGTAAACAAAATGGAGGCAAGAAATGTGTAAGAGAAACAATTCAGAGCAATGATTATAAGGATGCTGAAAAGGATGGAAGACAAATTCAACATATATAAGAATCAAGGGGAAATGAAGAAGAAGCTAGTGGAAATGAAGAATAACATAGCTGCAATAAAGAAAACAATGGAGTATCAACAGTAGATTAGAGGAAGCTGAGACTGCATAAGCAAACTAGAAGACAAGGTACAAAACACACACACACACACACACACACACAAAACAAAACAAAAAAAAACAACACCCAAGCAGAGCAGCAATTGAGAAAAACAAATCATAAAAGCAGGAGAAGAACCTAAGGCAGCTATGGGACAACAGGAAATGCACAACATCTGCATAATAGGGGTGCCAGAAAAGAGGAAACTGAGCAAAGAATAAAAAACCTGTTTGAAGAAATAATGACAGAAAACTTCCCTGATATTGGGAAGAAAAAAACTCACAAGTCCAAGAAGCACACAGAGTCCCAAACAAGATGAACCCCCAAAAAACCAACACCAAGATAAATCATAATTAAACTGGAAAACACCAACGACAGAGTAAGAATCTTAAAGGCTGACTGAGAGACAGAAAGTAACTATAAGGGATCTCCCATTAGACTATCAACTGATTTCTCAACAGAAACACATCAGGCCAGAAGAGAATGGAATGAAATGTATAAAGTGACGGAAAGCAAGGGACTGAATCCAGCAAGGCTATCATTCAAAATTGAAAGGGAAATCAGGAGCTTCACAGACAAAAAAAAGGACTAAGGGAGTTTATTACCACCAAGCCAGCAGTGCAAGAAATGCTAAATTGACTACTGTAAAAGGAAAAAAATAAGAAGGGAAGAAGGAACACAGGCACAAAAAATAAAAATGGCTACAATCAAGTACCTATCAATAATAACTTTATATGTAAATGGACTAAATTCTCCAATCAAAAGAAATCAAGTGGCTGAATGGATAAAAAATCATGACCCATATATATGCTGTCTGTAAGAGACCCACCTCAGAACAAGGGAGTCACACAGACTGAAAGTGAAGGGATGGAAAAATATCTTCCAGGAAAATGCAAATGAAAAAAAAGCTGGGGTAGCAATAGACCTCAAAATGAAGGCCATGGAAGGAGATAAGAAAGGCTACTCCATAATAATAAAGAGATTGATACAAAAGAGGATATAACCCTGGTAAACATATATGCACCCAATGCAGGAGCACCCAAATACAAAAAACAAAACAAAACAAAACAAAAAAACTCCTGGATGATATCAAGGGAGAGATTGACAACAATACAATCATAGTAGGGGACTTTAATACTCCATTGGCATCACTGGAGAAATTCTCTAGACAAAACATCAGCAAAGAAACAGCAATCCAAAATGACTCACTAGATCAGATGATGGACTTAATTGACATCTTCAAAACATTTTCCCCCAAAGCCACAAAATATACTTTCTTCTCAAGTGCACATGGGACATTTTCAAAGATGGACCACATATTGGGTCACGGGCAAAGTCTCTCTAAATTCAAGAAGATTGAAATCATATCAAGCATCTTCTCAGACCACAATGGTATAATATTAGAAATAAACTACAACAAAAACAATAAAAAAAACTCAAACACTTGGAACCTGAATAGCACACTATTAAACAATGGGTGGGTTACCAAAGAGATCAAACAAGAAATTAAAAAATCCTGGAAATGAATGACAATGAAAACACAACAATCCAAAATCTATGGGACACAGCGTAAGCAGTCCTGAGAGGGAAGTGTATAGCTCTACAGGCCTACCTCAAAAAAACAAGAAAAAAATGTAATAAATCATCAAACTCTACAACTTAAATAATTAGAAAGAGAGCAACAAGAAAATCCAAGTGTGATCAGCAGAAAGGAAATAATAAAGATCAGGGCAAAATAAATGACATGGAGACAAACCAACAAACAAACAAAACAAAACAAAAACAAAATATCAATGAAACCAAGAGCTGGTTCTTTGAAAGTATAAACAAGATTGATGAACCTCTAGCCAGGCCCATCAATAAGCAAAGAGAGAGTATCCAAATAAACAAAATCAGAAATGAAAGAGGCAAAATAACAACAGACCCCACAGAAATACAAGGGATTGTGAAAAAATACTATTAACAACTCTATTCCAGCAAACTAGAAAACCTAGAAGAAATGGACATATTCCTAGAAAAATACAACCTTCCAAAACTCAATCAGGAAGATTCTAAAAATCTCAATAGGCCAACAACTAGGGAGGAAATTGAAGCAGTCATCAAAAAGCTTCCAGCAAACAAAAGCCCAGGGTCAGATAGCTTCACAGGGGACTTTACCAAATATTCAAGGAAGAACTAAAACCTATCCTCCTCAGACTATTCAAAAAAATTCAAGAGGAAGGAACACTTCCAAGCTCATTCTATGAATCCAACATTACCCTAATACCAAAATCAGATAAAGACAACACAATGAAAGAGAATTACAGGCCAATATCCCTCATGATCATAGATGCCAAAATCCTCAACAAAATTCTAGCAAATCGGATCCAGCAGTACATCAGAAAGATCATACACCATGACCAAGTAGGATTTATCCCGGGGATGCAAGGATGGTACAATATTCACAAATCAATAAATGTGATACATCACATAAACAAATTGAGAGATAAAAATCACATAGCCATATCAACTGATGCAGAAAAAGCATTTGACAAAATCCAACACCCTTTCTTGATAAAAACTCTCAGTAAGGTGGGAATAGAAGGATCATACCTCAACATAATAAAAGCTATATATGACAAACCTACAGCCAACATCATACTCAATGGGCAAAAACTAAAACCATTTCTCCTAAGAAAAGGAATGTGACCGGGATGCCCACTTTCACCAGTGCTGTTTAACATAGTCTGGAAGTGCTAGCCATAGCCATCAGACAAGAAGAAGAAATAAAAGGTATCCAAATTGGAAAAGAAAATGTAAAACTGACATTATTTGCAGATGACATGATACTGTACATAGAAAACCATAAGGAGTCCATCAAAAAATTATTAGACTTAAAAATGAATTCAGCAATGTTGTAGGATACAAAATTAATGCCAGGAAATCTATGGCATTTTTATAACACCAATAGTGAACTTGCAGAAAGAGATATTTTTTAAAAATCCCATTTACCATCGCATAAAAAAAATTAAGATACTTAGGATTAAACTTAACTAAGGTGGTAAGAGACCTATACTCGGAAAACTACAGGACACTGAAAAAAAAATGATAGAGGAAGACATAAACAGATGGAAGAACATACCATGTTCATGGATTGGTAGAATCAACATCATTAAAATGTCCATACTACCCAAAGCAATTTATAGATTCAATGCACTCCCCATTAAAATACCAACAACATATTTCACAGACCTAGAATGAACGTTCCAAAAATTCATCTAGAATACTAGTAAAAAAAAAAAAAAAGACTCCAAATAGCTGCAGCAATCCTGAGAAAGAAAAACAAAGTAGGAGGGATCTCAATACCAGATATCAAGCTGTATTACAGAGTCACTGTTCTCTGATAAGGGTTTAATCTCCAAAATTTACAGGGAACTCATACAACTTAACAAAAGGAAGATAAACAATCCAATCAAAAAATGAGCAAAGGAACTATATAAACACTTTTTGAAAGAGGACCTAAAAAAGGCCAAGAGACATATGAAAATATGCTCAAAGTCACTAATCATCTGAGAGATGCAAATCAAAACAACAGTGAGGTATCATCTCAAACCTGTCAGAATGGCTGTCATCAACAAATCAACAAACAACAAGTGCTGGCAAAGATGTGGAGAAAAAGGAACCCTCATGCACTTTTGGTGGGAATGCCACTGTGGAAAACAGTATGGAGTTTCCTCAAAAGTTAAAAATGGAACTCCCATTTGACCCAGTAACCCCACTTATAAGAGTATATCCCAAGAAATCAGAAACACCAATCAGAAAAGACCTATACACCCCTATGTTCATAGAAGTACAATTTACAATAGCTAAGATTTGGAAACAGCCTAAGTCCCCATCAGCAGATGAGTGGATTAAAAACCTGTGGTACATCTACACAATGGAATACTATGCTGCCATAAAAAAGAAGGAACTTTTGCCATTTGCAACAGCATGGATGGACCTGGAGAGCATTATGCTAAGCTAGATAACCCAGTAAAAGATTGATAAATATCACATGATCTCACTCATTTGTGCAATATAATGAACTACATAAACTGATGTACAAAAATAGATCCAGAGACAGTGAAACACCAAACAGACCATGAAACCTCAGAGGAAAGGCAGGGATGGTGGGGAATGGGGGGCAAGAGACCAACCAAAGGATTTGTATGCATGTATATTAGCATAACCAATGGTAACAGACACTGGGGCAGTGGGGGCTTGTCCTGGGGGGTGGGCGTGGCTGGGGAGGGATCAAAAATGGGGGGAAAAGGATACACATGTAATACTTTAAACAATAAAAACATAAAATAAAAACAGAGTGCTGACACTAAAAAAGAAACACACATGTTGGGAGTGCCTTTGAACTGCAGGTGGATGGAACCTGACATAATGTAGAGAAGCGTGAGAATAAAAGCCAAAAGGGCCTCCAAGAAATGGTGAGTGGAGGCCTGATGGTCTCTGAGGAGGCTGACAGCAATTGCTTCTGGACAAGTGAACAAAATGACACTGAAATGAGGATGACAGGGATTCTTGCTAGGAAGCTGGTGAAAGTGAAATCGATGAGAAAGATAAACTAAAGAAAGACAATCCTATATAATAAAAGCCTAATATGCAACATGACCGAACTGCGGAATGGTCCACAGTGGGGTGGGGCTGGCTGCCCCGGCCCGCGGGGCAGCAACGAGGGCATGCAGGAACCACCTAAGAGAATGAAACAAACAAGGAACGCAAAGAACGGAGGCAAGACAAGGTTCTGATCAAGCCTCGTTTTTTTATTCGAGTGTTGCGGTATATAAGCACTCAGGAGGGGAGGGGTAGGATAAGGAGTTGCCATGGGATGGTTGGTTGGGGACTGGGTATCTGTCCTAGCTGATCGGTTATTCTGATGTGGGAGGTTCTTCTGGCCCTTGGCACGCGCGGGCTTCTTTGGCACGCGCGGGCTTTCTTTGTTCTTGCTTAATCAGGAAGTAGGGCTGACCAGGAAGTAAGACCGAATTCTGCTTTTATGGCTCCCGGAAGCTGGCAAGCAGGACAGCCAAGGTGGGTGCCAGCGGGCAGAGGGAGGGGATGATGATCGGAGGGCGGAGGTGGCAACCAGCAGCAGCAGAGGGGCAATTGGGGGGCAGGACCGGCTGCTTGCCAGCAGGCGCTGTCCCCTGATCGGCCCACCAGTCACCTCCTGCCGAGGGGGGGTCAGACTGCAGCTTAGGCCCCTGAGGACTCCCAGACTGCGAGAGGGCGCAGGCGAGACTGAGGGACCTCCCCCCGCCCCCCGCCCAGTGCATGAATTTTCATGTACCAGGCCTCTAGTTAAATATAAAAGAAACAGGACTTTAGGATTTTAAATATCCATTTTCCATTTATAGCTTCTCCCACAGATCCAATTGTCATATAATCCTATATAATAAAAGCCTAATATGCAACTTGTCCCCTCGGGCAGTCATTCAGAGTTCGACTGGGAGACCAGGAGTTCGACTGCTCGCTATGACGTGGGGCTGTGACCTCTCGCTGGCTACCTGAGGGCGGGGGTGATGGGGACAGAGGTGCAGTGAGAATTCGAGGTTCTGCCGAGCTCACTCTCACTCCCCCAGCTACCCTCCCCCGGGACACCAGGACTCACACACGCAGTGTCTTTGTGGTGAGCCAGGCCGCAGCCGCCGGGACAACAGGGGCCAGTCAAGCTTTCCATGGGTTTGCGCAGGAGCCGGTCTGCAGGGCCAGCCGGAAGAGCTCACGCTGCCTGCCCAGTTTCCATGCAGCGCTGCTGGGCAGCCCAGAGGCCCACACTGTGCCTGGGCCCGTGGCATCCGGCCGTGCTCACTAAATCTCCGTGTGGGGACTCGGGCGTTGTGAATCAGGCGGAAGGGGGTGCACAGGGGCCTGGGGGTCCAGGTGCTGCCCAGGGCCCAGAGGTCAGCTGGGACCTGCCCTTCCATGCCAGAAACTTGCTCTTCGATTGCCAGTCAGGCCTAGGGACTGCACCCGTGCACGATTTCATGCACGGAGCCTCTAGTGCTAAAATAAAGAAATGGCTCTGGGTTAACATCAAATCCAAGGTGTCCAGGAAGACATGGTCTAAGGATGAAGCCAAGACTTATAAAACCCTAAGACCTCAGAAACATTTACGTGGTGCCTCAAAGGATTTTCAGAATGTAAGAGTCTTAAAGGCACTGTCTTACAACACCTCCAGGAAGCCCAAGGTGAAGAGCTTAACTGAAAACAAGTTGTGAGGTTGCTTTTCTAATGGCATGAACTGCAATATTATTTAGTAGAAAACAAAGCCTCTTGATTTCTATGAAGAATGATGCATAATTCTCAACTTTCCTAAGGGTAAATATTAGAAAATATACAAATGGCAGAATAAAAGCCAGATATAAGAGCACTATAAAGATAATACAATTACAATAAATTAATCACGATGAAATACATAAGAAAGCAGCCATGATAAGTAGTATCCTAAAACACTTTATATCATTTAACCAGCTATAGTTTAACTGAGAACAGGTTAAATTTCATACATACTTGACTTCTGCTTTGATCTAGTTTGTTCTTGAAATCTTGTTTCTTATCTTCTAAATGCATAGGATGACGTGATTCAATCTCCAGAAAAACCTCTATTGTAGATAGTTTTCTTTTGGTATCAGCCAGTTCTTGTTGAAGTTGTCTCACAACAGCCTAGTAAGATATTTCTGTTACTGATTTTATAAATCACATTATTATTAAATTATGTTAATAATACATAACTTCACATAAAGGATGAGACAAAAGATTAACAGTTGTGAGTACGTGAAACACAGAGTTTATTCTTGTATTGTTATTAACTAATTGTTGTATTATTCTCCATGCAAAAAACTATAAAAAGTATAAACCTACTTTTGTCCCACCCTGGGTGTACCTTGTTAGAGTCATATATTACTATCATAATGTTATGACAATAATCTATGACTGGAAAAATATCACCAGCTACATCAATTCACCTTCTTTTCCTCATATGGACATGTTCCTGTTTGCTTAATCAGGTTAAAGTCACAGAAAATGTAACCCTCCTGCCTAATCAGACAGCTGATTCAGCCCCACTCTCATCCCCCATAAATCTCAAAGCTATACAATCTACTGACATCTCAAAGAGAAATGGACATGTAGGTGGATCAAGTGGTAGTAAATTCAATATTATGGAAAATTTTCTCTTTTTATTTATTTTTTAACCAGAGGCTTCAATTTACTTTAGAGTTCCTCACACATTCAATCCCCTGTTCAAATCCTTCCAATAGGTTCCTAACTTAGAAGAAAAGTAAGTCATTTGAATGGCTTTCAAGGCCCTAGGTAACCAGGCCTTCACCTCCCTCCCTGGTACACATAAACCCTGCCACCCCTCACTAATCTGAAATGAAGATCCAATGCCAAGTTAATAAATCACAAGGAGCTACAATTCTCTCTGTCTTGGACAAACTTATCCCAAATGATAGTAATTAGGCCTCAAAATGAGAAACATGAGCACATTACTTGTAAAAATATTCAAAGAAAATTGTAAATAGTAGTGGAAAGATTAAATCAAGTATAGGTTTGCTAAAACTCATCACATTTGTCCAAGAATTATGATTTAATGAAAAGTAGATGCCTTTAAAAGAGTTGAGAGGTCATATGAATATATTACTTGAGATTGAAATATTTCCAAATTTAATTCAAATTGGCATGAATAAAAATAACATTATACAAACTAAAATGTATAGGAAGATATTGAAGGAAAGGTGGTATATGATACAGCATTTACATTTCAGTTCATCTGGGCAATCTGAACTTAGCTGTCAAATTAATCCACTTAATTGAATCTTAATTTCAAAATACTCATTTTAGGTAGAACATTTCCATTTACCTACTTCCTAATAGTTTTAAATTTGGTGACAGAAAGATTAAAATTATTATTCTATTAATATAAAACTAAATTATTAATATAAATTTATATCTATTAATAATCTATAATGTAACCTATTAAAATTTCATGAGCAGCACAATGTCTTTACTCAAAACAAAGCACCTCCCAGGTTTAATGTTCATCTACTGGATACAACGTCTGCTTTAAAGCTGATAGAACAAACACATTTATACACTGAACATTTTTTAAAAAATATTTTTTTTTATTGCTTTCAGAGAAGAAGGGAGATGGAGAGAGAGATAGAAGCATCAATGATGAGAGAGAATTATTGATTGACTGTCCCCTGCACACCCCTACTGGGGACTGAGGCTGCAACCGGGCATGTGCCCTTGACCGGAATTGAACCTGGGACCATTCAGTCCTCAGGCCAATGCTCTAGCCACTGAGCCAAACCAGCTAGGGCCATAATCTCTACATTTTTAATATTCAACTAGATTCAACATTTAGCCATCATCAAATATTACTCTGAATTTTCTCTTAGGAAATTTGAAAAATATTTATCTGTCTGGGTACTTACATCTCTTTCTACATGATCATTTTCATACTGATGTATTCTTTCTTTAAAATGATGCCATTCGTTGATTAGCTCCTTAATTTTTTCATTCAGCATAAGAATGTGCTTCTCGCTTTTCGCTTTAAATATTTTCATCATATCCTGAAACTGATCTTGGATATTAATTACTGTCTTTTCTTTCCTGTCAGCTTTGTTGTGAGCCTGGTCCAGTTGCTGGTGAGGCAGCATATTTTCACTCTGTAGGTGAGATAGCTTCTCCTGTAAGGACTCCTGCTTTCCAATGTCTTTATCCACTTTACCTTGTTCCTCTTGATACATGTGTTCAGCTTCCTCCTGTTGACACTGTTTTTGACTGAGGTCTCTTTCTAAAACCAATGTCCTTTCTTTGAGAGCATCTCTTGTGTGATGAAGCTCGGTTTCTAAGCTATTGATTTTACTTTCTGCTTTAGAAAGTTGTTGAGAAAGAATCTCATTGTTTTGTTTTAGGTTAGACATATCAAAATTCATTTTGTCCCATAAACAAAACCATTCATCTCTTGCTCTCTGGAAAGCAAGTTGTAGGTCTCTTTTTGATGTCTGACAATGCTCATGATCCTGTACAACAGTAGCCAGTCCAGACTGGTATGATTCAACTTCTGCTTCCAGTCTTCCTCTGTTTTGTTGTTCATTCTTTCAGTTTACAGGTTAGCCTTATACGCTCAGCTCCCAGAACTTCAAGCTGTGCATTGTGTTGAAATACTGTTTCTCTTATTGTCTTTTGAAGATGGTCATTCTTTTCTTTGACAATTGCAATGTCCTCAATACATTTTTTCCCATTTCCTGGGCCTGATTTTTTACTGTGTCTATTTCCAGTCTTAGCTTGGCAATTTCATCCCACAACATGCGATTTTCATGCAATAGACTTTTTTCTTTGTCAGAACTCTCAGAAACCTAAGTAACACAAAGGAGACTTTTAGCTAAAACATTGAAATGACATGTCATGATAGCCTCTGAAATTAAAGAATAACCTATGTTTATAATAAAAAGTTGCAATAATTGGATATCCCACTGGAAAAAAATATAGAATTGGATCCAAACCTCTAACTTTATACAAGCATAAATTCTCCAAAGTTCAAAAATGTAATATAATATGATGAATTTTTAAGTGAAAAAAATCACAACAGAATTTTAAGAGTCTCAGAATTAGAAAGGGTTTTTCTAAACCATCACAAACCCAGAATGCATTTAAGTAAAAGACTAATAACTCTACACTTACAAGTTGATATGACAGTCTGAACATATAGCTACCCCACAGTAAGAGTATTAACCACGCTAATATTAGGACAAACTAAATTTCCTAAAATTCTTTTTCCCCCAATATTATCCCATAGATATTCCACTTTTCTAATACTTTCATAGTCAGTTGTAAAAACTATCTCCATGAACAACTGATAATAAAGCATTTTCCTACGCACTTGTACATCCATCAATGAACTCATTCAGTTATCACAATCTGCAGTGGAGGGGTTAAAAAGATAAGCAAGTTCAGGATTCTCCCCAGGTTTTCAGACCCCACAATTTGTGCTCTTGTACCAACCCATAGTTCTTCTCCAGTGTGGATATAGAAACACAAAAGCCTATTTTCAAAAAACAAATAATAAGTAGGATAAAATTTACAGTCTTCTTAGAAAATCATGAGATTATTTGTTGCTTCAATAACTTATTTCTTGTTCATGATGTTTAAAGTAGTATTAAATGTGAAATGGGGGGAATACACTAAAATATTTACCAATAAATTATCACTAAATATATATTATGGCTTGCATTCTCTTCAGAAGTCCCTTCTCAAAAGTAGAAGAATGACATCTAAAATGTGATCTCTGATCCTGCTATTACTTTCCTCCATACCATCACTGGAAGTGAAAACTAACCTCTATATTAATATATCAGGAAATGAAATCACTGCCAAAATCTGGAACATCTATTGTTAGTAGCAATACCTTTGAGATCATGGACAACAATTCTTATGGAAAATATTAAAAGCCTTCTCTTTGGATGAGGCCATTGTGAATGTGACTACATAAGCAAAACGGATTTGAATTAACAATATCACTTTATCCAATGGATCCAAAAAGCCAACTCTCTCTCTCTCTCTCTCTCTCTCTCTCTCTCTCTCTCTCTCTCTCTCTCTCTCACTCACACACACACACACACATACATATGCTTTTTAAATCCCCTATAGTCTCCATTGTACAGTATTGTTTTGTTAAATATATACAAACTCACACATACTCACATACTGGTACATTTGCAAATGACTAAATAAACTACCTCAGAATTTATTTTCTTATGAGCTATTTCTATCACCTTTGGTTTGCAAAAGTGTTTGGTCAGAATTCCATCTTGTAATATTCTGGTGTTCTGTTCTGAAGAAGGTTGCCTCTGAGTGAAATTTCACTCTTCTACAACCCAGGGACACATTTCATTTAGTTTTTGGTCTCATTCCATTAAAAAAAAGTCCAGAGCTTAAGAGCAGTACCTTAAACAAACTGTGAAAAGGAAGTAGCCTGTTTAAGCACAAGGATCTTTCCTTTTCATGAAAAACTAAAATTGTAAGTGATAGCTACATTTGTCATAGAGCAAAAATACAGTATTCTGAAATAAAATTTCTTTATGAACATTTGACTAGTTCCATCACAGTCTCAAGGCAATTTAGCCTGTATGTTAACATTTTTTAAGAGCCAGAATTAACATTTATGTTAATGGGTAGGCTCAATTTATTTTCCATTTCTTCATTTAGAAAACATTCACAAGCATCTATTAGATGCCAAGAATAGTAATAAATTAATAATAATTTAAATAATAAATGTCACAGTTCACATTTAGAATGAGAACATTTTTTGGTTTGTTTTAAATGTAATAATATACATTAAATGATAGGGATATAAATACTGATGAAGCACTGTTAGAAACAAGAGATTTTTCCCAAAGATAAATTTACCTCATTCTCTCTTATAGTCTGCAGTGTCATGTCTTGTGTTCTAATGGTGGTTTCAAGTTGTGGGTTCATTTCAACTTCTTTAATAGAGTGCTCTTCTTTATTTCTTAACTGCACCCTATTTTTTTCACATAACAGATCAGCTTTTCGTCTTTTCTCTTTTTCTTCTCTTAAGGGAAATCTGCAGTTAAATATAACCAAAGATGTGATCAACATAAGTAAACTGTTATATTGTAAGATGTCTTGTGTAAACCTCATGGTAACCACAAAGCAAAAACCTCCAGCAGATTCACAAAAGATAAAGAGCAGGAATCAAAGCACACTATAGAAAATCTTCAATTCACAAAGGAAGGCAGCAAAAGAGGAAGAATGAAACTACAAAACAGCCAGAAAACAACTAGATAGCATTAGTAAGTCGTTACCTGCCAACAGTTACTTTGTAAATGGATTGACTTCTCCAATCAAAAGGCATAGGATGACTTGGGGTGCTGAACACACAATGCAGTGTATAGATGATGTGTTGTAGAATGTGCACCTGAAACCTGTATAATTTTGTTAACCAGAGGCACCTCAATAAATTCAATAAAAAGAAAAAAAGTAGACAATGCCTTGACAGGTTAGAATAAGACCTAACTATTTCCTGCCTACAAGAGACTCAATTCATTCATGTTCTTAATTTTTTAAATCCTCACCTGAGGATATGCTCATTGGTCTTAGACAGAGGGGAATGAAAAGAGAGACAGACAGACAGACAGACAGACAGACAGAGAAACATCAATGTGGAGAGAACATTGATTGGTTGCCTCCCATACATACTCAAATCAGAGATCAAACCCACAACCTAGATATGTGCCTTGACTGGGAATCAAACTAATAAACTTTTAGTATAAGGGATGGTGCTCCAACCAACTGAGCCACACCGGCCAGGGCTCAATTCATTCTTAAAGACACTAAAGGCTCAGTGTGAAGAGATGGGAATGTTAAACTGGAACCAAACATTAGACCAAAGGATATAACAAATATCTAGAGAGCAGTGATACATTTTTTATCACCACCTCAAAGAGATAGCTGCACTCCCATGTTCATTGCAGCCTTATTCACAATAGCCACGATGTACAAACTAAGTGTTCACCAATAAATGAACGGATAAGAGGATGTGGTATGTATGTATGTATGTTTGTATGTATGTGTGAGTGTACTAAGTATGTGAATGTACGTGTATATGTGTGTTTATATAGTAAATGTGTGTACACACACACATATATGTACACACACACACACACACACACATACAGTGGAATTTTGCCAGGGAAAAGAGGAAGAAGAAAACCCTACTGCTAGGGGCAGAAATAGAATAGTAGAGACTAGCTATAGTTAAAACAAATATTAATCATGCTCTGTTAACCGTGATTGTTTTGTTCTGATTAAAGACAACATATTCCCATCTGGCTGGGAGTTCCCCCCAGTCCCCTTGCACTTGGGAGTTAACCTGGAAATGTGGTCCATCCTCCTTAACTGCCTATTATCATGGAAAGATTAACAACTTTGTTGATGAAATAATGGAGTCCCAGCCTTCATTGGTGTAATCTGTAAGCATTATACCCATTTTATTCCTTTTGCCTACTTCTCCATTCCTGTAATACCCATTTGTGTTGCATTTGCATACCAATTCTTATTTCATTTGCCTACTTCCCCATGTAATCTTTGTCTTTCTACCCATATAAGCAGCTGGCATATGGTGAGGGGGTGCAGAATAGATTTTCTTGGATGACCTGCTGCTCTTTCATATTGTCAGCATGTATGTTCATAAAGGATTCAACCCTGTCTGATGTACAGCGTGGTGATTATAGTGAACAATACTCTATTATAGACTTGAAAGTTGCTAAGGGAGTAGATCTAAATGTTCTCACCACAAAGAATGAATTGGTAACTATGTGATTTAATGGAAATGTAAACAAAGAATCCTGAGGTGATCATTTAACAACATAAAAGTGTATCGAATAAACGCACTGTATCCTTTAAAAATATACAATGTAACATGTCAATTATCCTATATAATAAAGAGGTAATATGCAAACTGACCCTCACACCCTCGTACAAGATGGTCGCCCCATGTGGTCAAAGATGGTCGCCCCTGTGGTCAAAGATGGCTGCCACAAGATGGCAGTTGGGGGGGACCAGGCCAGCAGGGGAGAGCAGTTGGGGGGGACCAGGCCAGCAGGGGAGGGCAATTAGGGGTGAATGGGCTGGCAGGGGAGGGCAGTTGGGGGGGACCAGGCCTGCAGGGGAGGGCAGTTAAGGGCAATTGGGCCAGCAGGGGAGGGCAGTTAGGGGAATTGGGCCAGCAGAGGGGCAGTTAGAAGTCAATCAGGCTGGCAGGGGAGCGGTTAGGGGGTGATCAGGCAGGCAGGCAGGCGAGCAGTTGGGAGCTAGCAGTCCTGGATTGTGAGAGGGGTGTCCGACTGCCGGTTTAGGCCCGATTCCTTAGGAACCTGAGGGGTCCCAGATTGGAGAGGGTGCAGTGTTGGCTGAAGGACACGCCCCCCCCTCCCAGTGCATGAATTTCATGCACCGGGCCCTTAGTAGCTCGATTAAACTGGAAAAATTAGAAAAAAATAAAATACCTGCATGTCATTATATACATAGTTAGAAAATGGCAATAATCCAATTAGTTATGGTTTTCTTTGAAAATGAAATTATTTAACCGTACCTCCATGACAGCCATCAGCCAGTCAAGAGTGAGTATGCAAATTAACCCAACAAAGATGGAGGGTTATTTTGCATACACAGGCGCAGAGTGGCTGGGCGGGGTGGGAAGCCTGCTATGGGGGTGGGGGGGGGTGCGGAGGAAGCTACAGGAGTGGCACTCCGGCCGGAGCAGAGAAGACTGAAGGCTCTGGCCAGAGCGAACACTGAAGGCGGCAGCCAGACGAAGACCTAGGTCCTGGGTGCCAGAGGAAAACCAGTGCCAGCAGCCAGGGGAAGGAAGGCCTATTGCACGAATCTTCGTGCAACAAGTCTCTAGTCTTAAATAAAAAGCTAAATTTACCAAAAGGGAAGTATAATTACTTTCTTATGGAATCAGTGCATGCAAAAGAATATCATGATTATATAACTCCACAAATGTACAAAAATGCCTGGTGGGAGGCTCAGTTGACTGGAGCATCATCTTATACACCAAAAGGTTGCCAGTTTGATTCCCCATCAAGGCACATGCCTGGGTTTCAGGTTCAATTCCTGGATGGGAAGCATACTAGGAGACAACCAATGGATGTTTCTCCCTCACATTGATGTTTCCCTCTCTCTCTCTCTCTCTCTCTCATCATTAAGAATATATCCTTGGGTGAGAATTAAAATAAAATTATAACCTATATATAGTTATACAAATCACTCTCCGGTTAAACCTAAACATTTAAACACTAAACATCAATTGTTGAGCATCAACCCATGAACCAAGAGGTCACCAGATCAATTCCCAGTCAGGGTACATGCAGGGTTGCTGGCTTGATCCTTAGTAATGGGCATGCATGAGGCAGCTGATTGATGATTCTCTCTCATCATTGATGTTTCTATCTTTCTCTCCCTTTCCCTCCTCTCTTTCTAAAATTAATAAAAACACATTAAAAAGGATCTTCCTGAGAGCAATTATTAAACAATTCCTCTTGACCCAAACTTCAAAAATAAGTCTCTAATTATTGAATATGAATAGTTTTCATTTTGAACATAGCTGATGGAAGAGCACCTACCCAGGTTTTGGGTTCAATCCCCAGTTGGGGGACCTGTGGGACTCATGTACTTTGAATGAAAAAGGCAATTAGAAGGTATTGACCAGAGGAACAATACAATCTGACTTACTTTTTAATAGGTCCAACTGTGTTTAGATTGAACAAAAGACTAGAATTAATGGAAAGAAAGTAAATAAGAAGAAAAGAGAGGGAGAGAGGCAGGGAGGGAGGAAAGCAGGGAGGGAGGAAGGCAGGGAGGAAGGGAGGGAGGGAGGGAGAGAGGCAGCGAAGGAAGGAAGGAAGGAAAGAAGGAAGGAAGGAAGGAAGGAAAGAAGGAAGGAAGGAAGGAAGGAAGAAGAAAATCAATTAGTCAGCTATTAAGTTAATCTAGATAGCAGATGGTAGTGACCTGGCCTGGAAGATGTGATGGCATTCTGGATATACAGTAAACTCTGGATTTTTGTGGACCTTGAATTAACAGACTTCGGATTTAACAGATAAAACTTCTGGTCTGTATGTCATATGTGAAAATTAACACCCCATTAAATTAAAAATGCTTTTAACCAAGATATGCTTATAGTTAAATTAACAGGTTATTTTTTGTGTGATTAATTCACAGTTATTTTTAACAAATTTTATCAAATAGGCCATATGTTGTAAAACCACATAGTAATTTCACCAACATAAATACATATTACTTATCGACAACTATACTCTGCATATTTAAATCCAAGAATCACCGCTCCTAAACAGTGTTCGGCAAATGGTCAGGACATGATCACACCACAAGGTGCATGGGTAATAGGTTCTGTTAGCAAGTGGAGTGACTTTCGGCAGAAGTTTTAACATGTGCCAGCCAACGTTCCCATGTGCACTGAGTCTCGCCCCAGCCGTGTGCATTTGGTTATTCTTGGTGACTGGAGAATGCACACATTACTGGACCCATTCAGTATAAAGTTAAAATTATGTGTGTACCTTAAAACACATCATTCCCACCCTAACCTTTAAAGATAATTATGGCAACCAAATGAATATACTGCAAAAAGTTTTAGAGGAAGTAGTGGTTGTATTGCAGAATGAAGGTAATGATGAACATAAAACAGGACAGCGTATCTTACAAAACTTACCGTTTTAAAGAGTTACCGTGTAAAATCAGCAATTTTTAAATTTTGCTGCAGCATGAAAGGAAGTGAAAGTGCAAACATTGGAAACTGGTTGGAAGAATTTTCTTGACGATGAAGGGAGACTTGCATTTAGAAGGGCTGGAGGCTACTGATTACTGTGGGACAACATAGAATATTGGTGGACAAGTAGCTGAGGAAGATGTTTTACAGTGGTTAGAAGAAGATGAAGGTGACCCTGGGTACCACACTATGAGTGAAAGTGAAATAGCAGATGAGGTGGTGACCTGGGAAGATGAGGATGGGAGTGAAAATAAGAGGAAGAAGAAACAACACACCCCAAACACAAAGTTATCAGTGCTTGAATCTTATCTTCACGATCTAATAACATTTATTGACAATTCATCAGATAATGAAATTCAGCTTCATTAACCCATTTTCAAAATATCAAGGAGTCAATTATAAAAAACAGCAGACTTCAAAAGTTCAAGCTAGATAGTTTTTTCAAAGCAGAATTACCTGAAGCAAGCCCCTCAAAATCAAACATTTAAGTGACACCTCAACTGGAGTGTCTGGATATATCATCATCCAAAGACAATTAAATAGGAAAACTTTTTTTCTGTTCTTATAAAATTTAAATTTTGTTATGTTTTTAGAACATTGTTCAGTTGTTTAGTTAAATATAATTAAAATGTATTTTCTGCAAAATGGTTATTTCCATTTAGATTGCAAACTTATTAGAGTCTCAAAACTATGGTGAATATATAAGCAATAATGCATTTGGAAAACTTCTCTGTGAAATTAAACTTTTCATACCTAGTTAATTTTAATTACACAAACGTGTCTACATATGTAAAAGCAGGTAAACTAATTTGTCAATTTTTTCACATACACATTCAGAAAACCTACTTTATTATATATAACTGACTTTCATCTTTAAAGTATACCCCTTGCCCGAATTAGTTCCTTATATCCAGGTTCCACTGTATTTTGAAAGTAATCGGACAAGATTTGCTGACACATTAGATGTGAGGTTTAAGATAAAGAGAAAGACAGGATGACACCAAGTTTTTGGTAGAGCAATTGGAAGAGCTGTCATTCACTCAAACAGGAAAGACCACGTGAAGGGCAGGTGTGAGAAAGACTATCGGTAGATCAATTTTGGAGATCTTAAGTCTGCAACACCCAATAGCGATATTAAAGAGGGAGGGAGGGGGAGTGGGAGGGGGAGAGGGATCAAGTCTTAGCTGGTTTATCTCAGTGGATAGAGAGTCGGCCTGCGGACTGAAGGGTCCCAGGTTCGATTCCAGTCAAGGGCACATGCCCAGGTTCTGGGCTCTATGCCCAGTAGGGGATGTGTAGGAGGCAGCCTATTAGTGATTCTCTCTCACCATTGATGTCTCTCTCTCTCTCTCTCTCTCTCTGTCCTTTCCTCTCTGAAATAAATATAAATATATATTTTAAAAAGATATATTAAGCAGGCAGTTTGATATATAGGTCTGGCATTAAGGAGAGAGATTTGGGCTGGGGATATACATTTCAAGATCATTAGTATATACAAGGTAGTAAAATTCAATTTTGGTAGAAAAACAACCAAAGTGTCCTGAATCCCAGGACACTTGAATTTGTCAAAGGTGGGAGATGAGGAGAAACCAAACAGACTAAGAAGGACAGGCTAGGCAGGCAAGGGGGAAACCAGGTGAGAGTCTTTTCACCCCCTGAAAACTCGAAGTCCTAAAAGCCAAATGAAAAGAGAGTTTTCCATTGGGTCAAATATTGCTGATAGGTTATGTAAGACCAGGTCTAAAACATTATGTCTAAATTTATTAGAGGGAAAACAAATACTAGCTTTGAGAAAAACAATTTTGGAGATGAGGTGGGACTGAAAATTACTAGAGTGAGCTCAAGAGCGCATGGAAGGGAAAGTAGAATCAGTGAGTATAGACAGTTCTTTCAGGGCTTTGTAGCTAAATGGCACGACTTGGATGATCTCATTTCTTCATGTTTAGCTGTAGCTTTCAATCCTTTCATAGTGACTATGAAGTATTTTTGTAATACTTAAAAGTTTTTTCATTACATACCTGTGAGATTACATGGTTTAAAACATGTCAGACTAGGTATTACATAACAAATTCACAATATTATACAACTAAAAGACCCCATGAAATTTTTCTAGATGTATAAGATTACATAACCTGATTGTGATGTTTCTCATGCTTATAACAATGACAGAAGGATTTCTTGCTAGATGAAAATCATCCAACCCTATAATATGTTACACTACTCAAATGTACAAAGTACACTGTAATTAGTCATATTAAAATTGTATAACCGAAATAAAGGGGGAAGCATGCAGGTAATATTCTTACTTTATAAAATGAATTTTTTTCAATTGTGTAATATGAAGTCCCTGTTGAAAAATTGTGTGTGGTGCATACTGAAATGCATTCTCCTTAAAAAGGGAGAATAAAGCATGCGTGTAGGGTACCTTTCAAGAAGAAGATTCACTACATTAGGAGCACCTTGGTTTATAATGTAAGGTCAACAAACGAATGCCTGCAGGCCAAATCCAGCCCAGAGCCTGTTTTTGTAAATAAAGATTTATTGGAACACAGCCACACCCACTCCTTTACCTAGTGTCTATGACAGATTTCTGAGACCCGATGGTTCACAGAGCCCACAATACTGACTCTCTGGCCCTTTAGAGAAAAGGCCTGTCAGCCCCTCACCTAGCAGATTAACCCCTTGATGTGTTTTAATAGGTTTTTCACAATATGCTGAAATTTTTATATAAGATATGGAACAAATTGCCTTGTGAAATCCCTCAGCTTTCAGATTAATTTGAGTGTCCAATATTAGGAATAAAACACAAAAATCTAGTAACCAGCAATTTAGGTGAAAACAAAGTAGAGTGACAGTGTAGCATATAACTTCCTTTTATAACTGAACAGATATTAAAAGTATTCTCACAATTGACTTGTTTTATTACAAGTCAATTGTGAAACAATTAGTATACTGTAGACCAGAACTACCCCCATTTTTCCAGCAGCTGCATACTACATTATTTTATGTGTATAATAATGTATTACCTTATAGATAGGTATTTACACTACCAACAATTTTTTGTAAGCAATGTTGTAATAAATATACTTATACATATGTATATATCTAACATTGATATTAGTATCCTTGATGCATAAATGTATATTATATATGCTTAACATCTGCCATAATCCTTTATAATAAAAGTCTAATATACAAATTGTCCTCTCCACCAGGAGTTCGACTGGGATTTCAACCACGGGGCAGGGCCAGTAGACCAACTACCAGCGGACCCTCCCCCTGGCCGGCCCTGCCCCCGATCAGCCTCCCCCACCTCGATCGGGGCCCAACCCCACCCGTTCACAAATTCGTGCACTGGGGCTCTAGTAGATATATAAAATACATATAATGACCTACGGTATGTTTTATATACATAATAATATGTAATTGATGTCCTTAAAATGTGTACATGTGTGTATATCCAAGTTATGTTTTCCTATAGGATCTAGTTCTGGAAGTGAAGCTATTGGGATAAAGGAATGACATACTTGAAATTTAAAAACTAGCTCAATTACCCTTGAAAAGGATGTGCCCATTTCATGTACCAGTAGTGCACGGGAGTGCCTTTTCCTCCCATGTGCCAATTCTGGTTGTTTTTGTTTTTTTTTAAATAAAATATTTATCATTTTAAATTCAAAAAATGGTATCTCATTGTTTGTTGATTTACATTTTTCTGATTACCAGGCAAGGATCAATCTCCCTAGTAAAAATATAAAATTTGTTAATCATGAATATTTGCTCACATTGGAATTTGTTTTATAGGAAAAGAGTAATTACCTATTATTGAATACTGCTGTAGGCTTACCTATCAGAATCTTCACTCTCCAGTACAGGAAGCTGCTGCTTATCAGTGTGTTCACCTGTGCTTTTCTGACTCCATCCATCACTGTCATCAGCAGCAGCATTATACATGTTTCCTGACACTTTCCTTTTACTGCTTTCCTGCTTCTTTTTTTCTTCTTCAACCTTTGATGAAAGTTTGATATTAAGGATATTGTTATTACCTTATTCATTAAAAAGACTGTGTTGTCTGTAATTTTATCATTAGGCTTTTAGTTTAATTGCCATGACTTTAACCAATAAAAATATTTTGTGTGTTTAATTTTATCATTACGGTCATTGAAATTGTTGAAAAATCTGCTTCATTTCTGTTTCAATAAAGAAGTAGCATTTCCCAAGATTTTTTAAAGAGCTGTCTTAATCTTGTGCTCTTATTCACATCACATCCACTCTTTGCTACCTAACATTCCCCTTCCCCACCCCCACCCCATTTATCTAGCAGAGACAGAGAAATAAAAGGACAACGATGCAAAATGTGAGCTCTTCTGTCGTGCCACCTGGGTCTTGCATTACAGCCAGATTGAGAGGATATGACATTGTGCCTCAGAAACAAATAGGAAGCTTTCCTCCTTCTGCAGGAAGCTATTCTTTCCCCTATTGCCTTTTGCAATTCTTTTTTCTTTAAGATCTTTGATGGTACCAAAAAAAGTGGTGGTATCATAAAACATATGAACAAAAGTTTACCACAGCACTGGAGTGGAGTGAAGCCAATGAATTGTTGGTTAATGTACAGTGTACAATTGTTGGATAATGTACTGCTCCACTAATGTCACATACAACCACTATAAAATCATATACCTGGAGGACATAGAAGTAGTTATCTACTTACTTTAGCCCATATTTACTGATAACGGAAATAAAACCAAGGTTTAATGATCTGTCCAAAGTTCCTAAAGATGCATTACCTAGCATTTTATGTACCAAAAGAAGGGATATCCTATCTAATAAAGAGGGAATATGCTAATTGACCCTCATGCCCTTGTAAAGAATGCGGTGCCCACAGCCAATAAGGAGGGAATATGTTAATTCACTGCCCCGCCCTCAAAGATGGCAGTGCCCACAGTCAATAAGGAGGGAATATGCTAACTGACTGCCATGCCCTCAAAGATGGCAGTGCCCACACCCACAAGATGGCAGTGCCCAGTCCCCTCAGCCCTGCCGGGGTGGCAGGTGCATGGCAAGGCTGGGTCCATCCCCAGGCAGGCCTGGCCGCTCCACGCACCTGCCTCCAGAGTGCCCCAGTCCCCTCAGCCCCCCAGCCGCCCAGGGCCAGCCTGAGGTGCAGGCAAGCCTTAGATGGTGGCTGCCCAGCGACCCTGGGCCACCCGAGGCTCATGTAACCAGGGCAGGCCGAGGTTTGCGCTGCCAGCAATGGCAGCAGCAGAGATGTGATTGGGTGTCACCTTCCCCTGATCGCCAGGTAGCCTCCCGCCCCTGAGGGCTCCCAGACTGTGAGAGAGGGAAGGCCGGGCTGAGGGACCTCCCACTCCAGTGCATGAATTTTCATGCACCGCGCCTCTAGTACTGTATAATAAAAGCCTAATATGCTAAGTGTCCAGTTGTCTGGTCGGCCGTTCAACAAATCAAAGCGTAATATGTTAATGATATGCTAAGGCTGCTCAACTGCTTGATATGACGTTCATTGACCATCAGGGGGCAGACAGTTGACCAGTTGACCAGTCTCTATGACGTGCACCAACCACAGGGGGCAGATGCTCTGACCGGGAGGTTAGCTTGCTGCTGGGGTCCAGCCGATTGGGACTGAGCAAGATGGGCCGGACATGCCCTGGAGCCCTTCCACAGTTCCTCCCCAGCTGGCCAACCTCCTGTGTCCCTCCCCAGCCCTGATCATGAACCAGAGGGGTCACTCAGCCTGGCCCATGCTCTCTCAAAATCTGGGACCCTTCAAGGTATGTCGGAGAGCTGGTTTTCGCTTGATCCTGCAGGCCGGGCCGAGGGACCCCACTGGTGCATGAGTCCATGCAGTGGGCCTCTAGTAATTCTATAATGCTGAATCAGATAAATAAACATAAAATTTAATCGAATTAACCAGGTAAATTAAGTATGACTTTTGAAAAGTAATTTAATGCCTTAGTGTAATGAGAGGGCTCATCCACTTTTTCTTATAAAGGAACATAATGTCTTAAGTTTTTTCCACCTCAAAACTCAGGTTCTCTTTGAGACAAATATTGAGCTTATGACAAATAATTTATGTGACCTATATGACACATACATGTCAAAATGATCATTGCCATGCTTTTATTTTTGGAAGGTATTCTACGTTTCTATATTTTTAATCTTTCAATTATAGTTCACATTCAACATTTTTTGTATTAGTTTCAGTTGTGCCACATAGTAGTTAGACAATCAGATACTTTACCAAATAATCCTTCTGATATTCCAAGTGCCCACCTGGCACCATACATACTTATTACAATACTAGAGGCCCGGTGCACAAAATTTGTGCATGGGGGGAGGGGTCCCCTCAGCCCAGCCTGCACTCTCTCCAATCCAGAACCCCTCAGGGGATGTCCGACTGCCAGTTTAGGCCTGATCCCTGGGATTGGGGCAGTCAGACATCCCTCTCACAATTCAAGACCACTGGCTCCTAACTGCTCATCTGCCTGCCTGCCTGATTGCCACTAACTTGCCCCCCTGCCAGCCTGATCACTCCTAACTGCCTCTGCCTGCCGGCCTGATTGCCCCTAACTGTGCCCCTGCCAGCGTGGTCACCCCTAACTGCTCCCCCTGCCAACCTGGTCGCCCCCAACTGCCCCCCTGCTGGCCTGGTTACCCCTCACTGCCCCCCCTGCCAGCCTGGTTGCCCCATGCAGCCTGCTACTCAGTCATTTAGTCATCCCTCACTAACCCCCCTACTGGCCTGGTTGCCCCACGCAGCCTGGTGTTCAGTTGTTTGGTCATCCCTCACTAACCACCCTGCCAGCCTTGTCACCCCACTCAGCCTGTTTGGTTGTTTTGGATGTGACGGCCCCTGGCTCTTTATATATGACTAGAGGCCCAGTGCATGAAATTCATGCTTGGGGGTGTGTGTCCCTTAGCCCAGCCTGCACCCTCTCCAATCTGGGACATCCTTCTCACAATCAAGGATTGCTGGCTCCCAACTGCTCG
Organism: Plecotus auritus; assembly: GCF_963455305.1. Taxonomy (NCBI): domain Eukaryota; kingdom Metazoa; phylum Chordata; class Mammalia; order Chiroptera; family Vespertilionidae; genus Plecotus; species Plecotus auritus. The sequence goes on from NC_137770.1 coordinate 149,729,520, forward strand.
CCTGCCAGCCTTCCTGATTGCCCTTAACCGCTTCTTCCTGCCAGCCTGATCACCCCCTAACCACTCCCCTGCCAGCCTGATTGATGCCAAACTGCCCTCCCCTGCAGGACTGGTCACCCCTAACTGCCCTCCCCTTCAGGCCTGGTAACCCCTAACTGCCCTCCCCTGCAGGCCTTGCCCCCCCAACTGCTCTCCCTTGCAGGCCTGGGTCCCCCCCAACTGCCCTTCCCTGCACACCCAGTCGCCCTCAACTTCCCTCCTCTGCAGCCCTGGTCCCTCCCAACTGCCCTCTCCTGCTGGCCTGATTGCCCACAGCTGCCCTCCCTTGCAGGCCTGGTCCCTCCCAACTGCCCTCCCCTGTTGGCCATCTTGTGGTGGCCATCTTGTGTCCACATGGGGGCAGCCATCTTGTGTGTTGGAGTGATGGTCAATCTGCATATTACTCTTTTATTAGATAGGATAGAGTCCTGGTGCACGGGTGGGGGCCAGCTGGTTTGCCCTGAAGGGTGCCCTGGATCAGGGTGAGGGTTCCCTTGGGGTATGGGGTGGCCTGGGCAAGGGGCCTATGGTGGTTTGCAGGCCGGCCACACCCCCCAGTGACCCAAGTGGAGGCCCTGATATCTGGGATTTATTTATCTTCTACAATTGAAACTTTGTAGCCTTGAGCAGAGGCCAAGGCAGGCCAGGGCTGTAGAAGCTTGGCTTCCTCCATCACAGTGGCAACTCAAGCATCCTGCTCTCTCCAGCTCTGTGGATGCTGCCATTTTTGTTGGGATTTATTTATCTTCTATAATTGAAACTTTGTAGCCTTGAGTGGAGGCCTGGGCTGGCCAGGGTGTGCAGAAAGCTTGGCTTCCTCCATTGCCAGGGAAACACAAGCCTCCTGCTTGCTCCATGGCCACAGCCATCTTGGTTGGGTTAATTTGCATACTCACTTCTGATTGGCTGATGGGCATGGCTTGTGGGTGTAGTGGAGTGATGGTTAATTTGCATATTACTCTTTTATTAGATAGGATGATTGACTACATTCTATATGCTCTACTTGACATTCCTGTGACTATTCTGTAACTACCATTTTGTACTTCTTAATCCCTATATTTTTTACCCAGTCTACTGATACCCTTTTCTCTGGCATCCATCAGTCAGATTTCTGTCATCTATGAGTCTCTCTTAAATTTTTTAGTTCATCTACAGTATTTTGCTCTTTACATTCCACATATAAGTGAAATCATATGGGACTTCTCTTTTTCTGTCTGACATATTTCACTTAGCATAATGCCCTCTAGGTCTATCCATGCTGTCACAAATGGCAAGGTTTCAATTTTTTTTATGGCAGTACCACACTTCATTAAACAACATAATGTGAAGCTTTGACTCAACAAACACATCTGAGAGTGGTGATTAAAATATGTGTGGAAGTATACAGTATATGTTTTTTATTAAAATATCTCAATAAAATTGCAATGATGATGTACAGTCCAGGTGGATATTTGAAATATTGGGGAGACCAATTTATAAAGTATATGATTATCTAACCACTATGCTGTACATGTGAAACTAATACAAAATAATATTGAATGTAAATGTAATAAAAATGAAGTAAAAATATCTAGAAGTGATCATATTAGAATTCTGAGTTCCAAAGTTTTGAGTAAACCATAGAAGACTGCACACACTTTAGCACAAAATAGATGAGTTTAGCTGGGGTATCCTTTCTCCCACTCATAGCTTCCTTCCATTTTATTGTTTCTGGGATGCAGTTTATGGTGTTTTTTAATTGATTTTAGGAAGAGAACATGGGAGTGGGATAGAGAGTTAGAAACATTGATGAGATAGAAACATGGATTGGATTCCTCCTGCACATCCCATACTATAGATCCAGCCACAACACTGTGCCCTGACCCTGAATCCAATCAGGGGCATCTTGGTTCATGGGTCAATGCTCCACCACTGAGCCACACTCCCTGAGCTATCAGATGTGATGGAAATTTAAGCCAATGGACTTCAAAAGCAACAGTATAGTACTTATTACATATTTTAAACAATCTCCTTTATATTTTTCACTGGTTCATAGTACATAGGTCACATGGTACATAGCTAAATTAGTTGCCCAATTCAGAGGGAAGACTGACAGAGAGACTTAAGTCAATTAAAGAACAGAAGAATATTTTCCTAAACTCTTATTGTTTAGTTGACAGAATCTATTTATATATACAATTACATATTTACACAACCTCATTTTACATACAATATATTTTTCAGAAGTGGAAAATCAGAATGGACCAGAGAATTGATGAAGAAAAAAAACAGAGTAGCAGCAAATGAACTCCTACCTCTTTTTGAAGTTGAACAATCTCTTTTTTCCAAGCCAGGCGCTCTACTTTTAACATGTCTATGTCATTCTTAAACCTTTGTAAATCTTGCTGTAGTTCTTCATTTACATATGCTCCAGGTGTTCTGTCACTGTGCTGTGCAGAGGAATGCTCATCTTTTAATTTAGAGTCCACGCTTTTACAATAATTAGCACTGCAATGATCTGCACATAATGGCTTCTGGAACAAGTCTTGATTTGGCTTTATTTCTGTATAAGTATTTGTAACAGCAGGCATATCGTGGCTTTTTATTTCAATCATGGGTTTTGTTTCATTGCAGCAGACAAGCCACAAATCAAAATGGCTTTTCGGATCACTAGACTGAGGTGTAGGTCCGGTGCCTAATTTCCAATCTGTGGTATTTGGGTTCATATTTTTTGTCATCTGCATAGCAAACTCGTGGTCTTCTCTCACTTCAGACGTAACTACTGGAGTCCTTACTTTTTTACTTTCTGTATCATTATAAAAACTCTCCTCATTTTTGTTTAAAACGTGTTCAGCATCAGGTTTGTGATCATTTTCAGAATGTAATTCCTTTTCTCTTAAAGAAAGCTCAGAAGAAGAGGACCAGGAAGAGTCTTCCGGGGACCCAGGGTCTGCATGAGATGGAGGAACAATTTTGAGAGTGGTTTCTTCTCATTCAGGAAATGTTTGTAATGCTGCAGAGACAGACATTCCAAATGCATCTTTCCCTGCACAATCAAGCATTTTACTTATCAAATTAGAAGGCATTTGTCTTAAGCTTGCTCCTCCTTTAGAGCTATCACATGGTGGCTCTTACTCAGGGCACTCAGTCATTTTTAATTTTACAGAAAATTCATGTGACTTCAGCTTTGACTCATCTTTGGAAAATTGTAAGTTCTTCCTCTGCTCTAATGTGCCTTGTTTGATGCACATTTCCTCATCCCTTTGCACAGAAGAGTGTACTGAATATGCAGATATATCCTCTTTGTCACATGCCCTATTTATTTGTGATTCTTGAGACATTTTTTCCAGATGCAAAGGTGGAAGATGAATATGCTTGCTTTGATTTTTAGATGTCTTTGCTGTCCAGGTATGTGTTTCTGAAATAACTTTATCCTTAAGTAATCAAGTATGGACAAAGAAAAATTAGAGTGTAATTTAAAATTAACTGTTGGAACTCTTAATCTATGACAATCTATTCCCCAAATCAATGATTTGTAACTGAGGAGTAAATAAAAGAAAGGAAGGAAAGAAGGAAAGAAGGAAGGAAGGAAGGAAGGAAGGAAGGAAGGAAGGAAGGAAGGAAAGAAGGGAGGAAGGGAGGAAGGGAGGGAGGGAGGGAGGGAGGGAGGGAGGGAGGGAGGAAGGAAGGAGGAATTTGCCTTGGTCTAAATTAAAATAAAAACATGTGCCCTCAAACCTAATTGTAACACTATTGGAATCAAAGAATTCATTGAATGTTAAATCTGTCAGAAATAAATTAGTATCTGAATTTTAACATTACTAAGCCTTCCTCACTTAAAATATTTCACCTCACCATATCCTAAATAGTGAGCCCCTGCAGTGTATTTCAGAATTTTTTAGGGTGATCCAAGATGGAGGCAAAGGAGGTGAAAGTTACACTCACTTCCTCTGTGGACCAGATTGGAATTACAACTCAATGATATAACTACTAACCTGAATAACCAACTGAAGACCAGCTGAATATCATTCTTATAACCAAGGATCTACAGAAGAAGCCTGAGCTAGACTAGTAGGAAGGACAGAGGTTCAAAAGGGGCTGTTCTTGCATCCACTTGTGGTGGTTGAGAATGCAGAGGCATGTCTCAGTTCAATGGTCCCCCTGAGGAGCAAGTGGTCTCAACCCCATGCTGGGCTCCCAGCCCTGAGAATCAGAGCCTGGAAGAGGAGCCCACAGGACATCTGGCTGTGAAATCAGCAGGGATTCTGCCTTCCAGGAAGAGGTGGGAGTTTGATAGAAAAACAGGAGCCCTCGTAAAGGGCCAGCACACAAGTATCCTTTCCACCACCTACCCTGGGGCTATGAAGAAAGGGTGGCTCAGAGTGGCCTGGGAGTCATGTGAGGAGAGACTGCTTTGTGTGGCTCTGGGAGATTGCTGAGGGGATGGCCTCTGGGTGCCCTCCCTGTGCTGAGTCCCTCTCCCACAATGCTCACAGATGCCACCACCCCCGGGTCAAGCCCTCCCTTCCTTATGGCCTCAGCCTGGGGAATTACAGAGGGTGTTTTGATTAATTAAATGCTAGGATCCCCTAAACATCTGAAATTCTACCTGCCTTTCATTTTGTCTATAGAAAAATGGAGAACACTGGAGATGACTGAAGAGAAAAAATATAACCCAATTAAACACCAAAAAAAAGGAGAGAAGAAAGTTTAAAAAAAATTAAGAAATGTCATGGAAGAGAAAAAAATTACTCTAGAAAAAAAGATAAAACTTCATACTATTTGGCAATGATAGCAGCCTGAAGGGAAAACCAGACTGGCAAGTCAGTAAATAGAGAAATCAATTAAAAATATCCTCTAAATAGATGCTGAATTTAATTAACATAACATGTTCTATATATAAATATTCTTTACTTACAAATAAAGTATTCCTTTCAAGCAGAATTCATATCATTTTATCTAAAAACACTTGCCTGCTTGCGTCTTGCTCAGGTGAAACCTTTGGTTATGTGGCCATAACTAAATGAGATGGGCCCTAAAAGCTTTCACGGGAAAAACAGGGTCCTATTTACCACTACATTTGTCAAAGGTAGTAACATAAATAATTAGACTAACTGGGCCTTTTAGAAAAACTCTAAATCAGTTAGTACACAATCAGATTTGACTTTCTGAACAAAGACGCTCCACAGCATAGGAAATAAAAATCTGTATCTCCATGACAGAGCTACACAGATACTTAGCAGTGTGTGTTGAGAGACAACAGAATAATTTGGGAGCCAAGTTGGTTGACAGTCATACCATGGGTCAGCCCTTGCTAACTATGGAATCATGGGTCAATTCATTCACCTCCCTGAATCACAGTTGCCTCATTAATAAAAAGTAGGTTACAATAGCATAGCTACTTTGCCAAGCTATTGTGATGACTATATAGCACAGGTTAATTACATAGTATAGGGTTCTAGCCCACAGCAGAACACTCTAGAAATGTTAGTTTCTTTTCTTTGCTGTTAACATATAATTTTGAAAAATCCTACCTGCTTAAAGAGTCTTCATCAAATATATCAACCACTATTTAAAAAAATAATAGTAAAATACATTTTAAAACAATAAAAACACAGAACTTTAAAAGTACCGGTTTAATGTTTTGTTAGAAAGTGTAACTTCGGGACCACCCCTGAAGACTATACTAGAGTGAACATTAATCATATTATTGGTAGCCCATTAATACATTAGGAACATTTACTTTCCTTTTTAAACATATCTAATGCAAAAATAAAAAGTTTGGGATCTATCAAAACTTGGTACTTACCTGTGAACTGCCATGTACAATGAACATCATCTAACCAAACCCCATCAGCCTGACAGAAAACTGTATCGTTAGTGGAAGCAGAATCATAGACTAACCATGTCAAACTTAAATAGTATGAGTTTTCTGGCTTTTTCCCTTAATAGCAGTTAGAAGAGGGTATACTTATTTGCCCTAACACAATACAAATTCTTCACTCCTTCAGTGAAGACTAGCCAGTTTAGGATGAAACACTCTTATCATAAGGAAGCTCGGATGCTAGGCACTACACTGCAAAACATAGGAGGCGGATTCTTTCTGGCCCCATATCCAATAGGAAGATAAGTAGGAAAGACTTTTTTTATTCCAGTTGTATAAAGTAGAACCTCTTGAGACGGTCTCCTTCCATTGCAAGCGTATCTGTTCCCACCTCACAGAGCAGTGTGGCACAGGTAGTAAGTGCTCTGCAGTAGTGTGTGAGGCATTTTTCTCAACTCCCCCCATTAGGTGGCAAACGCCTATAGAAATCATTATCCTTCAGCTTGAATGGGACATGTCATCAGATACTATGCTGATGAGCAGCAACAAAAAACAACTCAGTTCAAAGACCATCTTGGATAACTACATCCAATTACCTTTGAATTTTCACTTGTTAAACATTCATAAAGTTACCCACTGTAGAATTCCAACTATACAACCTTCAGGAAAACACATATCTAGGAAGACAGTAAAAGAGGTCAGTGGTTTCAAGGGGTTAGGGAGAAGGGATGGATGAATAAGCAGAGCACAGAGGATTTTTAGGGCAGTGAGAAGATTCTATATGATACTGTAATGGTGGGTATTTGCCATCATAGCTTTGTCAAAACCCATAGGGTGTACAACACCAAGAGTGAACCTTAATGTAAACTATGGACTTTGGTTTATAATCATGTCATTGCATGTCCCCTCCATTGAATATATCTCTCAGTTGCTGGATATCAAAAATGAGAGAAGCAGTGGGTTTAGGTTTGTGTGGTTTATGGGCACTTTCCACTCAATTTTAATGTGCACCTACAACGCCTCTAAAAAATAAAGCTTATTCATTTTTCTTTTCTTTTTCATTTAAATTCTTTATTGTTTAAAGTATTGCATATGTCTCATTTTCCCCCCATTGACCTCTCCCCGGCCGCTCCCGCCCTCCAGCACATGCCCTCACCTCCCTAGTTTCTGTGCCCATTGGTTATGCTTATATGCATGCATAAAAGTACTTTGCTTGATCTATTATCCCACCCCCCAAATGTATCGATTGTATCTGCTATTAGCATATGATGACATATTAATGCTATTTTCAAGACACAGTCACATTGGTAATTAAGATAAGGATCGAAGTTTGAGACGATAGATATTATCCCCACAATTGAGCGAAGCCACGTGAAAAGACATTTACTTTTAAATATAATTAGGGCAAGAAAACAACTGATAAAGGTGATTAAATATATTGCTTTATAATTATAAATGGGGATTTAGTGCAATATAAATCAGAACTGAATCATCCATATAATTAAAAGACACTTCTTCTTCTAATTTTAAATCAGAAATTATTTTTTCTGATTTTATCTAAAAATGATCTTGAAGCATAAATTGGATAAAAAGGAGAACTTATAATTGCCTAAAATTGCACTAGTAATTTATGTACAAACTAGAGATCCAATGCACAAAATTCATACAAGAGTAGGCCTTCCTTCCCCCGGCTGCCAGCACTGGTTTCCCTCTGGCACCTGGGATCCAGGCTTCCCTCCAGCTGCTGGCAGGCACCCAGGACTGGGCCTTCCCTCGCAGCCCTGAATTCGTCCGGAAGGTCGTCCAGAAGGACGACTGGTCTAATTAGCATGTTACATTTTTATTATTATAGATGCCTGTGAAATACCAGAAGCCACAAAAGTAAACAGCATTGCAAGCAATTATGAATAATGCAAGTGAAACAAGTACCATATAATATTATCATATTACTTGCTCTTAAAATAAATTTTTAGGTCAAGGCCAAAAATTCAGTCAGGGCTATACCTGTTGTGCAGAAAATTTTCATGCAGCAGGCCTGATACTGCTATCCCTAGAAAGTCCTGCTTAAATGGCTACCCTTCAGTTGGAGCCTGAAAACCTGAATCTGGGGAGGGTTTCCACTTTTCCCTAACTGAGAAGAGTGGCTCCCTGTGCCTACACGCTTTGTACAACCAATGGGGTCCATGCTGAACACTTGCATTCCTCCTGGGAATCTAGAATTTAGGTACATGCGATGGGGAAGATGCCCGTGTGACTAGCATGCCATAAAAACCTTGGCACTGAGTCTAACCAGACTGGTAGATGACATATTTCACGTGTGTTGTCAGAATTTGACACTGGAGTAACCAGGCACCTCCTGCTAACTCCACAGGGAGAGGACTCTTGGAAGGTTGTTCCTGATGTCCTCCACACTTTGTCACACACACCTTTTCTCTTTGTTGATTTTGCTTCAGTTCTTTCACTGTAAAAATCTTAGGTATGAGCACAACTCTATGCTGAGTCCTGTAAATTTTTCTAGTAAATAAGCAAACCTAGGGGTGGGCTTAGGAACCTCTAACCAAATTGCCTTATGTGAAATTATTTTTGGATTGGTGTGTTATACATGATTACAATACAGAAGTTGATTTCCCAGAATACCTGTCATTGATTTTGTTTCAGTCCATGCTTGTTTTCGAGTTTCCTGTTGATCTGTAACTATTGGAATAAAGACATGAAAGGGATAAATGAAAAAATGATGTCAGAAAAAATGTGAAACAAGCAACATTACTATTTGGTCACAATAGGAAATACAGTATCCTAATGATTGACAACATGTTCTATAGTATCAAAGTTCCTATAAGAAAATGAACACATTACACTGACAATTTTCTCCAACTAAATAGGATTTAATTCCCTTTTACAAGAGTTATGAATCAATCAACTAACTGGGCTAACTGTAAAAAAAACTAACTATCATTTATACTAAACGAGTATACTAATGATTACAGAGTTCTTTTTATTTATTCCTAATCGTTTTTAAATTTCTTATTAAACTAAAATCATGGCTCACCTATTGAAGGCAGTTGTTGATAGGATAAGTCAAAAAGTAAAAGAAATTCTATCCAAAATGTGAGGATATCCATAGATATTCCATTAATCTCTACCTCTATGGAAAAATACTGGTCTTTCCTATTTAACTGTTGCTCTTTTCTGCTCACCTGGTAAAGTCCTATTCTTCATGTCCAACCTAAATGCCAGTGCACTACCTGCAATCCTATGAATCACCTTAGAATTCTCTTTCCTGACTAACTCTCTACATGCAAACATCACAAAAATCTTATGAATTAGACCTCTCTACTGTCTCTGCTTTACTTTGCTACTGTCAACTGCCCTAGTCAAACATGGGTTCTTAACAGATGGCTCTCACAGGGGGGGAAATACCACCAACTATTATTGTTCCCTCTTAAATTAATAATTTATTTTTACGCAAAACAAATGAGAGAGAAATAGACCTAGAAAACACCAACACTTTAAATGGAATAAATTGAGCTTCCTGATTCGTTTCAGTACAGATGAATGAAAACTTCATAATGGATTAATGCTAGTCCAAGGAGGCAAAGTGTCCTTTGTCTCCCAGTATCTTCATGTGGTTTCCTTCTATCTATCCTCTACATGAGGGGTCAGCAAACTAGGGCCCACAGGCCAAGTACAAGCTGTCAGCTGGCTTTGCACATAAAGTCCCACTGGAACACAGAGGTGCCTGTTCCCTTGCAGATTCTCTAGGACTGCTCTCACCCTACAATGGCAGACTTGAGTAGATATGACAGACCACATGGACTAAAATCAGGCCCTTTACCAAGAAAACTTGCTGATGCCTGCTTCATACCACAACTAAAGGGCCCTTATCACATCTAAGCTTGTTCCTCTTCTGCTCAAAACTACAATGAATCCCTGCAGTAAATATTCCTGGATCCCTACCTTAGTCTTCATTCTTGCTGGAAACCACAACTCTATTTGGACGTTTGCTGTCCTGATACACAAAGAAGGTGGTATCTCCCCAACTCCAAAAAGAGAAATCATTAAACTAAGCTCATCAGAGTCACTAGTTTACCATCAACTGGTTTAGAAATGAGCATGTGATTAACCCAAGCCTATAAAATGTTAGTGGAAGTCACATGCAAACCTCTCAGGTTTCTTCCTATTTAAAAGAAACACATAGGCCCAGCCAGTGTGATTCAGTAGGTTCAGGCTGTTGTCCCATGCACCAAGAGGTCACTGGTTATATTCCAGGTCAGGGCAGATGCCAGGGTGGCAGGGTTGATCCCCAGGAGGGGGCCTGAATGAGGCAGCCCATGGATGTGATGGTTCTCGCTCATTGATGTTTCAATCTCTCTCTCTTTTTTCTTCCCTTTCCCTCTAAAGTCAATAAAAACATATTTTTTTAAAAAATTAAGGAAACACATACTTCAACATCACTAACCAGGGAAATGCAAATGAAATTCATAAGGAAGTACCACCTCACTCCTCTCAGAATGGCTGTTACCAAAATATAAATAAAAGAGAAAAGAGAAAACCTCATGCACTGTACAGGTGATTGTAAATTAGTACAGTCATGGAAGAAAGCAGCATGGACATTCCTCAAAAAATTAGAAATAGAAATGCCATTCTACTGCTGGGTATTTATCCACCAAACATGAAAGAGAATTTGAAAAGATATCTGCATCCTTATGTTCACTACAAGCATTATTTACAATAGCCAAGATATGGAAGTGATGTAGAAGTCCTTCAGTGAAAAAGTAAAGAAAGATATTGAATGTATAAACACACACACACATAATTAAAAATTACTCAACATACAAGAAATGAATTCTTGCCATTTATGAAACCATGGATTGACCAAGAGGGTCTTGTACTAAGTGAAATTAGACAGAGAAAATTAAATACCATGTGTTTGACTTAGAGGTGCCATGTAAAACAACAAAACAGAAACAGACCGCATAGCTACAAAGAATAAATTGATGGTTGTCAAGGATAGTTAGCTGAAGAGATAGGTGAAATAAAAGAATATGAATGAGAAGTGCAAACTTCCCATTAAAAAATATATAAGCCATAAGACGTAGTGTGCGTTAAAGGGAATGTGTCAATATCTTAAAAACTTTGCTCGGTGATAGTTACTAGACATATCATTGTGAACACATTATATATATATATATATATAAAAGCCTAAGTGACCAAACGACCAAACGATCGGTCGCTATGATGTGCACTGACCACCAGGGGGCAGATGCTCAATGCAGGAGCTGCCTCCTGGTGGTCAGAGCGCTCCCACAGCCAACCTCCCACAGCCAGCCAGCCTCAATCGCACACAAATTCATGCACCAGGCCTCTAGTAAGGTATATAAATGTCAAACCACTATGGTTGCACACCTGAAAGTAATATAATGTGTGCCAATTCTACTTTAACAAACTGTTATAAAAGGAAAAAGAAACGTCTAAGGAAAAGCAGTCCTTTTGGCCTTCACATATTGACATGTGGCAATAGGATGCTTTGGAGCCTTTGCTAATTACTGACCAGGAAAGCAGACATACCATACACACTGAAAACCTCACCGCTGAATAAGGTATAACAACTGGAATCCTGATATCATCACCAAACTACCTGCTTCCTATTATTTTGGCCTCTGATAATTAGGGCACCTAGTATCTGAAGCTAAAAGCATTTTGGCTGATAAATTTCCCAGGCCCAGAAAATAAGATCTAGTCCTTTCTGTAGTACTAAAGACTTTCATAAGCCTGCCTTAGCTAGTCCCTCTCCTCATTCCCAACCATTCCCATAGCACACATTTTGCACCTTTGAAAGTGTACTGCTCCTAATTCCCACAGAGTTCACGTGTACATCTTAGCCCTTGCCCCGCTGTTCCTGCAAACAAACATGTAATCTCTATAGATGTTCCTACTGCCACACATCACCCTTCTACCCTTTTACATGGAAAACTTCTTTGTGGTCTGTGTGCTTACTTTAAAACCCACCCACACTTTTATTTTTAAACTTCTTAAAAATTGATTAAAGATAGAGAAACACAGACAGAGAGAGAAACACTGGTTTGTTGTTCCATTTATTTATGTGTTCATTGTGTGAATCTCACCAGGCATCAAATCCACATCCTTGGCATATCAGGGACAATGCTTTAAGGAACTAAGAAACTTGGCCAAAGCCTCAGCGACATTCTGAAAACTCTAAATCTCATCATGGATGTAAAGTGTCTGGCACATACTAAACACCAATACAATGAATAAATAGGGATAATTATAAGATGCTAATGAGCTCTGGCACCTAGTAAGCACTAAATAAAATATAGTAAGTAATAGAAGTGACAATGATACTAACAAGCTCTTAGAGGGCAATGACTGTTTTTAAAATGTTTCAATTCTGCAACATCAGAATAACACTTAGTACCTGAAAGACACCTGAAAGTTAAATGGCAGACCATTCAGCTGAAAAATGAATAACTTAATTTTGACATTTTCTTTGAAAATTCTGTTTAGAAAAACAGAGAATAAACCAGCAACACCTCTTCCATATTATGAGCACCTCCAAGGTCAAAACATTATTTCATCCTTGTATTTCCTATCACTTGAAAAACCAACATGCACAAGTCCTCTGATAAAGGTCTCCTAAGTCCAAGGTGTCCTCATAAAGTTCAGATTCTACAATGAACTAGGTTCCACATCTGGCATTTTTGTTATTGGGAAACATTTTTGTACACTTATTATAATTTAACTAGTGACCTGGCATATGAAATTGTGCAGCCCCACCCACCCACACACGCTGTGCCCATCCGCCCACAACCCCGCCTTGACACCTTCCAGGGGTCCTCAAACTTTTTAAACAGGGAGTCAGTTCACTGTCCCTCAGACTGTTGGAGGGTCGACTATAGTTTAAAAAAGAAACTATGAACAAATTCCTATGCCCACTGTGGGTCTGGGACGAGTCGGCTGCTAAGCAGGATAGGCAGCGGCACCCGGCGGGCCTAATAAATGTCCTCAGCGGGCCGCAGTTTGAGGACCCCTGCTTAACCTCTCCACCCAGAGCTAGAGTGCATTTGGCCCCACCTCTGTCCTCCCACCCCTCACCCCCCACCCCACCCCACCCCCCGCTCCGCCTGCTCTGGCAGCTTCAAGCCCCGCCCTCAGTCCCACTAGTCACCTCAGGTTGGTCCTGCCTCCTCCAGGCACCTCCCACTTCCACCCCATCTCCAGAGCAACGTGGCGGCTCCACCCCATCATGGCACCCGTGGAGAGTGTGGAAGCCTCCCACCTGCTGTGGAGTTTTGAGCACTGCGCTCCTTCCCCTGGCAGGTGGGCAGCGGGTGCGCTGAGTGCAAGCGGTGGGTGGTGAAGGACTGGTGAGGATGGCGCTATGGGCTCTCACCCCCGCCTTCCCTGCCACTTGATGGTCCCATCTCCTCCCTGCGCCTCTCAGCTTCCACCCAGTCTCCAGAGCAACACAGCGGCTTTGCCCCTACACACATGCAGGCTCCTGCTGAACGGTCGTTATGGTGTGAGGGTGTCACGACCATTAGCATATTAGCTCTTTATTATATAGGATGAGTCCAAGGTTGGGCTATTTGAATATTTATTATCATTATCTTTTGACCAATGGCAACAGAGCATCTTGTTCTAAAGAAATCCCAGTGTCCTGATAATTACCAAATTAATGAAGTCAACATATCTCCTTCTGTTTTGACTTCTGAGGAATGAAGTTCATAATAGTGAGAACTTGTTGGTATAATATAAAAAATACTGGTACACTATGCTTCGCAACAGGCATTGCCTTTCTGACTTCAGTACTATGGGTAGATATCTTTAAAAAACAATCTCATTGGGATACTTGCACACTAACTGTTATAGCTCTTATGGTTTGCCATTTCTTTGTGCTACCAGGAAAGTTTTGTTGAGTTCCTGGTTTTATTTACAGTTTTAGTGAGACAAATCACTATGTAATAACAAGTATTCATTTACTAAATGTGATCCATTCACAGTTAAAACTAAAGATCCACTTTAGAACAAGTCCAATTTGTTATTTTGAATATAGAGAAAACATACAGCATTCTAACTTAATTTTTTTTTCTTTTTTACATGAAAATTTCATGTGGGATTTTAGAGGTCAGGACTAAATAAATGAACTTCTTTTCAAATTATATTGCCCCAGATTTTAAATTACCTACAATTAACTTTGTTAATCATACTGAATACTATGCTATTAAGAAAGAGATTAAGAAAAAATATATATTCAACTTCCACATTGTTTGGTATTTTTTCCCCTGCTCTTTCATTATCAAAACTTCCTTACTCTTAACTTCATCTATGGTAGACCACCAAGGGAAATTCACTATCAGAAATCTTACCAGGAGTGCGACTTTCAGATTTCTGGGGTCCCTTTTCTTCAGAAGTCAGTTGTTGATTGCTGTGTACCAAAAAAATGGTGACAAATAATATTACTCTCTTAATATTAACACAAAAATAGTTTACAAATATTGTAAATTCTTAGAATATTTCAGATTATATCAACACTAATATTAAAACTTAATTTATATCATCTACTTTAAATTTGTAAATTATACAACTGTTTTATGAAGTATGTAATTAAACAAAAAGTTATAACAAGTCATGATTTGAGGGCAGTATAGTTCAGTGAATTAATTAGAGTTAGCTTGACATTATCACAAATGTCTTGAACTCACACCTCCTAGTTCTATAACCCACAGCTATTTCTTCTCAAACAAGTCACTTTTCTTTTGGCTTAAGGTCCTCCTCTACAAAAGGAGACTCTTACTACCTTATTTCAGAAGGTTGTTAGGAGGACTAAATGAGATGATAGAGCAAAAGTACATATTCAGAAAAACAGTAAAGCAAAGAAAAAAAATAAACTTTATTTGTTGAAACTATTTTTGAATCCCAGTATGAACTTTTCATGCTTTCTAACATTCAAATGGTGCAGTTTTCAGAAAATGTTATTAATTTTGGTTATTACCTATAGTTATGTTGTGGTTTGTAATTCAGGGCATCTCAGCTATTATGTAACTGGCAACTAAATGTATGTACAAATATATTCCTCATGCTGTCAGATAACATCATGCTCCCTACTTTTTGTAGCGAATCATGCCAACTTCAGAAAACTAATAGAAGCCAGGACCTGGCCTAGACTAAGACTATCCCTTCTCTACCTACTCGCCCTGTGAACCAGCAGATCATTATGAGAACGACGCTTACTCTCCCTGTCCACCCCAATTGGCTTGGAAGATGCAATCCTACTGGTCACCCACAGATACTGATGAGTCATGGCTGGGCCCTTAACAATTTTAAGGACCAATAACCTACCTTTGATTCAGAGCTTTCTGTAGACTGGCTTCCATGTGAGGCATAATTTAAATTTTGAAACCTGAGGTAAAGTTTCCTTGTTACGGCAAAGAGATCACTTGAGGGGCCAACCTCAATTATGGAGCCTCAGGCAAGCTGGTGCTTACAATTCTGGAAAGGCCTTAAGGGACCTTCCACTACCTAAACAAAGATGCTCCACTGGATAGAGTGTGACCTTGGAGTACAGACCTGGTAACAAAGGAGCAAGGAACATCTGGTCTTCTCCTGCGGCATTATTTGAATCTCTGGCAGCTAAGGATGGTTCCAACTAACACCCGCTTCTTCTATCCAAAGCTCTTCCTGTTTCACTGTCCCCAGCTTTAATAAATGTACTCTCCAAATAAAATTTTAAAAAGAACAAAATATTGTACCTCTGATAGTCTTTGGCACCTCTGCTTACTAATAATTCCACCATTTTCTCATTGTTTGCAAGTTTAGCTAGTGCAAGTGGTGTGAGGTCACTCTGTAAAGCAGCAAAAACAATTTACAATTTAAGAAATTACATATAGCCAAATTGGATATTAAAAATTATGAAAGATACTCTGAACTTACACGTATAATATAGAAAGTAAATAAAAAGTAGCCCTTTTTGCCCTGGCTAGTGTTATGCAATGGCTGGAGTGTCAGCCTGCACATGGAAGGGTGGAGAATTAGATTCCCATTCAAAGGCAAGTCCCTGGGTTGCAGGTTGGATCCCCAGCCCCAGAGGGGGTCCATGGGGGGGCACCCAATCAATGTCTCTCTCTCACATAGATCTTTCTCTCTCTCTTTCTCTCATCTGTTCCCTCCCTCCACTCTCTCTAAAATCAATGGGGAAAACTATCCTCTGGTGAGGATTAAAAAAAAGAGGAGCCCCTTTCTTCTCACCCCTGTGCAGTCACTGGCTGTTCTTCCCTTTAAAATGCCCTCCACTGCCTCTTCAACAGATTAACTGCAACATCCTTCTCCAAGTCTCACTTCCAACATTTACAGTCTGGGTTCCAAGAATCTTTGTTCCTATCTTGGTTTCCTGTCCTTATTTTGTTGCCGGTGGACTGGGGCTTCCTCTTCCCACTTGAACTCACCCAGCTCCCCTTGCTGGGTACTAGGCCTCCTCCTCCCACCCATCCCCAGCAGCGCCATTTCCTAAGCCCCTGCCCGCATAGCAGCCAGTCCCCAGCATCACTTCACTCCCCCAGGCCTTCAGTCCTTAGTGGGCTCTGAGCCTATCTCCCACTCCCAGGCACTAACAGGAAGTTCTTCCTTCTGGGGTGGAAGGGAGGCAGAGCTTTGCCCCTTCCATGGACACTACATTTCCCCAGCCCCCTGACCCGGCTTTGGAGTTGTTTCCATGGTGACAGGGCCTGATCTATTGTATTTAGTATATGTATGTGAGAAAGAAAATGCTTGTGTCCAGCTGGTGTGACTCAGTGTTTGAGTGTAGACCCATGAACCTAGAGGTCAGGGTTGATGACAGGTCAGGGCACATGCCGGATTTGGGGGCTTAGTCTTCAGTAGGGGATGTGCAGGAGGCAGCCAATGGGTGATTCTCTCTCATCATTGATGTTTCTCCCTCTCCCTCTCTCATTACAAACATTTTTTTCAATGTTTGTAACTAAACTAAAAACATGTGTTTCAAATATTTTATAAATAAGGTTACTTGAGCTGTACTTGTTTTTCGCTTCAATATTTGCCTTGCACGAAAGCAGCTTTTCCACTATAGCTTCATTGTGACCAAGGACAGCATAGTGCAGAGCAGTGTTGCCATCGTTGTCCATTATATTTGGATCAGCACCAGAGTCTAGCAGAAGAGTTGCACATTTCGTACGCTGGTATTGTAGGGCCTGTCAGTATTATGCCAAGAAATAGATTATAAGTTCTAGGAATCAAAATAAACATTCCACAAGTTTCACCAATGACTTTTAGCTAAATGAGATGAATTAATTTTTATTCTAAGTAATTAAATCAAACCCATCTCATG
This sequence comes from Plecotus auritus, assembly GCF_963455305.1. NCBI lineage: Eukaryota > Metazoa > Chordata > Mammalia > Chiroptera > Vespertilionidae > Plecotus > Plecotus auritus. The sequence goes on from NC_137770.1 coordinate 149,746,721, forward strand.
TCTTTCACCAATGACTTACAGTCAATGAGATAAATCCATTTTTATTCTAAGTAAGTAAAGCAAACCCAACACATGTTGACATAGTTGGCGAGTACATACGTGAATCAGAGCTGTCTTTTTCTCATTGTCAAGGAGGTTCAACAGTGGTCTCTTTATTAGGAGTCTCACCACACTTGCATGGCCATAGGCACAGGCCACATGGAGAGCAGTCCTATGGAAGTCAGAGGACTCATTAGGAACTTAGAGGGCACTATCTCAAAACATACATTACCCATGTAATTGTAAACATTTATCCCTATGACTTCAAAACTAATATTTCATTTTCTTCTGGAAACAGTACGATATTTATTAGTTCTAGTCACTCACCACATTAGTGAAGGAGCAGCCTATTTGAATAGAGAGAGGATGACCTAGGAATTCAGCTCAGCTTGGGTCTGATCTTATTTTAACTGTCACTTATTAGCTATCTCTTGGCCTTTCTGTGCCTCAATTTTTTCATCAACAAAATGGAGATAAAAATAGTAATTATCTCCCAGGACACCACTGTTTGTTTAAATGAGAATCTATGCAAAGTGTTTACTACAGTTCCTAGCACACACAAAAACCGGCTCAATAATTGTTAGGTAATATTGTATCATTATTACTACCACTTTATAAAGACATTTCAATGAAATAAAATGATATCATACCTACTTTTGCAGACCTGTTTTAAGGATCAGAAAGAACATAGTATTTCAATGATTCTAAAAGGCCTTTCTTCTCACACTTTAACATCTCTGACATTAGAATCCAGTTTTTAATTCAGAATGTGTTACAACTATTATTGGCAGCATTTGAAAAAATTTAGTGATACATAAAATACTGGCATCATGCCATCCATGGTGCCTTACATTAAGTGAAATAGTGGTGAGTACAACAGAGCTCTTGTAGTTCTAATCAATGGTTGACATTTAAATAAGTTTTAGTTCTTAAAAACCTATGGGGGAAAGAGGACTAAAAAAATAAAAAGTAAAAATATAAGAGTCCTAGCTGGTTTGGCTCAGTGGATAGAGTGTCAGCCTGCAGACTAAAGGGTCCCAGGTTCAATTCCAGCCAAGGGCACATGCCCAGGTTGCTGGCTTGATTCCCAGTAGGGGCCATGCAGGAGGTAGCCGATCAATGATTCCCTCTCATCATTGATGTTTCTATCTCTCTCTCCTTCTCTGAAATCAATAAAAATATATTTAAATAAATAATAATAATAAAACAAGAATTTTTTTTAAAATATATTTTATTGATTTTTCACAGAGAGGAAGGGAGAGGGATAGAGAGTTAGAAACATCGATGAGAGAGAGACATCGATCAGCTGCCTCCTGCACACCCCGCACTGGGGATGTGCCCGCAACCAAGGTACATGCCCTTGACCGGAATCGAACCCGAGACCCCTCAGTCCCCGGGCCGACTCTCTAGCCACTGAGCCAAACCGGTTAGGGCACAAGAATTTTTTAAGTAATTCTTACTTTGATTTTCAAGAAAACTTAAGCCAAAGGAAAGTCAAGATTCAAATGAATAGGATAACTCATTTTGTCCAATATTTAGATTTATAATTGTATGGAAATCAGATGTTCCCAATGATCACTATTATTTAATACTATTACAAATTTACAAAAGGGAAGGTAAGGATTATCTTTTATAATTTCCTACCTTCAGAAATATTTTTGTTTGAAAGCAGGGAGAAAAAACTTCAACTCTGATTAGGGCCTACTTCTTCAATTTTTAATTTCTCATTTTGCTCATATTGGGCAACATGAAGATTTTAAGGATGAAAAAGGGGTCTGGGAGATAGATTGAAAGAGTCCTGAGTAGAATATGTCTGCTACATAATAAATATTCAGGTTATATTTCATGTACAAATGGATTGGAAGAATGGATAAACATAGTGGGAGAGTTCAATCTTTTCAAAGAAAACTTTTATAAGTTAAAATAATACTTCTGGAATAGGAAAAATTTTCTATTTTTTAAAGAAATAAGCCAGTTAGAGAAAGACAAATACCACATTATCTCACTTATATGTAGAATCTAATGAACAAAATATGTTCAGAGGTATTGATGCATGGAACAGAATAACAGATCTCAGGGTGGGGATGGGGGAACAGGAAGAGATTAACCAAAGAACATATATACATGTATGCATAACCTATGGACACAGACAATAGTATGGGAAAGGCCTGTGGTGGGGTGGAGGCTGCGTTGTGGGGGGGGGAATTTTTTAAAATGGGACACATCTGTCATACTGTCAAAAACAAGACAAAAAGAAATTAACTTTTAAAAATTATTTTTAATTGACTATAGAGAGAAAGGAAGGGAGAGGGGAGAATAAGAGAGAGAAACATTGATGTGAGAGAAAAGCATCAATTGTTTCCCTCCTGTAGGTACCCTGACCAGGGATCGAACCCACAACTTATGTGTCCTGACCTGGAATGAACCTGCACCCTTTCAGTGTACAGGAGGGGTACCAGACAACACTCCAACCAACTGAGCCACACTGGCCAGTGCACTATTTTTGATTTTTCATTTTCATAAGTACACAACTAAAATGGTTAATCTATAATCATTTACATATTATATGTAGTAAATCTATATAAAGTAAAACACATATGTGTGTAATTAGAGATATGTATATACTTTATAGGCACAGATAAAAAGTAGCCCAAGTGCCCATGAGCAGATGAGTAGATAAAGATGTAGTACATTTGCACCATGGAATACTACGCTGCTGTAAAAAAAAGAAGGAACTCTTATACCCTTTTCGGACAGCATGGATATTCCTGGAGAATTTTATGCTGAGAAAATAAGCCAGTCAAAGAAAGACAAATACCATATGATCTCATGTACATGTGGAATCTCATGAACAAAATAAACTAACAAACAAAATAGGACCAGAGACTTGGATACATGGAACAGACTGGCAGATCCCAGAGGGAGGGAATTGAGGAACTCAAAGAGATTAGCCAAAGAACACATATGCATGTGCATAGCCCATGGACTATGAAGTGAAGGCTGAAGCGGGCAGGGTGGAAAGGCACTAAGAGCGGGGAGGAGAATGGGGGACATCTGTAACAGTGTCAACAATAAAAATAAACATAAAAAAAGATTCCCTTTCCTTCTGAAGATACCAATCTTCAAAAAAATTTCAAAAATAAGTCCAAAAAACAGGAAGTGAGCAATCAATTTTATCTGTGCAAGATTCATATTACTGCTCTTCCTCAGGATTATTTAATTCGTAATAATATTCACTAGAATTTTTGTACATGTTCATTGCAGAAATCAGATTTTTTAAAGAAATGCTCATTATTAATACAAATATTCAGAAATAAATTTTATCACATTTTGCACCTATTTTTGGCTAACATAAGATCATAGTCTGTTTGTATGTATGTATAGCCAAACTGACTGACCTTTTTCTTCTTAGTATATTGCTATTTTAAGCAGTGCTGAATAAAACAAACTATGTAATTTATCTAATTACTTCATAAAGATATTTTAGTATAAATAGAATTGATGAGTATAGGGAATATTAATATATTTTTAAATGTGGTACTCAGCACCAAATTGCCTATGGAAAAGTCAAAAGCAACTTAAACTTTAAACAGCAGTATAAGGATAATCACTGGTCTTGTGGATAGAAAATTATTATTTTCCTCTTTTAACTTAATTTTCTTTTCCTATCAGCGACACTAAATGTTTTTTCCTTTGTCCATTGGTCACTTGTACATATGTAAAAAGTACTTTGTCCACTTTCAAATTACAAGGTTTTTTTGTCAATTTCAAAAACTTCTCTGTAAAATGAAGACATTTTTTCTCTGATACACATACATTGCAAATATTTTGCTAGTACTTTTTCTTTTACCCTGCTAATATTATTTTCTGACAGAGAGTTTGAGTGTTTTATATTGCTCAATCAACCTCCAGAAATCTTTCTTTTCAAGTGTTTGTAATCATAAAAAATAAGTATAAGTAGGCATTTGTGTTTTCTTCTAGTACTTTTCTCATTTTGTATATTTAAAATTTTTAATCTGGAATTTATTTGGAGGAGATCAAAATCTAGCTAGTTTTCTCCAAATACTCAACAGATACTTCTTCGCCATTTGTCATTGACTTTTTCCTACAAACATGAAATGTCACCAGCATCAAGTTTTAAATTCTTACATATATTTGGGTGCTTGGGCATTTTCCATTCTGTTCCAATCATTTATCTATCTTTTCAGGTGTTAGTAAACAACTACTTTGTGGAAATATATAGCATATGTTGATATCTAGAAGGGTAAACCTGTGTCTAATATACAAAAAAAAAAATTTAATCTCATCAATGATAAAACATGTAATTGAAAAAAACTTAAACCATATTTATTTGGTTGTAAAATTGATGCACATAGGGAGAGCACACTTTTTCAGAAATTCAATCTTCCTAATCAGGACCACAGCCATCTTCCCACTTCAAATTCCTTCTGAAGTTTCTCAATAAAAAACATAGGTGAGCCCTGATGTAGCTCGGTAAGTGAGCGTGGACCTATGAATCAGGAGATCACGATTTGATTCAGGACAGGGCACATGCCTGGGTAGTGGGCTCAATCCCCAGTGTGGGGCATGTAAGAGGCAGCTGATGAATGATTCTCTCTCAGCAGTGATTTTTCTATCTCTCTCTCCCTCTCTAAAATCAATAAAAGTAGTTTTTAATAAAGAACAAAGGTGCACACTGATATAAGTGGTTATTGGATTTTATACAAAGAACTTTTAGCCCAGAAATTGATCTATGATGGGAATTATCTCTCTCATTATGCAATTTTCTACAGTATGTAACATTATGGTATAAAAATGTGTACATCAAATACAAAATTCTGTATATACTTAATTTCATTTCAATTATTGATATGTAGTTAAATCACTTAAAAGATGTCAGTAAAGTGTTCTGTAAGAGAATAACGAGGGGGTCTTTGTTTTTGTTTTTGCTACTCATAAATTTAGACTGGGTACTAGAACCCAGGTGAGGTGTCCACCAGGGAGGTGCTGCGGGGACCCGGGAGGGAAGTCAGCCCAGCGCCCTGGCTGACAGGAGGCTGTGCTCCACCTGCTGAGACCTGGAGGGGTGCGCCTCTCCCAGACCCACCCGCCTCCTCCCAGTCCCTATTACCTTCCCTTCTTATCCCTTTCATACACGTCACTGAATTCGAAATTCAAGAGTAGTAACAGTTTCCACAGCTTGTCCTTGCTGGCTGCTCTGTGGATCGCATTCATGTCTTCTTTTCTAAAGTTGGGCCTTCTGGCTCCCATGCCACTGCTTCCCGGGCTGGTAGGGGAGACCTTGGCCCCGCTGGTAGGGGAGACCATGGCCCCGCCGGTAGGGGAGACCTTGGCCCCGCCGGTAGGGGAGACCATGGCCCCGCTGGTAGGGGAGACCTTGGTCCCGCTGGTAGGGGAGACCATGGTCCCCCCCCCCCCCCCCCGGCTCTCTTCCAGAAAAAAAAACATCTTCTTCCTGGTGGAGAGTCCAGGCTTTAGAGAAGCTTTACCTTTTCTCCGCTTGTCGCGCCGCCTGAGCCCAAAACTAGCTCTCTAGCCAACCACCTCACGCCACAGCATTCAAGCAGGGCAGTTCGGCAGTTCGGCAGTTTGGAAGTTTAGCATCTCCCAGCTCAGATCATAGTAATTAAGCAACAGCCTCTGACATAACTGCGCATGTGCACAGAGCCTTGTGGTCAAGGGCAGCCAGAGCCCGTGGTCAAGGGCAGCCAGAGCCCATGCCCAAGGCCCAAGCCTCTCAAATCTCAGGAACTGCCTGTGGGCAGGTGTGGGTTCTGTTCAAACATCCCTGGGAGTTGGCTAAGTGTTTCCAGACGCTTACAAAGGTTACTCACCCCAGTGAAAAAGCAGTCTTTACCTAAGACCAGGCCTAGGGTGGTGTGGAACTTCAGGATGCTCAAGGTCTGGTCACCCAGAAAACTCACCTTAAAAATATCTCTAAATCTCACAGTGCCCTATTTTTTGTCGGTTCCACATCCCTCTGGGCCCAGCCAACCTCCAGGGATCGTAGGGGATGCAAGGACAGAAGGATGTTTTCATGGCTTCAGAGATGATGGCAATATGTGTCTGCAGGTGCAAATTTGTGGGAAACCAGTGCCTGTTCTCCAGAGGAAATAAAAGCTCTTTCCACATGCCTCTCAATTTCCCCTTGGCCCACCTCTTACACTTACGTTTTATTTCTTCCAAATAAATGTTTAATCAATCCAAGATTTATTTGGAGCATGGTGTTAACGTTTAAGAACTTTTTCTTAAAAAGGGCTATTCACCTGTCACAAACCACCTTTTCTCACCTAATTTAAAATGTCACTTACCTGTGCATTAAATTCTCAGGTTATGTTTTTTGTGTTTGAGTTTTCTGTTCTCATCCATAAATGGTTGGCTTCTTTTTGTATCAGTGATACCGCTGTAATAAACCCAGTATAAATAACTGGGGAGGCACAAAGGGAAGGCCAAATTTTATAGGCATGTCATTTGTGCAGCTTTGCCAGGAAACTGTAATTTAACACTCCCCAGGGCTATTCCACAGATGGCAGGGGGAAGGGACTGGACAGGGGAAGAGTACTAGTAGATGCATGCCCAGTCAAGTCTCAGTGAAATAGGGAAGGTGCTTGACTGTCAGTAACACCTGGAAACAGGTCATTGGCTAGAAAAGGTGTGGCCACTGCAAGTGTGAGAAGATTTGAGACACTGACCTCCTAAACAAAGGAGTTCTCTCTCTTGCCAGGCCCACGATCCTGGCCTGTGGGACTCTCACGCTCCTGCATTTGCCCACTTAGCCCAAGGCCATGTGGACCCCACACACAACGGACTAATGGACGGCAAGTAGCCTGATGTTATGCAGGACCCAGCTCCACCATGGAAAGCAAACTCTGGACACTGGCTCTGCTTCAAGCTCCGCTGAGTCCCCAGCTGCACATTTTGCAGGCCTGGATGAAGGGAAATGGGACTTTGCAAACCCAGGGATGTAAATCACTCCTCCTCCTGTGTGAGTCTCAGAAATTTAGTTTTCTCCAGATATTGTAAGGACCCAACTCCAAGCACCCAGTGGGGGAGGGGATACCCACTTCCACCGGTGGATAACCCACTTCCACTGATAACAGTGTGAGGTTACTTTAGGTCTCAGAGTTTGTAAGGCCTGCTGTGCACCTCCCGTGAGCTTGTCAGGTTTAGTATGTGGTCACTTTTTTGTTCACACTTGACCTGTTAAATATTTGTTTACTGTCTACTTTCTCCCAACTAGAATGTGCCATCCGTGAGAAAAGTAATTATTTTCTTCACTATTTGTTTTCATTGCTCTTAGAAGAGTGGGTGCTTAATAGTTTCTCATTAAATAAATGACTGACCTATGGAATTTCCTAAGTTATATGTCTAATTTATATCTTTATGTCTCCACCTCCTCTCCACATAGGAGTACTTATATAGGGGAAGAGGAGGAGTTTACTGCAACACTATTTATAAATCATAATTGATTTTAACTTCTGCATTTTCAAATCTCCCACATTCTCTCAGGAGACTCTCCTCACCAAGACCACTGGGGTTATTTCAGCCAGTCCTTGGCTGTTAATAATAGGATGGGCCAGAAAGGTCCTATGCATATACATTATTTCTTTTCATCACTGAATCTTAGTAATACATTCTTAGAAATGTATCTCTGGGTCAAAGGGTAAGTCCATTTGTAAATTGAAAAGCTATTACCTAAAACCATACTCACACCCACCCCCAGGGCTTATACCATTACCATTTTGGATTTCCACCAGCAATGTATGGATTGTCTTATCACTTCTTGATGGTATCATTTGCAGCAAACACTTTTAATATTTAACTAAATTTAATTTACATATTTTTTACTTTTTTGCTTGTGCAGTTGGAGCCATACCTAGAAGATTTTGCCTAACCCAAAGTCACAAAATTCATTCCTATGTTCCCCTTTCATTCTAATTCTTTTGGCCAGAATGCTTTCAGAACATTAACTTCTGAATAAGAAACATTTTTTATTTTATTTTTATTTTTTATTTTTTTACCATTGCTTTGTTTCTATTTTTTTTATTAAGGTATTATATGTGTACGTATCTTACCATTGCCCCCCCACCCCACTCTCATACATGCCCTCACCCCCCCCCCCCAATGTTTTGCATCCGTTGGTTACTCTTATATACATGCATATAAGTCCTTCAGTTGATCTCTTATTTCCCCCACCTCTCCCTAACCTTACCGCTGTAATTTCACAGTCTGTTTGGTGCTTTACTGCCTCTGTATCTATCTTTTTGTTCATCAGTTTATAATGTTTTTCATTATCCCCAGATGAGTGAGATCGTGTGGTATTTTTCTTTCATTGACTGGCTTATTTCACTCAGCATATTGTTCTCTAATTCCATCCAGGTGCCTACAAATGGTAGTAATTCCTTCTTTTTTATGGCAGCATAGTATTCCATTGTGTAGATGTACCATAGTTTTCTGATCCAGTCATCTGCTGACGGGCACTTAGGCTGTTTCCAAATCTTAGCTATTGTAAATTGTGCTGCTATGAACATAGGGGTGCATATATCCTTTCTGATTGGTGTTTCTAGTTTCTTAGGATATATTCCCAGGAGTGGGATTACTGGGTCAAATGGGAGTTCCATTTTCAGTTTTTTGAGGAAACTCCATACTGTTCTCCACAGTGGCTGCATCAGTCTGCATTCCCACCAGCAGTGCATGAGGGTTCCTTTTTCTCCGCATCCTCGCCAACACTTGTCGTTTGTTGATTTGTTGATGATAGCCATTCTGACAGGTGTGAGATGGTATCGCATTGTCGTTTTGATTTGCATCTCTCGGATAATTAGTGACTTTGAGCATGTTTTCATGTGTCTCTTGGCCTTCCTTCTGTCTTCTTTTGAAAAGATTCTATTTAGGTCTGTTGCCCATTTTTTTATTGGATCATTTATCTTCCTTTTATTAAGTTGTATAAGCTGCCTGTAGATGTTGGAGATTAAACATTTATCAGTGATAACATTTGCAAATATGTTCTCCCATACAGTGGGGTTTCTTGTTGTTTTGTTGATGGTTTCTTTTGCTGTGCAAAAGCTTTTTATTTTGATGTAGTCCCATTTGTTAATTTTCTCTTTGGCTTCCATTGCCCTAGGGGCAGCATCACTGAAAAAGTTCTTTTGGCATATGTCTGAGATATTGCTGCCTGTGGATTCCTCTAGTATTTTTATGGTTTCCCGTCTTATATTTAAGTCCTGTATCCATTTTGAGTTTATTTTTGTGTATGGTATAAGTTGGTGATCTAGTTTCATTTTTTTGCATGTATCTGTCCAATTTTCCCAACACCATTTATTGAAGAGACTGTCTTGACTCTATTGTATGCTCATGCCTCCTTTGTCAAGTATTAATTGCGCATATTGGTTTGGGTCAATATCTGGATTCTCTATTCTGTTCCATTGATCATTATGTCTGTTCTTGTGCCAGTACCAGGCTGTTTTGAGGACAGTGGCTTTGTAATACAGCTTTAAATCTGGTATTGAGATCCCTCCTACTTTATTCTTCTTTCTCAGGATTGCTGTGGCTATTCAGGGTCTTTTTTTATTCCAGATGAATTTTTGGAGAGTTCTTTCTAGGTCTGTGAAATATGCCGTTGGTATTTTAATGGGGAGTGCATTGAATCTATAGATTGCTTTGGGTAGTATGGTCAATTTAATGATGTTGATTCTACCAATCCATGAACATGATATGTTCTTCCATCTGTTTATGTCTTCCTCTATCTCTTTTTTCAGTGTCGTGTAGTTTTCCACGTATAGGTCTTTTACCTCCTTAGTTAAGTTTATTCCTAGGTATCTTAATTTTTTTGGTGCGATGGTAAATGGGATTGCTTTTTTAGTCTCTCTTTCTGTAAGTTCATTATTGGTGTATAGAAATGCCATAGATTTATTAGCGTTAATTTTGTATCCTGCTACATTGCTGAATTCATTTATTAAGTCTAGTAATTTTTTGATGGAGTCTTTAGGGTTTTCTATGTACAGTATCACGTCATCTGCGAATAAGGACAGTTTTACTTCTTCTTTTCCAATTTGGATGCCTTTTATTTCTTCTTCTTGTCCGATCACAATGGCTAGTACTTCCAGCACTATATTGAACAGGAGTGGTGAGATTGGGCATCCCTGTTTTGTTCCTGTTCTTAGGGGAAATGGTTTTAGTTTTTGCCCATTGAGTATGATGTTGGCTGTGGGTTTGTCATATATGGCTTTTATTATGTTGAGGTATGATCCTTCTGTTCCCACCTTGCTGAGAGTTTTTATCAAGAAAGGGTGTTGGATTTTGTCAAATGCTTTTTCTGCATCAATTGATATGACTATGTGATTTTTATCTCTCAATTTGTTTATGTGATGTATCACATTTATTGATTTTCGGATATTGTACCATCCTTGCATTCCTGGGATAAACCCTACTTGGTCATGGTGTATGATCTTTCTGATGTACTGCTGGATCCGATTTGCTAGAATTTTGTTGAGGATTTTGGCATCTACATTCATGAGGGATATTGGCCTGTAATTCTCCTTCATTGCGTTGTCTTTATCTGGTTTTGGTATTAGGGTGATGCTGGCTTCATAGAAGGAGCTTGGAAGTGTTCCTTCCTCTTGAATTTTTGGAATAGTCTGAGGAGGATAGGTTTTAGTTCTTCCTTGAATGTTTGGTAAAACTCTCCTGTGAAGCCGTCTGGCCCCAGGCTTTTGTTTGCCGGAAGCTCTTTGATGACTGCTTCAATTTCTTCCATAGTTACTGGCATATTGAGCTGTTTAGATTCTTCTTGATTGAGTTTTGGAAGGTTATATTTTTCTAGGAATATGTCCATTTCCTCCAGGTTGTCCAGTTTGTTGGAATAGAGTTCTTCGTAGTAGTTTTTAACAATCCTTTGTATTTTGGTGGGATCTGTTGTTATTTCACCTCTTTCATTTCTGATTTTGTTTATTTGGGTCCTCTCTCTTTGCTTCTTGGTGAGCCTGGCTAGATGTTCATCAATCTTGTTTATCCTTTCAGAGAACAAGCTCTTGGTTTTGTTGATCTTTTGTATTTTTTTTTTTGTCTCTATGTCGTTTATTTCTGCTCTGATCTTTATTATTTCTTTCCTTCTGCTTACACTGGACTTTTCTTGTTGCTCTTTTTCTAACTCTTTGAGTTGTTGGGTTAGGTAATTTATTACCATTGTTTCTTGTTTTTTGCAGTAGGCTTGTAGAGCTATGAACTTCCCTCTCAAGACTGCTTTCGCTGTGTCCCATAGATTTTGGATTGTAGTGTTTTCATTGTCATTTGTTGCCATGATGTTTTTTATTTCTTCTTTGATCTGTCTGGTAACCCAGTCATGGTTTAATAGCATGCTGTTTAGCCTCCATGTGTTTGATTTCTTTGGGTTGTTTTTATTGTAGTTGATTTCCAGTTTTATGCCACTGTGGTCTGAGAAGATGCTTGATATGATTTCTATCTTCTTGAATTTGAAGAGACTTTGCCTATGTCCCAACATATGGTCTATCTTTGAAAATGACCCATGTGCACTTGAGAAGAATGTATCTTCTGTGGCTTTGGGGTGAAATGTTCTGAAGATGTCAATTAATTCCATCTGGTCTAGTGAGTCATTTAGGATTGATGTTTCTTTGCTGATTTTTTGTTTAGAGGATTTGTCCAATGGTGATAGTGGGGTATTAAAGTCTCCTACTATGATTGTATTGCTGTCAATCTCTCCCTTGATATCCTCCAGTTTTTTTTACGTATTTGGGTGCTCCTGTATTGGATGCATATATGTTTACCAGAGTTATTTCTTCTTGTTGGATTGCTCCCTTTAGTATTATGAAGTGGCCTTCCTTATCTCTTGTTATGTCCTTCAGTTTGAGATCTAATTTGTCAGATATAAGTATTGCTACCCCAGCTTTTTTTCAGTTCCATTTGCCTGGAAAACCTTTTTCCATCCCTTCACCCTCAGTCTGTTTGCGTCTTTTTTTCTGAGGTGGGTTTCTTGTAGACAGCAGATATATGGGTCATGTTTTCTTATCCAATCTGTTACCCTATGTCTTTTGATTGGGGCATTTAATCCATTTACATTTAAAGTTATTATTGATAGGTACTTATTTGTCACCATTCCTATTCTTCACCCCTGTGTTACTTCTTCGCTTCCTATTTCTTTTTCTTTTTCTTTTTTTTTTTTTTTTACAGCAGACCCTTTAGCATTTCTTGCATTGCTGGTTTGGTGGTAATAAATTCCCTTAGTCCTTTTTTGTCTGTGAAGCTCCTGATTTCACCTTCAATTTTGATTGATAGCCTTGCTGGGTACAGTATTCTTGGATTCAGACCCTTCCTTTGCATGACTTTGTATATTTCATTCCATTCCCTTCTGGCCTGATGAGTTTCTGTTGAGAAATCAGTTGCTAGTCTGATGGGGGTTCCTTTGTATGTAACTTTCTGTCTCTCTCTTGCCGCTTTTAAGATTCTTACTTTGTCGTTGGTGTTTGCCAGTTTACTTATAATGTGCCTTGGCGTTGGTCTTTTGGGGTTCATTTTGCTTGGGACTCTGTGAGCTTCTTGGGTTTGTGTGGGTTTTTTCTTCCCTATATCAGGGAAATTTTCTGTCATTATTTCTTGAAATAGGTTTTCTATTCCTTGCTCAGCTTCCTTTCCTTCTGGAACCGCTATTATGCAGGTGTTGTTTTGTTTCGTGTTGTCCCAAAGTTCCCTTAGGCTCTCCTCCTGCCTTTTAATTTTTTTTTCTAGAAGTTGCTCTACTTGGGTATTTTTCCCCATCTTGTCTTCTAGCTCACTGATGCAGTCCTCTGCTTCTTCTAGTCTACTCTTGATGCTTTCTATTGAGTTCTTTACAGCAGCGATGTCATTTTTCATTTCTTCTTGGTTCTTCTTCATTTCCTCTTGGTTCTTGCTCATATTGTCGAATTTGTCTTCCATTCTTTTCAGCCACCTTATGACCATTTCTCTGAATTCTTTCTCTGGAAGGTTGCTTGCCTCCATTTTGTTTACTTCCTTTTCTGGTGATGCCTGCTTTTCTTTCATATGCGGGCTGTGTCTTTGTCTCCCCATGGTCTCTCTTCACTGGGTGTCTGGTTATGTAGTTCTCTCTCTCCTTATCCCAGGTGAAATCTGACCTTTCCGTGGTGGAGTGTAGAGCTCCTCTGAACCCGTGTGTTTGCGCCAATTGGGGAGTGTTGTTCTGGGGCTCGCAGCTGTTCCCTGGGTGCCGCAGTTGTGGATTCTTAGGCTTCCGATAAGCTCCACTTTCCGGATCAAGATGGCGCAGACTCTGCGTCCAAGCCCGCAGCTCTAGGAGGGGACCCAGCCGCAGTTGGTGCTGCCAGGTCAGGGGAACCCCGTCTAGCAGTCCCCCACCTTCTTCTGGAGTTCAGCTGTCTCCCAACTTGCCAACAAACACTCCTTGTGCGACCCTCAGCTGTTCTTTCTTTCTGCTCCGGGACAAGGCTCGGAACACGTCTGTCTATTCCGCCGCCATTATTCCCTCTCCAACATTTTTTATTTTAAACAGTTGTTATTAATGATCATCCATTAAGCAAAGCAATAATGGGTAATTTTTATTATTCCTCTCATCTTTTTGTGAAAAACAATTGAAATGGTATCAAGTATTTATACTGACAATTTTATTTTGTTAATTACTATTCTTATGCATATTGTTAAGAGGTAAAATATAGTGTTGCTAGCCACTTACTCTGTTTTTTTACAACAGCTTTGGTCAGTTGGACAGTCAGTGTTTAGAAAAGACAGAAAAATGAATGAATGTAGAACTGTGGATGTTATGCTAGCTCATAGGAAAACCAGCCTCAAACTTAAGTTGCCCTTAATAAATAGCTCATGACTCCTTCTCTGACATCATCACAAAGTATGTATGACTGAGGGTAAACACTAGCTACTAAATGCAGTGACAATTAGCAAAATGTAGAATATTTTAATAATGTGAAAGATGCAAATCAAAATGACAGTGAAGTATCTCCTCATAGCTACCAGAATGGCTATCATCAACAAATCAACAAACCACTAGTGCTGGCAAGGATGTGGAGAAAAAGGAACCTTTGTACACTGTTGGTGGAAAGGCAGACTGATGCAGCTACTATAAAAAAGAATATGGAGTTTCCTCAAAATATTAAAAATGGAGCTCCCATTTGACCCAATGATCCCACTTCTAGGAATATATTCAAAGAAATCAGAAACACCAATCAGAAAGGATATATGGGGAGATTCCAAGATGGCGGCTGGCAGGACAGATGTGAGGGAGAGAGTGTGAATGAGGGAGGAAGTGAAAGGGAAGTGTGTGGATGTGTGGTGTGTGTGTGTGTGTGTGTGTGTGTGTGTGTGTGTGTGTGTCTAAGTGAGGAACAGCTAGATCTTTCAGGACCTTCAGGGGCTAGCGGATGGGGCTCGCATAACTGGGCAGCCTCTGCTATTGCTGTAATCTCTCCTGGAGTGTCTGCTCTCCCACAGAGGCCGCACCATCTTGAAGGGGAGAGCGGTTGTGACTGGAATCCCAGCCTCACCTCACCCAGGGTGCTCTCAGATACAATCCAGAATCCTATAGCTACCCCAGCCAGGGACCTGCTGCCTTGGCTGCCAACCCACAAACACCAGGACTCCAGCCTCCCCAGTTGAGGGCTCTTGTGAAAACACTCTTCTCCCCCCAGCAAGTTGCCTTATCCCTGGACACCACTACTGTGCACAGGCACATGAATAGCCAAGCCTTAGGCAGCAGCCCCCAGGCCCGGCAACCACGCGTACAAATAGCCAAGCTTTAAGCAGCAGCCCCAGGTACCATGACCACTCCAGCAGCCGAGGGACCAGCTGCTGCCCATGACCACTGGAGGAGCAACCACTTCCCACAACAGCACAAGGAGCAGCCACCCCATGACTGACCCCTGAGGAACAGAGCACAAGGAACAGCCACCCCATGACCACATGAGAAGCAGCAATTTTGCAACCAATGGGGAAACAGAAGAACAACCCCCTAAGGAAAGTAAAGGAGGAATCGCCAGAAAAGGAACTAAATGAAATGGAGGCATGCAATATGATGAAAAAGAATTCAGAATAAGGGTCATACAGTTCATAAACTGGATGGATGAGAAAATCAACAATGTATATAAGAATCAGGAGGAAATAAAGAGTGTTATAGGTACAATAAAAAACACTATGGAAGCTTTCAATAGTAGACTAGGATAAGCGGAGGACTGATTGAGCAAATTAGAATACAGGGAAGCAAAACAACCCAATCTGAACTGCAATTGGAGAAAAAAATTCAAAAGATAGGAGGAGAGCCTGACAGAGCATTTGTACAACATGAAACAAAGCAACATAATAATGGTGCCAGAAAGACAGGAAGACAGCAAGGATTAGAAAACCTATTTGAAAAAATGTCAGAAAACTTACCGGATTTGGGGAAGAAAAAAGTCACACTAGCACAGAGTCCCAACAAGATGAACATCAAAAGATCCACACCAAGACACATCATCATTACAATTGCAAACATTAACAACAAAGAGAGAATCTTAAAGGCTGCAAGAGTGAGACAGAGAGTTACCTACAAGGGATCTCCCATTAGATTACTGAATGATTTCTCAACAGAAACACATCAGGCCAGAAAGGAATGGAATGAAATATACAAAGTGATGCAAAGCAAGGGACTGAATCCAATAATACTCTATCCAGCAAGGCTATCATTCAAAATTGAAGGGGAAATTAGGAGCTTCACAGACAAAAAAGGCTAAGAGAGTTTATCATTACCAAGCCAGCAATGCAAAAAATGCTAAAGGGACTGTTGTAAATAGAAGGAAAAAATGGAGGGAAGAAGGAACAAAGGCACAAAAAAAATAAAAATATCTACAAACAAATACCTATCAATAATAACTTTAAACATAAATGGCCTAAATGCTCCAATCAAAAGACATTGAGTGGCTGAATGGATAAGAAAACATGACCCATATATAGGCTGTGTACAAGAGACCCACTTCAGAACAAGTGAAGGGATGGTAAAATATCTTTCAGGCAAATTAAAATGAAAAAAAAAAAAAAGATGGGGAGCAATACTTACATCTGACAAAATAGACCTCAAAGTGAAGACCATAACAAGAGATAAGAAAGGCCACTTCATAATACTAAAGGGATCGATACAACAAGAGGATATAACACTGGTAAACATATACACACTCAATGCAGGAGCACCCAAATACAAAAAATAACTTCTGTAGGTTATCAAGGGAGAGAGTAACAGCAATATGATCATAGTAGTGGACTTTAGACCCCACTAACATCACTGGATAAGTCCTCTAGACAAAAAATCAACAAGGAAACAGCAATCCTAAATGACTCACTAGATCAGGGGGACTTAATAGACATCTTCAGAACATTTCACCCCACAGCTACAGAATATATATTCTTCTCAAGTGCATATGGGACATAGACCACATATTGGGTCACAGGCAAAGTCTCTTCAAATTCAAGAAGATTGAAATCATATCAAGCATCTTCTCAGACCACAGTGGCATAATATTAGAAATCAACTTCAATAAAAACAATAAAAAAATTCAAACACTTGGAGGCTCAATAACATGCTATTAAACAATGATTGGGTTACCAAAGAGATCAAAGAAGAAATTAAAAACATCCTGGAAATGAATGACAATGAAAACACAACAATCCAAAACTTATGGGACACAGTGAAAGCAATCCTGAGAGGGAAATTCATAGCATTACAGGCCTACCTCAAAAAAAAAAAAAAAAAAGAAAAAAAAAAAAAAAAAAGAAAGAAAAGAAAAACTGAAGACGGTGACCAGCAGGAAGGTAGGGAGGGAGAGATTGTGAGAGAGTGAGGGAGCAATAAAGGAGTGTGTGGATATGTGTGGGGTGTGTGTGTGTGTGAGTGTGTGTGTGTGTGTGTGTGTGTGAATAAGCTAGGGAAAGTTAGATCCTGCAGGTCTTCTAAGGGGCTGCCAAACCAGGCAGTCTTAGATGGCGGAGCCCCGCTGCCACCGCAGACACTCCTGGGGCGGCCAGCGTGGGCACAGAGATGACACCATCTTGAAAAACAGAGCTACTTGAGACTAGGATCCTGGCCTTTGCACCACCCAGTCTGGTCTCAGAGGCAAACCAGGACCCTGCAGCCACTGGGGACAGAGACCTGCGACCACATCTGCAGACCCACAGACACCAAGAATCCAGAGACATCCTGGCTGCAGATTTCTGTGAGTCACAGAGCCCATCCCCCTCTCCGCAGGCTCACTGCAGCACCATAGGAACTGCTAGACCCACCCTTCACACAGGGCCACAGCACCACTACAGGAATTTGAGCCTGGGAGCATGCGGACACTGGGAATCTGTTCCCCACAATGCAATCAGGCAACGAAACCCCATGCCCAAGAGGCAACAGTGCCACCTGACTTCGATTCTGGTCAAGCACACATGGAAGTCTGTTTTCCACAGTGCAGGATTGGACCTCCTGCCGACAGAGTGCTACTGTGCAACTGGTCCCCCAAACTGACCAAGACCCTGATTCTCCAGGCGAGAGGCAGCACTGAGCATCAGTGACTTGACTCTGTTTCTCATAGCGTGTGCCTGGGATCCCTGATTCCCAGTGCATTCACACTAAGAGCCAGTGACTCCAATTCTTGGTGCATGCACACACAAGGACCCTGATTCTCAGCACAAGGCTGTACCAAGCAACAGAGACTCTGATACTCGATTTTTGGTGCAGACACAGGGGACTTCTGACTCCTGCCATGCACTAGGGGACTCTGATTTTCAGCACATACCAGTGAGGTCTCTGTTTCAGCGTGGCACAGGAGAGTTCCCTGATTCTAGGTGCGTACATGAGGTCACACTGAGCACCGGTGACTCTGATCCTGGGCGAGTGTGGCTCCCACCAACCCATGGCAGCCACACGTCTTGGTGTCGGAGCTCTTCAGTGACACGTGGCTGGTGTGAAGCTCCCACTGCACACGGCCCAGGCCCACGCAACTAACATTTGAACCTTCTGGTGATAGTCAGAATGGAAAGATGACCCAATGCCCAGAGTAAAGAAAATGAGGCATCGCCAAGAAAGGAAATTAGTGAAATGGAAGCATGCAACATGACAGAAAAAGAATTCAGCGTAATGGTCATACAATTCATACACTGGATGGATGAGAAAATCAACAATTTATGCAAAAATAAGGAAGAAATAAAAAGTGATATAGCTACAATCAAAAACACCATGGAAGGTTTCAACAATAGACTAGAAGAAGCAGAGGACAGAATTAGTGAGTTAGAAGATAAGGTACAGAAACAAGCTCAATCTGAACAGCAACAGGGGAAAAAAATTAAAAAGTAGGAGGAGAGCCTAAAGGAGCTTTGGGACAACACGAAACGAAGTCACATACATATAATAGGGCTGCCATAAGGACAAGAGGAGCAGCAAGGTTTAGAAAATCTATTTGAAGAAATAATGACAGAAAACTTCCCAGATAAGGGGAAGAAAAAAGATACACAAGTACAGAGAGTCCCAAGCAAGATGAATCCCAAAAGACCCACACCAAGACACATCATAATTACAATGGCAAATGTTAACAACAAAGAGAGAATCTTAAAGGCTGCAAGAGAGAGACAGAGAGTTACCTACAAAGGATCCCCCATCAGATTATCAAATGATTTCTCAACAGAAACACATCAAGCTAGAAGGGAATGGAAGGAGATATACAAAGTGATGCAAAGCAAAGGACTGAATCCAAGAATACTCTATCCAGCAAGGCTATCAATCAAAATTGAAGGGGAAATCAGGAGTTTTGCAGACAAAAAAAGTCTAAAGGAGTTTATCACTACAAGGCCAGAAATGCAAGAAATGCTAAAGGGAATGCTGTAAAAAGAATAAATAGAAAGGGAGGAAGGAACACAGCCATAAAGTACAGAAATGGCTACAAACAAGTACCTATCGATAATAACATTAAATGTAAATGGATTAAATGCTCCAATCAAAAGACATGGAGTGAGTGAATGGATAAGAAAACATGACCCATATATATGCTGTCTACAGGAGACCCACCTCAGAACAAGGGACTCACATAGACTGCAAGTGAAGCGATGGAAAAAATATCTATCAGGCAAATGGAACTGAAAAAAAAAAATCTGTGGTAGCAATACTTATATCTGACATAATAGACCTCAAAGTGAAGACCATAACAAGAGACAATAAAGGGCACTTCACAATTCTAAAGGGATCAATACAACAAGAGGATATAACTCTGGTAAACATGTATGCACCCAATGAAGGAGCACCCAAATACATAAAAAAAAAAAACTCCTGGAAGATATCAGGGGAGAGATTGACAACAACACAATCATAGAAGGAGACTTTAATAACCCATTAACATCACTGGATAAATCCTCTAGACCAGGCGTCCTCAAACTATGGCCCACGGGCCACATGCAGCCCGCCAAGGACATTTATCCAGCCCACCAGGTGCCGCTGCCTGTCCTGCTTAGCAGCCGACTCGTCCCAGGCCCACAGTACGCATAGGAATTTGTTCATAGTTTTTTTTTAAACTGTAGTCCAGCCCTCCAACGGTCTGAGGGACAGTGAACTGGCCCCCTGTTTAAAAAGTTTGAGGACCCCTACTCTAGACAAAAAATTAGCAAAGAAGCATTAATCTTAAATGACTCACCAGATCAGATGGACTTAATTGACATATTTAGAACATTCCACCCCAAAACTACAGAATATACATTCTTCCCAAGTGCACATGGGACATTTTCAAAGATAGACCACATATTGGGACACAGGCAAAGTCTCTCCAAATTCAAGAGGATTGAAATCAGATCAAGCATCTTCTCAGATCACAATGGCATAAAATTAGAATTCAATTACAGTAAAAACAATCACAAAAATTCAATCACTTGGAGGCTGAATAGCACACTGTTAAACAATGAGTGGGTTATCAAAGAGATCAAAGAAGAAATAAAACACATCCTGGAAACAAACGACAATGAAAACACAACAATCCAAAATCTTTGGGACACAGTGAAAGCAGTCCTAAGAAGGAAATTCATAGGATTACAGACCTACCTCAAAAAATAAGAAAAACTGGTAATAAAACATCTAACTCTGCAACTTGAAGAATTAGAAAGAGAGCAACAAGAAAAGCCCAGTGTGATCAGAAGGAAGGAAATAATAAAGATCAGAGCAGAGATAAACGACATAGAGACCAAAAAAAAAAAAAAATACAAAAGATCAATGAAACCAAGAGCTGGTTCTTTGAAAGGATAAACAAGATTGATGAACCTCTAGCCAGGCTCACCAAGAAACAAAGAGAGAGGACCCAAATAAACAAAAACAGAAATGAAAGAGGTGAAATAACAACAGATCCCACAGAAATACGAAGAATTGTAAAAAAAAATACTATGAGCAACTCTACTCCAACAAACTGGTCAACCTAGAAGAAATAGACATATTCCTAAAAAAATACGACCTTCCAAACTCAAGCAGGAGGAATCAAAAAATCGGAATAGGCTGATAACTATGGAGGAAATTGAAGCAGTAATAGAAAAAAAAAATCCAACAAACAAAAGTCCTGAACCAGGTGGCTTCACAAGGGAGTTTTATCAAACCTTCAAAGAAGAAATAAAACTTATCTTCCTTACACTATTCAAAAAATAATTCAAGAGGAAGGAGCACTTCCAAGCTCTTCCTGTGAAGCCAGCATTACCCTAATCCCAAACTAGATAAAGACAATACAAAGAAAGAGAATTATAGGCCAATATCCCTCATGAACATAGATGCCAAATTCCTCAACAAAATTCTAGCAAATTGAATCCAGCATTACATTAGAAAGATTATACACCATGACCAAGTGGGATTTATTCCAGTGATAAAAGGATGGTACAACATCCAAAAATCAATAAATGTGGTACACCACATAAACAAACTGAGAGATAAAAACCATATAATCACTGATGTTTCAAACTCTCTATCCCTCTCTGTAAAAAATCAATAAAATATATATATTTTTTTAAAAAGCCCACTGCATGAGAGAACATATTTGCCAATGTTGTCTCCAGTTGATGCAGAAAAAGTATTTGACAAAATCCAACACCCTTTCTTGATAAAAATTCTCAGCAAGATGGGAATAGAAGGATCATACCTCAACATAATAAAAGCCATATATGACAACCCACAGCCAACATCATACTCAGTGGGCAAAAACTAAAACCATTTCCCCTAAGAACAGGAACAAGACAGGGATGCCCACTCTCACCACTCCTGTTCAACATAGTACTGGAAGTATCTCTTGCAAACAGACAAGAAGAAGAAATAAAAGGCATCCAAATTGGAAAAGAAGAAGTAAAACTGTCCTTATTGACAGATGACATGATATTGCACATAGAAAACCCAAAAGACTCCATCAAAAAACTACTAGACTTAATAAATAAATGCAGCAATGTAGCAGGATACAAAATTAACACCCAGAAGTCTATGGCTTTTCTATACACCAATAATGAACTCACAGAAAGAGAAATTTAAAAAGCAATGCCATTTACCATTACAACAAAAAAATTAAGATACCTAGGAATAAACATAACCAAGGAGACAAGGACTTATACTCAGGAAATTTCAGGACGCAAAAAAAAAGAGATAGAGGAAGACATGAACAAATGGAAGAATATTCCATGTTCATGGATTGGTAGAATCAACATCATTAAAATGTCTATACTAGCCAAAGCAATGTATAAATTCAATGCAATTTCCATTAAAATGCCAACGGCATACTTCAAAGACCTAGAATAATTCTCCAAAAATTCATCTGCAATAAAAAAGACCCCGGATAGCTGCAGCAATCTTGAGAAAGAAGAACAATTTTGGAGGGATCACAATACCAGATATCAAGCTATACTACAAAGCCACTGTTCTCAAAACTGCCTGGTACTGGCACAAGAACAGACATATAGACCAATGGAACAGAACAGAGAACCCAGAATCGACCCAAGCCATTATGTTCAATTAATATTTGGCAAAGGAGGCAGGAGCATACAATGGAGTAAAGGCAGTCTCTTCAATAAATGGTGTTGGGAAAACTGGACAGATACATGCTAGACCACCAAATTATAACATACACAAAAATAAACTCAAAATGGATAAAGGACTTAAACGTAAGATGGGAAACCATAAAAATCTTAGAAGAAGCCATAGGCAACAAAATAGCAGACATTAGTCGTAGCAATATCTTTACTGATACAGCTCCTAGAGCAATTGAAACTAAGGAGAAAAATAATCAGATGGATCTACATCAAAATTAAAAGCTTCTGCACAGCAAAAGAAACAATCAACAAACAACAAGAAAGCGCACTGCATGCCCTAGCCGGTTTGGCTCCGTGGATGGAGCGTCGGCCTGTGGACTGAAGGGTCCTGGGTTCGATTCCGGTCAGGGGCATGAACCTTGGTTGTGGGCACATCCCCAGTAGGAGCTGTGCAGGGTGCAGCTGATAGATGTTCATCTCTCACTGATGTTTCAAACTCTCTATCCCTCTCTGTAAAAAATCAATAAAATATATTTTTTAAAAAAAGCCCACTGCATGAGAGAACATATTTGCCAATGTTGTCTCCAGTGAGGATTTAACCTCCAACATTTACAGGGAACTCATACAACTTACCAAAAGGAAGATAAACAATCCAATCAAAAAATGGGCAAAGGACCTAAATAGACACTTTTTGAAAGAGGACATTCAAAAAACCAAGAGACATATGAAAACATGCTCAAAGTCCCTAATCATCTGAGAGATGCAAATCAAAATAACAATGAGGTACCATCTCACACCTGTCAGAATGGCTATCATCAACAAATCAACAAATGACAAGTGCTGGAGAGGATGCGGAGAAAAAGGAACCCTTCTTCACTGCTGGTGGGAATGCAGCCACTGTGGAAAACAGTATGGCATTTCCTCATTTAATTTAAAAATTAAAAATGGAACTGCCATTTGACCCAGTAATACCACTTCTAGGAATATATCCCAAGAAAACAGAAACACCAATCAGAAAGGATATATACACCCCTATGTTCATAGCAGCGCAATTTACAATAGCTAAGATTTGGAAACAGCCTAAATGCCCATCAGCAGATGAATGGATTAGAAAACTGTGGTACAGCTACATAATGGAATAAGATGCTGCTGTAAAAAAAAGAAGGAATTCTTACCATTTGCAACAGCATGGATGGATCTAGAGAACATTATGCTAAGAGAAATAAGCCAGTCAGTTAAAGATAAATACCACATGATCTCACTCATTTATGGATAATAAAGAACATTACAAACTGTTGAACAAAAATAGAGGCAAAGAAGCATCTAACAGACTGTCAAACTGCAGCGGGAAGGTAGGGGAGGGTTGGGGGAAGGGAGGTAAGAGATCAACCGAAGGACTTGTATGCATGCATATAAGCACAACCAACAGACTCAAGACACTTGGACTCACTTCCTCTGAGCTCCACTGAGATCTAGGAAGTTAATATGAGTTAGCTTTACAAAGAGGAGAGGGAAAAGCTTTCAGGCAGGTGGAACAGTGACAGCCCCAGGATAGTGTTACCAGGAAACCCTGGTTGGGTTCTGGCTGCCTGTTGCTGTGTCCAGTAACGAAGGCAGGGTTGAATCATATTAGGCATTTATTGAAAAGGCCAGCCAACCAAGAAGACAGGGCATCAAATCCTGCCTTCCCAGCAAGGTACAGGGGACAGGATTATAAAGGGGAAGGAGCTAGGGTGCTACCTGCAGCCCTGGGGGTCCACAGACATCAGCTATTGTAGACATCAGGTGAGGAGATGATGTTGCTGAGATGATGTTTTGACTCCTGGTGGGTCCGTCTGACCATGCTTATTGGTTCTGCTTGCTGGATTCACAGCTGAGTCACCTCCTCAATCGCTTCGCACAGGCCTTGGAAAGGAAACTTTAAGAAAAACATGCCCTATTCACATAAATATACGTGTTCTAAGATTTAAAATAATATGATTACTTTTCAGATTAATTCAGGTGCTCTATCAGATTAGGGGTCCCCCTATCAGTAGGAGGGACCACCCAGGGAAGGTTAGAAAGACAGTGGTGGCCACAGCACAGTGAGCACTGGCCTGTGGGGATGAAGTCAGGGAAGAGAGAGGGAGAGAGAAGAGCCAAGCTGTGGAGCTTTTTAGACCAGAGGTCGCCAACCAGTGGGCTGCAGACCACTGGTGGTCCATGAGGTCTGAAAGGTTGGCGACTGCTGTTTTAGACCACATAGAGGGATTTTTATTCCTTCCTGAACGCATGTAGAGAAAGCCTTTGAAACATTTTAAATAATGGCAGGGAACATAATGAATTATACATTTTGAAAACATTACCTCTGCTGGGCGGTAACCAGCAAAGAATAAGAGCAAGACTCTTGACAGTTGCCTCAGCAAGAGTGATGGTAGTGTGGACTTGGGCAAGTGCACCAGCGGTGGAGAGAAGTAGGCAGATGGGAGAGATCTGGAAGTAAAGTCAGCAGTGCTGGGAGCCTGGTGGGAGGGAGTGGGGCAGTGTCAAGGCTCACACCAGCTCTGCAGGGGTGCTGCACTAGGTGGGTCATTGCAAGGGAAGCTCCGCAATGTGTTGCTGGTAGTATTTCTCACCACATGGCATTCAGCGTGCCCAGGTGTGCGTGGCCTGAGCCCTGTGTGACAGTGTGTCTGCCTGTCTGAAATACCCTATTACACAGCTGTAGACATCTAAAGCAACAAAATTGTACACCAAGAAAGGCACTACCAAGTCATCTTAAAGCCCTGACTAAAGGTTGTCAGGGTTTATGAGAGCTCTGCTTTGTGATGAAGAAATCTTACCTGTTCTATGAAACCTGTTCTCATTAACCACACATCAAAATTCTGTCATCAGCAGTCTGAACATGCTCTTGGGAGTGTTGTAAGATACAAAACAATTCGGAATTTTTTTTTAACTATTCACTTCATGGAGTAGTATTTAACAACCATTTAAGGACCTTCCATTAGCTAACACTTACATGGAACTCTTGCTGTATACCAGTATATACACACTATTTT
This sequence comes from Plecotus auritus, assembly GCF_963455305.1. Lineage (NCBI taxonomy): Eukaryota > Metazoa > Chordata > Mammalia > Chiroptera > Vespertilionidae > Plecotus > Plecotus auritus. The sequence goes on from NC_137770.1 coordinate 149,771,836, forward strand.
AATGAAGTTTGGAAAAACAGAAATTTTTATAACCACCTTTCTCTCTTTATCTGACAGTGCCTGAAGCACATGCATAATAGGAATTGATCCAACCACAAATAAAGCTGTTTCAGTCTATTTATCAATATACAGAACTCTCTGGTACTACTTTTCAGTGAAATTAACAAAAGAGTAGACTGGAAGAATACACAAATAAAAAAAAAACTGACCAATTCAGAATTAAAAGACATAGTCCCAGCTTAAATTAGTAAAATAACAGTCTAAAAAATTTTGCCTGTTTTTAATTATAAAAGGGAATCTAAATTATCTCAAGAACTTGAGATGACTGGCCAGAGCAGTTATGCTAGATTTACAGTCAACCCTTGAACAATGTGGGAGTTTAGGAGTGCTGACCACCCTGCACATTCGAAAATCCAAGTAACATTTGACTCCTGTAGAAACAGCTACTAATAACCTAGTGTTAACTGCAAGTCTTACTGATAACATAATCAATTATCACCTATTTTGTATGTTATATGTATTATATACTGTATTCTTACAATAAAGTAAGCTAGAAAAATGAAATGTTAATAAACTCATAAAGAAGAGAAAGTAATTTATAGTTATTCACTGAAAAAAATCCACATGTAGCCCAGCCAGTGAGGCTCAGTGCTGGGTTGGGGGCTTGATCCCCAGTAGGGGAGTATAGGAGGCAGCCAATCGATGATGTTTCTCTCTCATTGATGTTTCTATCTTTCTCCCTTTCTCTCTCTCTCAAAAATCAATAAAAACTTTTTTTGAAAATCCACATATAGGATTTCCTGTGCAGTTCAAACCTGTTGTTCAAGGGTTAGCTGTATTGTATACGGTTAATAAACAAATAGATGCAGCTGAAGTGCTTTTAAAGGCTCAGAGTTTTCCAAAGATATCTAAATATTCTCTAAACTACTATTTTAGCGCACCATTTTTTTCTAAAAATAGGACAAAAGAAAATCAAACTTAATCCATGTTTGATTCACTTTTTATCTCAAATTTATGAAATCAAATAAGACTTTATCACTCCTTGGTTTTATATATAGAATGGTTTTTGCCAGCGGTCTTGATCCGGCATCTAGAAGGGTTCAGGAACCTGGAGAAGGGGCTGTACATAAATTAAATAAGAGTCCAGAGACGAAACATAATTTTGAAAGGCATTATGGGGAGTCAGAGAAGACTTAGCTAAAGGAACTAAGTTCTCCTTGTCTCAGGACCTTGCTTTTTATTAACACAAATTGTCCTAAGGCAAGGTGGAGATATATACATCAAAGGGCCAGGTTTCCTATACACAATCCATTGTCAGATTAGAAGAATTTGCCTACGGCTGTTCAGGTGCTTGGCCAGTAGGAGGCAATAATATGTAGATTAAGATGCCCTCAGGTGTCTGGCAGCAAGCAATCATTTAATGCATCCTTTTCAGGTTTGGGGAAATGCCCTCAGCCATCTCCAGATGATTCAGCCCTGCTGACATGCTGGAATTGGCTTCCTGCAGTATTTCTCACAATTCATTGTATGAGAAAATGGAGAATAAACTTCTCTGTCTCTAATAAAGTGTAATATACCTTTTTCATGACCGGCCATGAGTATGTTAATGATCATGTTGCCATGTTTCATTTTTCATATCTCCACTGTCTTAACATCCTTTGCATTTCCAGTTGTATGTGAGTTTTGTGTATTTTTTAAATAAGAATGCTTCTGTTTTTTATTTTCTTTCCAAAGAAAAGCCAACTACTGGTGAGAGAATGTGGATCCTCAGTCAGCTGCTTGTCAGGCCTTCTCAGAAAAGGACCTGCCCGAGTGCAAGATGCAGTAGTTGCCTGTCACTTTTCCAGGCTCCGCATTCCTCGGTTATTACTTCATGTGTCTATGCCTGGCAATTATGTCACAGTCCAAGTTAATTTCAGTTCTGTTTTAATTTTGCCACTAGATTGAAAGGTGAAGGAACAGGAAATTAAGGCATTCCAGTAGTTTAGATAATAGCAATGTTGTCATCTTGAATCTCATACTAAGAAGTGGAACTGTCTTATTTATTTATAGATTTTAAAGAATAAAGTTATTGAAAGAAACTTTTAACCTAAATTGTATCCATTTTTATTACTGTAACATTATCCACATGGGACTTAACAAAATTATAAATTCTTTGTTTAGTACCTTGAACATTCAGTCAGTATTTAATTGGTACTGAATCCAACTCCTATAATATTAATAAATGGTTTCCTAGTAGGATACTCAGGATATCTTTGGTTCTCCTGTCTTGTTTGTTACCTGGTAACATTTAGATTTTGCTAATGAACAAAATGAATCAACCAACAAAATAAGATCTGAAGCATGGAGGCATGGAACAGACTGACATGCCTCGGTGTGAGGGTAGGGGGACAAAGAGATACACCAAAGAACTGATATCCCATGGACACTGGCAATAGGGATGTGAGGCCTGGATGGAAGGGGCTGGCCAGAGGAGGGTAAAGGAGGGAGGATGAGGGACATCTGTAATACTATCAATAATAAAAGTATTTTTTAAATGTAAATGTAATTGCTAGGAAAAAATATGCACATGCTTTCTGGATTTAAATTGTTATGTGATAGTAAATGCTATGACCTTTTTTATTTTCTAGTCTTAACCTTCCTTTTACTGTAGTAACTACAAAACTTTTTTCCTATCTAAATACAGTGTTCTAAACCTGAGACCGCACATATTCAACGCATCTGTGAATGAGCTTCATGCAGTCTGTATAAACTGAAGAATGGTTAGCTTGTGTGTGGATTCATTTTTCCAGGATACTTGAGTTTATACTTTCTAGTATCATATTCTCAAAGGGCTCTATGACTCTCTAAGAGGTCAAGGACTATGATTTCAGAGAATATCCGATATTTTGTATCACATGACTGGAAAAGCACAAAACAAGTTACATAAAGTTCAGAACAGAGTTAGTCATTTCAAGGCATTCTTGGCCTTTTTGGTAAGATTCATTTCCAGGGAATAAATTATGAGGTACATCATAGCTGTCATTTTTAGTCAATGTATTGTGTATTTTTCCTTAACATACTATCATAGCAATTTCTAGGGCTAAGGAGAAATTGTCTCTAAAATCCTCTCCTCTCCCCCAGGTCTGTACCTTGGAAGTGTTGTTTCTCCTTTCCACACTTACCCAAACAAGACACTATAACAGAGCTGCAGATTTGATTCTTTGCAATATCTGCTCCTCTACTGAATAAAAATAATGCAAATTAGTAGGTAAATATACCTGGGTAATAAAACTACCTTGAGGCTGTAAGGTTCGAGGCACAGGAAACGGGAGTTGGGGACCAAGGCATGTTAAAGGAGGAAGTTTATTCTGCACTAATGAGAGAGACAGCAACACGTGCAGTGGTGAACATGCCTTTTGAGGGGAGGAACAGGAAGGGGTAGGACCCAGAGCAAAACAGGAAGGGGTGGGACCCAGGGCACTTGGCATGCACTGATTGGTGATTCAATGTCTCAGGGATGTCCCAGAGGCAGATTCAGGTTACGTCATACTCAGCCCACCAGTTGGGGGAAGGGAGGATCTATTAGAGGCCATTAAAAATATAATCAGACGGGGGGAGAAAAATGGCGGCGGAATAGACAGACATGTTCCGAGCCTTGTCCCGGAGCAGAAAGAAAGAACAGCTGAGGGTCGCACGAGGAGTGTTTGTTGGCAAGTTGGGGGACAGCTGAACTCCAGAAGAAGGTGGGAGACTGCTAGAAGGGGTTCCCCTGACGTGGCAGCTCCCACTGCGGCTGGGTCCCCTCCCGGAGCTGCGGGCTTGGACGCGGAGTCGCCGCCATCTGGAACCGGAAAGTGGAGCTTATTGGAAGCCTGAGAATCCACAACTGCGGCACCCACGGAACAGCTGCGGGCCCCAGAACAACGCTCCCCAATTGGCGCAAACACCCGGGTTCAGAGGAGCTCTACACTCCACCACGGAAAGGTCAGATTTCGCCTAGGATAAGGTGAGGTCTCTGGTCCCAGCGCGAGAGAGGAACGCTCGTTTTGCGGGAGCTGGAGGACCAGGGAAGTTTGTGCCTAGAAAAATCGGTGGCTGCTGGGGCTGGCGTGATCTGTGAATGTGGAAGGGGGTCCTCAGAGCTGCTAACAGAAGGGCTCTCTAAAAAGCAACCCATTTTGATCTGAAGTGCAGGGATACCCTAAGAATTTCAGGGGTGTGCTAGACTTACGCGCAGCCACGGAGTGCGCACACTTGGGCTTTTTCCTCTTGAAATTCTTGCTTCTGATTACTAAGCCCAATTCATAGGTTCACCCAGTTGGGGACACCCTGGGAGACTGCAGGGGAATGTTGTTTTTCTGGAACCTGGGGATCAGAGTGGGGAGTGACCATCCGAGAGCCAGCTCTGAGGCAGCCCACTCCCACAAACCGGTAGTGAGTGCCACAGGGAAAGAAGGCTCTAACACTCCCTAGAGAGGCCATAGATAAACCCGGAAGTCAATCCAGAAACACTGCCACCCAGGGGCTGAATCACAAATTGACTCTTGTGTAATCAAAAATAAAGGAATACGAATTAAGACACACCGCCTGCTTAAAATCAGGACTGGCTTACATCACTGAAGAGAAGTGGAACGCAGGGAACTGCAATACTGTCCGGACTGAGAAACAGTCGTGCCAAACAGAACAACAGAGGAAGTGAATGACCTTCACTACTCCACATTTTATTTTTATTTTTTATTTTTTTATTTTCATTTTTTGCATCTTTTACTCAAGAAACTAATTTTTTTCTTTTTTCCTCACTTGATTTTACCTTTTTAATTATTACATTTTTATTTTCAATCCGTATTATTACTACTGCTATTTTATCTTTTTTTTTAAAGTGTCATTTTATTTTCTCTTCATTTTGTTTTGGGATTAATGTTCTACATTCTATTTTTATCTTGCCTTTAGCATCATTTTACTCTATCTCAACTCTACCTTTATGCCATCACTCTCTTCCTCACTTTTCCCTTTTCAGTGTCCTGTTTATCTTACCCCTTTCCTGCTTTAGATTTTCCCTATTCTTTCTGTTTACCCCCTTTTAAAATTTCACCCTACTTATATATCTAATCTCCAATCCCCTGCTCCAAGTCCATACACACCTCTCTCTTCGCTGTCTTAACTATCCAAAAAATTGTTTTTCTCTCTGTCCTTTTGTTGTTGTTTGCTTGAATGTAGATTATATCGAATTTTTATGCTTTTTTGTGAGATTGTTTTGCTTATTTTTCTTTTGTTTATTTATTTTGTTTGTTTAGTGCTTCTGTTTTCCCTTGCCTCACTCAATATTAGTTGGTGTTGTAGTTTGTATTAATCCCCAGGTACTTGTTGCTGGCATTTGCTGGGATAAGTGATTGTTCTATTGGAATTTTATCCCCAATATATATAGTCTGTTTCCCTTTCTCTCTTAGTCTCTTTCTTGTCTCTCTTACTTTTTTTTTCTTCTTTTTTTCCCTTTTCCCAATTTCATTTTGACACTCCTTTTTTTCTTCTTCTTCTTTCTTTCTTTTTCCTCTTCTTCTTTCTCTCCTATCCCCTAATTTGCCTTTCTCTGGTGGTCACCTTTATTGGAGGTTATTAATATCGTGAATACATTTCTGTTCAGTGCCTTGTGTGTTGTACCTGGTAGTGCTGTATTTTGTGCCTTTAAATCAATGCAGGAGAGAGAGAACTACATAACCAGACACCCAGAGAAGAGAGACCATGGGGAGACAAAGACACAACCCGCATATGAAAGAAAAGCAGGCATCACCAGAAAAGGAAGTAAACGAAATGGAGGCAAGCAACCTTCCAAAAAAAGAATTCAGAGAAATGGTCATAAGGTGGATGAAAAGAATGGAAGACAAATTCGACAATATGAGCAAGGACCAAGAGGAAATGAAGAAGAACCAAGAAGAAATGAAAAATGACATCGCTGCTGTAAAGAACTCAATAGAAAGCATCAAGAGTAGACTAGAAGAAGCAGAGGACTGCATCAGTGAGCTAGAAGACAAGATGGGGAAAAATACCCAAGTAGAGCAACTTCTAGAAAAAAAAATTAAAAGGCAGGAGGAGAGCCTAAGGGAACTTTGGGACAACACGAAACAAAAACAACACCTGCATAATAGCGGTTCCAGAAGGAAAGGAAGCTGAGCAAGGAATAGAAAACCTATTTCAAGAAATAATGACAGAAAATTTCCCTGATATAGGGAAGAAAAAACCCACACAAACCCAAGAAGCTCACAGAGTCCCAAGCAAAATGAACCCCAAAAGACCAACGCCAAGGCACATTATAAGTAAACTGGCAAACACCAACGACAAAGTAAGAATCTTAAAAGCGGCAAGAGAGAGACAGAAAGTTACATACAAAGGAAACCCCATCAGACTAGCAACTGATTTCTCAACAGAAACTCATCAGGCCAGAAGGGAATGGAATGAAATATACAAAGTCATGCAAAGGAAGGGTCTGAATCCAAGAATACGGTACCCAGCAAGGCTATCAATCAAAATTGAAGGTGAAATCAGGAGCTTCACAGACAAAAAAGGACTAAGGGAATTTATTACCACCAAACCAGCAATGCAAGAAATGCTAAAGGGTCTGCTATAAAAAAAAAAAAAGAAGAAATAGGGAGCGAAGAAGGAACACAGGTGTAAAGAATAGGAATGGCAACAAATAAGTACCTATCAATAATAACTTTAAATGTAAACGGATTAAATGCCCCAATCAAAAGACATAGGGTAATGGATTGGATAAGAAAACATGACCCATATATCTGCTGTCTACAAGAAACCCACCTCAGAAAAAAAGACGCACACAGACTGAGGGTGAAGGGATGGAAAAAGGTATTCCAGGCAAATGGAACTGAAAAAAAGCTGGGGTAGCAATACTTATATCTGACAAATTAGATCTCAAATTGAAGGACATAACAAGAGATAAGGAAGGCCACTTCATAATACAAAAGGGAGCAATCCAACAAGAAGATATAACTCTGGTAAACATATATGCACCCAATACAGGAGCACCCAAATACGTAAAAAAAACTCCTGGAGGATATCAAGGGAGAGATTGACAGCAATACAATCATAGTAGGAGACTTTAATACCCCACTATCAACATTGGACAAATCCTCTAAACAAAAAATCAGCAAAAAAACATCAATCCTAAATGACTCACTAGACCAGATGGAATTAATTGACATCTTCAGAACATTTCACCCCAAAGCCACAGAATATACATTCTTCTCAAGTGCACATGGGTCATTTTCAAAGATAGACCATATGTTGGGACATAGGCAAAGTCTCTTCAAATTCAAGAAGATAGAAATCATATCAAGCATCTTCTCAGACTACAGTGGCATAAAACTGGAAATCAACTACAATAAAAACAACCCAAAGAAATCAAACACCTGGAGGCTAAACAGCATGCTATTAAACCATGACTGGGTTACCAGACAGATCAAAGAAGAAATAAAAAACATCATGGCAACAAATGACAATGAAAACACTACAATCCAAAATCTATGGGACACAGCAAAAGCAGTCTTGAGAGGGAAGTTAATAGCTCTACAAGCCTACTGCAAAAAACAAGAAACAATGGTAATAAATTACCTAACCCAACAACTCAAAGAGTTAGAAAAAGAGCAACAAGAAAAGCCCAGTGTAAACAGAAGGAAAGAAATAATAAAGATCAGGGCAGAGATAAACGACATAGAGACCAAAGAAACAATACAAAAGATCAACAAAACCAAGAGCTGGTTCTTTGAAAGGATAAACAAGATTGATGAACCTCTAGCCAGGCTCACCAAGAAGCAAAATAGAGGACCCAAATAAACAAAATCAGAAATGAAAGAGGTGAAATAACAACAGATCCCGCCGAAATACAAAGGATTGTTAAAAAATACTACGAACAACTCTATTCCAACAAACTGGACAACCTGGAGGAAATGGACATATTCCTAGAAAAATATAACCTTCCAAAACTCAATCAAGAAGAATCTAAACAGCTCAATATGCCCGTAACTATGGAAGAAATTGAAGCAGTCATCAAAGAGCTTCCGGCAAACAAAAGCCCGGGGCCAGACGGCTTCACAGGAGAGTTTTACCAAACATTCAAGGAAGAACTAAAACCTATCCTCCTCAGACTATCCCAAAAAATTCAAGAGGAAGGAACACTTCCAAGCTCCTACTATGAAGCCAGCATCACCCTAATACCAAAACCAGATAAAGACAACACAATGAAGGAGAATTACAGGCCAATATCCCTCATGAATGTAGATGCCAAAATCCTCAACAAAATTCTAGCAAATCGCATCCAGCAGTACATCAGAAAGATCATACACCATGACCAAGTAGGGTTTATCCCAGGAATGCAAGGATGGTACAATATCCGAAAATCAATAAATGTGATACATCACATAAACAAATTGAAAGATAAAAATCACATAGTCATATCAATTGATGCAGAAAAAGCATTTGACAAAATCCAACACCCTTTCTTGATAAAAACTCTCAACAAGATGGGAATAGAAGGATCATACCTCAACATAATAAAAGCTATATATGATAAACCCACAGCTAACATCATACTCAATGGGCAAAAACTAAAACCATTTCCCCTAAGAACAGGAACAAGACAAGGATGCCCACTCTCACCACTCCTGTTTGACATAGTACTGGAAGTATTAGCCATTGCAATTAGACAAGAAGAAGAAATAAAAGGCATCCAAATTGGAAAAGAAGAAGTAAAGCTGTCCTTATTTGCAGATGACATGATATTGTACATAAAAAACCCGAAAGACTCCATCAAAAAACTAACAGACTTAATAAATGAATTCGGCAATGTAGCAGGATACAAAATTAATGCCAAGAAATCCATGGCATTTCTATACACCAACAGTGAACTTACAGAAAGAGAGACTAAAAAAGCAATCCCATTTTCCATCGCACCAAAAAAATTAAGATACTTAGGAATAAACCTAACCAAGGAGGTAAAAGACCTATATGCGGAAAAGAACAGGACACTGAAAAAAGAGATAGAGGAAGATGTAAACAGATGGAAGAACATACCATGTTCATGGATTGGTAGAATCAACATCATCAAAATGTCCATACTACCCAAAGCAATCTATAGATTCAATGCACCCCCCATTAAAATACCAACAGCATATTTCACAGACCTAGAAAGAACTCTCCAAAAATTCATCTGGAATAAAAAAAGACCCCGAATAGCCACAGCAATCCTGAGAAAGAAGAATAAAGTAGGAGGGATCTCAATACCAGATTTCAAGCTGTATTACAAAGCCACTGTCCTCAAAACAGCCTGGTACTGGCACAAGAACAGACATATAGATCAATGGAACAGAATAGAGAATCCAGATATCGACCCAAACCAATATGCGCAATTAATATTTGACAAAGGAGGCATGAGCATACAATGGAGTCAAGACAGTCTCTTCAATAAATGGTGTTGGGAAAATTGGACAGATACATGCAAAAAAATGAAACTAGATCACCAACTTACACCATACACAAAAATAAACTAAAAATGGATACAGGACTTAAATATAATATGGGAAACCATAAAAATACTAGAGGAATCCACAGGCAGCAAAATCTCAGACATATGCCAAAAGAACTTTTTCACTGATACTGCCCCTAGGGCAATGGAAGCCAAAGAGAAAATTAACAAATGGGACTACATCAAAATAAAAAGCTTTTACACAGCAAAAGAAACCATCAACAAAACAACAAGAAACCCCACTGTATGGGAGAACATATTTGCAAATGGTATCACTGATAAAGGTTTAATTTCCAACATCTACAGGCAGCTTATACAACTTAATAAAAGGAAGATAAATGATCCAATAAAAAAATGGGCAACGGACCTGAATAGAACCTTTTCTAAAGAAGACAGAAGGAAGGCCAAGAGACACATGAAAGCATGCTCAAAGTCACTAATTATCCGTGAGATGCAAATCAAAACGACAATGCGATACCATCTCACACCTGTCAGAATGGCTATCATCAACAAATCAACAAACGACAAGTGTTGGCGAGGATGCGGAGAAAAAGGAACCCTCGTGCACTGCTGGTGGGAATGCAGACTGGTGCAGCCACTGTGGAGAACAGTATGGAGTTTCCTCAAAAAACTGAAAATGGAACTCCCATTTGACCCAGTAATCCCACTCCTAGGAATATATCCTAAGGAACCAGAAACACCAATCAGAAAGGATATATGCACCCCTATGTTCATAGCAGCACAATTTACAATAGCTAAGATTTGGAAACAGCCTAGGTGCCCATCAGCAGATGACTGGATCAGAAAACTATGGTACATCTACACAATGGAATACTATGCTGCCATAAAAAAGAAGGAATTACTACCATTTGTAGGCACCTGGATGGAATTAGAGAACATTATGCTAAGTGAAATAAGCCAGTCAATGAAAGAAAAATACCACATGATCTCACTCATTTGGGGATAATGAAAAACATTATAAACTGATGAACCAAAAGATAGTTACAGAGGCAGTAAAGCATCAAACAGACTGTCTAATTACAGCGGTAAGGTTAGGGAGAGGTGGGGGAAATAAGAGATCAACTGAAGGACTTGTATGCATGCATATAAGAGTAACCAATGGGTGCAAAACATTGGGGGGTGAGGGCATATATGGGAGTGAGGTGGGGTGGGGGCAATGGTAAGATATGTACACATATAATACCTTAATAAAAATTTGAAAAAAAAAAGAAAAAGAAATAATGGACAGTCAAAAAAAGTTCCACCTGCTCTTCACATAAGAGGATAGGTGTCATAAAATTGGTGAAGGCTGTTAAATGTCAAAGAAGATGTCTCCTATGATTTTCCTAGCAAAATTTGTCATAGCAGTCAAGGAGGAGAAGTGATATAAGTGTGGACTTATTTTTCCAGAAAATAGAAATGCAAACATTTAGTTGATTTTTTAAATTTTAAATAAAAATATTTGCTATCTCAAAAAAAAAAAATCTATGGGACACAGCGAAAGCAGTCTTGAGAGGGAAGTTCATAGCTCTACAAGCCTACTGCAAAAAAACAAGAAACAATGGTAATAAATTACCTAACCCAACATCTCAAAGAGTTAGAAAAAGAGCAACAAGAAAAGCCCAGTGTAAGCAGAAGGAAAGAAATAATAAAGATCAGGGCAGAGATAAACGACATAGAGACCAAAGAAACAATACAAAAGATCAACAAAACCAAGAGCTGGCTCTTTGAAAGGATAAACAAGATTGATGAACCTCTAGCCAGGCTCACCAAGAAGCAAAATAGAGGACCCAAATAAACAAAATCAGAAATGAAAGAGGTGAAATAACAACAGATCCCGCCGAAATACAAAGGATTGTTAAAAAATACTACGAACAACTCTATTCCAACAAACTGGACAACCTGGAGGAAATGGACATATTCCTAGAAAAATATAACCTTCCAAAACTCAATCAAGAAGAATCTAAACAGCTCAATATGCCCGTAACTATGGAAGAAATTGAAGCAGTCATCAAAGAGCTTCCGGCAAACAAAAGCCCGGGGCCAGACAGCTTCACAGGAGAGTTTTACCAAACATTCAAGGAAGAACTAAAACCTATCCTCCTCAGACTATTCCAAAAAATTCAAGAGGAAGGAACACTTCCAAGCTCCTACTATGAAGCCAGCATCACCCTAATACCAAAACCAGATAAAGACAACACAATGAAGGAGAATTACAGGCCAATATCCCTCATGAATGTAGATGCCAAAATCCTCAACAAAATTCTAGCAAATCGCATCCAGCAGTACATCAGAAAGATCATACACCATGACCAAGTAGGGTTTATCCCAGGAATGCAAGGATGGTACAATATCCGAAAATCAATAAATGTGATACATCACATAAACAAATTGAAAGATAAAAATCACATAGTCATATCAATTGATGCAGAAAAAGCATTTGACAAAATCCAACACCCTTTCTTGATAAAAACTCTCAACAAGATGGGAATAGAAGGATCATACCTCAACATAATAAAAGCTATATATGATAAACCCACAGCTAACATCATACTCAATGGGCAAAAACTAAAACCATTTCCCCTAAGAACAGGAACAAGACAAGGATGCCCACTCTCACCACTCCTGTTTGACATAGTACTGGAAGTATTAGCCATTGCAATTAGACAAGAAGAAGAAATAAAAGGCATCCAAATTGGAAAAGAAGAAGTAAAGCTGTCCTTATTTGCAGATGACATGATATTGTACATAAAAAACCCGAAAGACTCCATCAAAAAACTAACAGACTTAATAAATGAATTCGGCAATGTAGCAGGATACAAAATTAATGCCAAGAAATCCATGGCATTTCTATACACCAACAGTGAACTTACAGAAAGAGAGACTAAAAAAGCAATCCCATTTTCCATCGCACCAAAAAAATTAAGATACTTAGGAATAAACCTAACCAAGGAGGTAAAAGACCTATATGTGGAAAAGAACAGGACACTGAAAAAAGAGATAGAGGAAGATGTAAACAGATGGAAGAACATACCATGTTCATGGATTGGTAGAATCAACATCATCAAAATGTCCATACTACCCAAAGCAATCTATAGATTCAATGCACCCCCCATTAAAATACCAACAGCATATTTCACAGACCTAGAAAGAACTCTCCAAAAATTCATCTGGAATAAAAAAAGACCCCGAATAGCCACAGCAATCCTGAGAAAGAAGAATAAAGTAGGAGGGATCTCAATACCAGATTTCAAGCTGTATTACAAAGCCACTGTCCTCAAAACAGCCTGGTACTGGCACAAGAACAGACATATAGATCAATGGAACAGAATAGAGAATCCAGATATCGACCCAAACCAATATGCGCAATTAATATTTGACAAAGGAGGCATGAGCATACAATGGAGTCAAGACAGTCTCTTCAATAAATGGTGTTGGGAAAATTGGACAGATACATGCAAAAAAATGAAACTAGATCACCAACTTACACCATACACAAAAATAAACTAAAAATGGATACAGGACTTAAATATAAGACGGGAAACCATAAAAATACTAGAGGAATCCACAGGCAGCAAAATCTCAGACATATGCCAAAAGAACTTTTTCAGTGATGCTGCCCCTAGGGCAATGGAAGCCAAAGAGAAAATTAACAAATGGGACTACATCAAAATAAAAAGCTTTTGCACAGCAAAAGAAACCATCAACAAAACAACAAGAAACCCCACTGTATGGGAGAACGTATTTGCAAATGGTATCACTGATAAAGGTTTAATTTCCAACATCTACAGGCAGCTTATACAACTTAATAAAAGGAAGATAAATGATCCAATAAAAAAATGGGCAACAGACCTAAATAGAATCTTTTCAAAAGAAGACAGAAGGAAGGCCAAGAGACACATGAAAACATGCTCAAAGTCACTAATTATCCGTGAGATGCAAATCAAAACGATAATGCGATACCGTCTCACACCTGTCAGAATGGCTTTCATCAACAAATCAACAAACGACAAGTGTTGGCGAGGATGCGGAGAAAAAGGAACCCTCGTGCACTGCTGGTGGGAATGCAGACTGGTGCAGCCACTGTGGAGAACAGTATGGAGTTTCCTCAAAAAACTGAAAATGGAACTCCCATTTGACCCAGTAATCCCACTCCTAGGAATATATCCTAAGAAACCAGAAACACCTATCAGAAAGGATATATGCACCCCTATGTTCATAGCAGCACAATTTACAATAGCTAAGATTTGGAAACAGCCTAGGTGCCCATCAGCAGATGACTGGATCAGAAAACTATGGTACATCTACACAATGGAATACTATGCTGCCATAAAAAAAGAAGGAATTACTACCATTTGTAGGCACCTGGATGGAATTAGAGAACATTATGCTAAGTGAAATAAGCCAGTCAATGAAAGAAAAATACCACATGATCTCACTCATTTGGGGATAATGAAAAACATTATAAACTGATGAACAAAAAGATAGTTACAGAGGCAGTAAAGCATCAAACAGACTGTCAAATTACAGCGGTAAGGTTAGGGAGAGGTGGGGGAAATAAGAGATCAACTGAAGGACTTGTATGCATGCATATAAGAGTAACCAACGGATGCAAAACATTGGGGGGTGAGGGCATGTATGGGAGTGGGGTGGGGGGGGGCAATGGTAAGATATGTACACATATAATACCTTAATAAAAATTTGAAAAAAAAATCTATTCCAAAATCCTCATAAGTCAAAGGAAAGGCATCATTAAAGCAAGGAGCACAGCTGTATGCGGTTGCAGATCACTAGACCCAATATTAGGAACTACAGTGGGATAATGAGGTACAGTTTTAGCAAAGACCACATGTGGGCACATGCAGAAACTAGGCTAAGGTTTTAAAAAAAATTTAAAGGACAATTCTTGCTATCCATTATTTAATTTCTAATAATAACATTAAGTTCAAATGGAATACTTTGTGCTGGTGGTTTTACATGCTAAGTCCTTCCCTGAGGTAGGTGCTATATTTACCTTCATTTCACAGGTGAGAAAGCAGGTTTGGGAGTTAAGTGACTTAACTACTGAGGAAGAGATAGGAACCTACCTTCATCTTTCTGACCCCACAATGTTATCAACCACTATGACTGTTATGAACACACTTAGCTCCAAGAACAACAAAAAAAACTAAAGAAAAAAAGGAATCTAAAGAAGCTTATTTTTCTCACATGGAAACTCCAGAGGAATTAGTCTAGGGCTCTTATCTTGAGGCTGTCTTCAAGGAACCAGGTCCCTTTTCTTACCTTGCTGTCTTTAACGTGTGCCTCTGACCTCACACCAAGTCACAAAGTGGCTGCTGTGTCCCAAGTCATCATAGCTGCATTCCAGGAGAAAGGGAGCGGGGGGGCGGGGTGGGGAACAAAAGTCAAAAGCCTTTCAGAGAAGCCTTGCCTTTCTAAGAGAGAAATTCCAGACTACATTTCATTGGCCAGCCAACTCTAGCAGGAATTGAGAGTTTTGCTTTCTGGCCTTTAGAAAGTAACAGGCATGGAAAAGTGAGGGGTGAGTGTTGAGTAAGCCAACTTCTATATTACATGCACAAATAAGCTACACAATCATTCTGCCCAATTACATGCCAGATAAAATCGAGTTATTAAGCCTAGCATGGAGGGCCCACATGACCTAGTCCCTTCTTTTTGATCTGATATCTGTTCTCTTCTGCCACACTTAATTTTTTCTCACCCAACATGTACTTGTACTGAAGATCCCCAACCCCCCTCCCTCAGTGTAGTCAGGATAACTGCCTTCTGCCACTAAACACATATTAGTGATTAGAATAAACTGAGAATAACCACAACTATACCTTAACCACTAGACAATTTTTATTTCCCTCCCTCAAAACAATCTACTAGGGCCTGGCCAGCATGGCTCAGTGGTTGAGTATCGACCTATGAACAAGGAGGTCACGTTTTGATTCCCAGTCAGGGCACATGCTCGGGTTGCGGGTTCAATCCCCAGTGTGGGGTGTGCAGGAGGCTGCCAATCAATGATTTCTTTCATCATTGATGTTTCTATTTCTCTCTCCCTCTCCCTTCCTCTGAAATCAATAAAAACGTGTGTGAATGTGTGTGTGTGTGTGTGTGTGTGTGTGTGTGTGTGTGTGTGTACACAATCTACTAGGTTAAAGGCCAGTAAGGAAGGCTCCAGCATCTTCAATGACCTGGGTTCCTTCTATTTTGTTGCTGCTATCTTCCACAGGCAATTTCTGGCTCAATGTTTTTGTTAATCCTCACCAAGGATATTTTTTCCCATTGATTTTTAGGTAGTGAAAGGGAGGGAGAGAGGGGTGAGAGAGAGAAATATCAATGGAGAGAGAAATATCAATGTGAGAGAGACACATCAATTGGTTGCCTCCCACATAAGCCCTGACCCAACTGTGGATGGAACCTACAACCCATCTGCTACTCTTGACTGGGAATTGAACCCGAGACCCTTAGATGATTGGGCTGAGGCTCTAACTACTGTGCACACTGTCCAGGACCTGGCTTATTCAATCTTGAGAACCTCAGAACAGCACATAGTAGGTGCAAACAAACGACAAGGACTTAGAGAGATTAAACTTAAAGTGAAGGAAATGATTTCCACATCCTAAGTAAGGTGTAAAATGCTTTCCACTTTTCACCTTCTACTTGGACTTAACAGTTCCAACCGAGCTCCACTAGGAGGCAGCACGTACACATATACAGTATGAATGTGAGCATCCTCTTAAAAACGGAAGCGACCTGAACTACAAATCCCAGCATGCACTGTTAAGCGCCTGACTTGCTTCTGCACAAAGGTCTCAAGTTAATTGCTGACTGAGTGATTGGGAGGACGCCATTCATTTGCTGCTCTAAAGTAAGATTTTCCCAATGTATTTTAAATGAAACTTTGGAGTGGGAAAAGGGGAGGTGGAATTTTTAGATGTTGCTTTTTTTTTCTGCACATTACCTATTTCAGGATTAATTTTAGCAGTTAGATCAGGATAAGGGTGGCTTTTTAGCGAGTTTGAAACTCTGGTATTTTAGTAAGTTTTTCAAAATAGCCAAAGAAAATAAAATTTTACAATGTCTTACGTGAACATTTTTCTTCCTGGCTCATGAAGATAGAGTTCGTCACAATGCTCTGTTTGTGTCTGTGCTCGTCGGAAATTAGCATTTTTATTCCAATATTTAGAGTAAGAAAGACATCATGTGTGGTTCTCACGTTGGATGTATTGAAAGTTGCTTCGTTTCACCATTTCAGGCCATGTTTGCACTCATTTTCCTTGATAAGTCCGTTTTCGTTTGATAGTGCAGGTGTATCTAACAGTAAGCCTTTGGATCCAAAATCTAGCCCCAGAAAGGCAGAGGGGGCAGCGAGGGGCAGGCTCTCAGTGGGAGGGAAAGGGCTGCTCTGTGCTTCAGCAGTCGTTCAGCCCCTGCTTCTCACGTGTCACAGGGGAACCTTTGGCTGTGCCTTCGCAGTGCCGCGTGTCAGATGTCACTAACGCCAAGAGTGTGAACTAACAGCTTTGTAACACACCCTGCTCAGGATTGGAGGAGGGTACAGGTTGTTGGAATCTCTTACTTTCTAAAGTATACATTGAATATAGCTCTTAACTCTTTTCGTGTTTAAAGTGAAAATGTATCACTTGTGTAATAAGAAGAAAACAAGAGTGCAGACGCATTGATTGCATCAGAGGAGGTCAGGCACCCTAAAAGCCCAGCTTCGCCACCGCATCACAAATGTGGACTTAATCAGGGAACACCTGGGAAGTTGCCCGCTGGTCCCTGAAGCCCGTTCTTTCAAGGCGTCCTTAGTCTGGCCCCTTGAGGAGCGGACTCCAGAGAGTTAAACAGGCCTGGGTTTTACCAGAGGAGACAGCGATGGGAGAGAATACAAGGAGGGAACTGGGTAAGGCGGGAAGAGCCGGCAGACCACCGCGAAGTCCGCCCGCCGCGGGAGAGGGCGAGATGCCGGGATGGGTGGGAGCCTGCAGGTGCCGTGCACCAGGGTCTGCCAGGCCAGTGGGAGGAGCATCGTGCCTTCTAGAAATGGGTCTGCCGTGGTGTTTGCGCCACCCTCGGACACTGGCCCACGGGAAGGTGGCTTCAACACCAACTCAGCGGGGGGTTCATAGCGCAGGTGGCCTAATGGTCAGTTACCCGGGTTTTGTTCAGTTACTGGGGTCCGGGGCCAGATGGCACAGGACCCTGGCTCCGCATGGGGTCTGCCCGGTGTGTTCGAGAACCAAGAGAAGAAAAATATGAACCAGGTCTTCCCTGCAATCCGGCCTGAGTTTGAATTCATAGTTTGGAAACACTGGGCAAAGCACATGATCTCTTTGAAGTGAATGCATTGGTGGACAAGCTGGGTCTCATCGCCCACCCCGTCTCGCTGCCACCTTCCGTTCTCCATGGTGATCTTTCTAAAATACATGTCTGATCATGTCAGTGCCCATGGCCCACAGGAGCAACCAGCCCCTCATCACGTAGAGCTTGGACAAAGGCTGGAGGCTTGAAGTGGAAGTGCCCATTGCGTGCAGCCTGAAGTCAAGCAGGGCTGAAGAGGACAAAATAAGTTCAAAAAGAAAGGAATAGGTCATGTGAGCCCTCTAGGCAAGACTAGCTAGCTACCTGTACTTGATCAGGCAGGTAATCGAGCAGAGTGATTCTTTCAGTTGGTTGTTCATGTACTACTTAAATTGATTCACTGAACACCCACCTCATTCACCACCACCACCATCTTTTTGTTTGTTTGTTTCTGCCTGGAATGCCTACCTGGGATATGATGCCTTGGGACATAGCCAATCTGTGACTTGGGGTGAGGTGAGAGGCACACATTAAAGACAGCAGGGTAAGAGAAGGAACCGGGTTCCTTGAAGATGGCCTCATTTAATTAGCATCTGACTCTGAACCACCCCAACCTCATCCGTGGTCATTCCTCTCACTGAAGATCTGCAGTGCAAGCACTGGCCAAATAGCTCATGCACATCCTATTTCCCCTATGTCAGAATTTCTCAGTCCTCCGTTTAAACATTACTGAGTGTCTGTTAAAGTGTCACTGCTGCATGCTTAAACTTTAAAAGAGGACCAGCAGCATTGTGGGTGGAATGTCCACATAGCAAGAGAGTCAAGAGGCCTGAGATTAGTGCTGGCTCTGCTATTGACCAGCTCCTTGACCTTGAGCAGTCCCGGTCAGTTTCCTCATCTATAAAATGAGGGTATTGGACATGATTTGATTTTCCAGCTCTTATGTTCAATGAGTCTCTGAGGCCAACGGTGACATCTTTCTAAAGGACAAGGAAAAACCTCAGGTGATTGATATGCAAACCCTGACCAGAGTTTCCAGGAGAGAAAGCAAGGAGCAGCCTGAGTAGTGAGGGCACATAGGATGCGGCAGCAGCATGTGCAGGGGCAGTGGAGAGGGTGGGCAGTAGTGAAGGGAAAGACTCCACTCCTGCTGGGTCCCATCAGAGCCCTCTTCTCCGGGTACTAAAGAAATGAAAGGTAGGCGCGAGTCCAATGTCTGCCTCAGTTAGCACTTCAGTGGATTATGCTAAACGTGTTTGATATACACAGCTAGGTATAGAGCAATAAGCATTCAGATGATGGGCACTTGGTACAGAGGTGCTGTCTTCAAGTTCTTAAAGGTGCACATTGAACCATTCTTTCTAGATGTTGCTGCTGGCACAGGGCCGGACCCCAGTAACTGACCAAGACCCAGGTAACTGACCACTAGGCCACCAGTACATGAACTTGACTTTAGATTTCCACCACAGGTTCCATTATGGGTCGGCCGGGCAGCCACCACAGTAAGTTACCGTCTCTTGCTGCTTGCTCACTAACTGTTGAAGTACTGAATTATGTGGACAGATTCCATGCTTAGCTTCTTCTGCTCTACATTTTTTTTTATGTTTGTGCTTCTGTTGTCTAAAGTTACAAAAAGAAAAATTGCTACTTCTGACCCCAGTCAGATGAGGGAATGAATACCTCATAAATTTGCTATGTGACATTACAGATAACCTGTGATTCTGAGAAACTTACTTCTCCATCTTGGTTTCTTTGCACCCGGGCCCATGGGAGTGCATAGCTTTCTGAAATCATGTCATTTCAGATAAAGGACACCAGAGTTCAAACTGTCAGGTCACCTCCACCTTCTCATTTCTATCAAGCCTCCCACACTATACCCCACTTCTGAGCTAATGATGCACTTTAAGCATAATGGCAGCGTGTGGTTTGACATTTATGAAAACAGTGTTATGCTTTGGAGAGGAAAGTGTTGAAATAACCCATTTTTCTCTTATTATTTGGAACATAATAAGAAATTAAATATAATAAGAACCTGCTCAGAAATGGAATACAGACTATCAAATCACAGAATAGTATTTTGAGAGATGTTAATAATTGAATCCTAGTGGGGGTTTTTAACACTAATTTATTTTATATTACTTAAGGGAACAAAGTCAGATGACAAGCACAATATATGTCCAGTTGTCTAGTTAATGATAAAAATAACAATGGGAAGGGTGAGGTGAGACTAGTTAGTTTGATATTCCACCTATTTTATAGGGAAGGTGGGAGACAATGAAAATAAGTTAAAGGAGAAAAGGCTTAATGACTTTTCATTCATGAGAGCAATTTAAGCAAGTACACAAAGCATTTATTTGTGTATTGTGTCTCCCAGACTTTTGCAAGAGAAGGTGCCAAAGTCATAGCCACAGATGTCAATGAGTCCAAGCTGCAGGAACTGGAGAAGTACCCAGGTAAGCAACTCTGCTGCTTCAGCCTGGGACCCAGCGTCCATAGGGATTAGAAAGCAGCAGTGCTCAGGTGCTGAAAGAGAATGCCTTAGCCACGCAGCTCCACTGGCCTCCTTTTTGGAGCTTGACTCTCTGACAATCAAATTTATATTCTGTGAACCTACAGACAAAAATCTGAATACTTAAATGTATACACAGAATTTTAGATACAGACTTAAAATTGTTTATGTATCCAACATGTTGACAGATTCAGTACCTAACAAGAAAATTCTATGTGGAAGTGGAACAGCTGTTAACTTTCTATGACAACTCTCCACTTCTGGGCCCTCCTTTTCCAGTGGCAGTGCTGTCCCATAGCAACCGAACGTGAGCCACAGGTGTTGTTTTAAGTTTTCTAGTGGCTGCATTTAAAAAATTAAAATGAAACAGTTGAAAGTTCATTTAATAATCTATTTTATTTAACTCAATATAGCTAAAATATCACTTAACATAATAAAAAATTATTAATGAATTATTTTTATATTCTTTTTTTAATAGTAAATCTTTGAAATCCACATGTGTTTTACACTTATAGCACATTTCAGTTCAGATTAGCTGCCTTTCAAGTGCTTAATAGCCACATTTAGCTCGTGGCTTCCATGTGGGAGACAGCTCAGCCCTAAAATCACATGTCATGATCAGAAACCCAAAGAGATTACCCAAATTATTTATGTGTATATTAGCCCTTACTGCACCCCAACATCAGAGAACTTCAGTTAGAGTTATTCTGAAAGGAATCAGAACAGAAAATTGAAAGAAATCACAACAGAACAGGTTATATGATCAAACACAAATTAGGTCATTGAACTATTTAACTGAATTAGATGATGTTGAAGTATCACTCCAACAGCTCAAAGTAGAGCTATTGCATAGGAAAAGCACAAAGGGGAAAGGAGTCTTCCTGAAACTCAATTCCAATCTAACTTAATTCCATTTTTCCCTTTCTTTGTTTGTTCATGTTTTATTTCCTATATCCAAAAGAAAAGAAAATAAACCAAATATTGTTTTAAAAAAGTAACAATTGAGTGCTGCTATCCTTAAGAGAACATTTGGATTTCTCTAGTAACTAGTACAGACCCCACACCCGCTCTTTCAAGGCCAGATCCTTTCTCTGGCCTCTCATTTCTTCTTGCAGTTTAGGCCAGAAATAAGTGATGATACCCTTGACCAGCAAAGTCATTTCAATAAATAATGGAATTGACATAAAAATAAAGCTCACAAATGGAAACAATCTTTCCCACAGCCCTGCCATACCCCGCCCGCATTCCCCCCCGACACACACCACACACACACACACACACACACACACACACACACACACACGAACGATTCAGAATTTCTGTAGTAGGGACTCAATCACTGGGGGAAAGAAATTGCTAAAATAGCCGACATTTAGTTATTACTGCTTGCTTACTGAGAAGCATCTGACGTAGATCATTTATACTTCACTGTAAGTCATTACTCAACAAACACCTTATTAATCAATTCAGACAATGGCGAGACAGGAAGAGAGCCAGGGAAGTGTGTTATTGGGAGTTCCAGTTGGGAAAGACTTGAATATTTTTACTAATGAGATTCTTAAGACCCTACTAATGATTAACAATCCTATGAAGCCTAACTGGGCAGATACCACAGTCTTCACACTTCCAAACAGCTGAATCTCGGAGGCTAGATATTTTTTATGGGTATAGGGAAATGGAGTCTTCTGTTTTATTTTTCAGGTATTCAAACATGGGTCCTTGATGTCACAAAGAAGAAACAAATTGATCAGTTTGCCAATGAAGTCAAGAGAGTTGATGTTCTCTTTAATGTTGCTGGGTAATTCAGAACTTTTTTTTATTTTGCTCTTCCTACAGAAAGTTTCCTATGATTTTTATTAAAATAATTTTGATAATATGGCCAAATTATTTGTCATGAGCCACAATATAGTTCTTGAAAATATGACTTGATTTTGGACAGAATTTTTATTGCAAGTAAGACAGCTGTAGGAGTTAACATGGGTTTGGGACCTAAAGGCAATTAAGGTCTATTCAAGACAACTGGTACTAATCAAAAGGTATTGACCTTCTTAAGACTGGTGGCAGGCTCACACCAATGGACTTGTCACTGATGTCCCACTAGGATTTATAAAATAAAATGAAAAACTGTTCTCCAGTAGAGTGTCTTTAAAACTAAATATATTATTAGAAGCTAAGTACTCAGTGTATTTAAATGCAGACATTCCCAATTTTTTGACATAGCATTCTAGCAAGTCCTTGATACTATCCCAAGCTCAGTGGTTCTTACTGGGACAATAAATCTCAGGAAAAGAAGTTTCATGTTGTACCTTTGTATGCAGCGTAGAAGGAATTCATGAAGCTTGCTACGTTGGTCCCAAACTTGCCGAACCACACATGAATGATGAGACTGGAATTGGAGCAGCTACATGTCGATGCAGTGACTGCTAACACTGTCCTCTCTCAGGTGTGACAGTAGCAATAAGTGCAGTTGAGGCTTACCAGTACACAGAAACTGAGTCAATACATTCTGAAATTTCACTTTTCTTATGTAGTGTCATATTTGTATTGCTGGATTGATAGAATAATCCTAGAGCCTTCTAATATATATTTGTGTTTCTTCCGAACCCTGTTTCAGAACCAGGCAGGGTTGGGGAGAGGGGACCTTAATCTGTCCATAGTTTAATCATGTGTTACAATGCTGGAAATTAAGTTAAAGCAGCAGTTTGTGATTATCTATTTTATAAACAACCTGCTCATCCCTCATATAAGAATATACCCAGAGCCATAAAAAAAAAAAAAGTCAGCTAGAAAAATTAGTTTCTGAGAATTTATTAAACTTTCATCTAAGTAAGGGGTATTGAGACAGAGCATGTGGTTCTTTCTGACATTCTACTTAATTGAAAGTACAGTCACACCAATAATATTTTATCATTAATTACATAATTTTGGTCCAGGGGACAGTGACAGCATTTAGGACCTCAGTTTTTACAACGCTTTCTGAAGGAAGTGTGACTTGCAAAAGAGTGATGTTACTTTAAGGTTTTTGGCTTGTTCCACTTTGTTTATTCCATATGTTAGACATATTTATAATACTTAGCTGCCTGGAGATGTTTTCCTTGCAA
The DNA here is from genome assembly GCF_963455305.1 of Plecotus auritus. Lineage (NCBI taxonomy): Eukaryota > Metazoa > Chordata > Mammalia > Chiroptera > Vespertilionidae > Plecotus > Plecotus auritus. Next base: position 149,795,273 of record NC_137770.1, read on the forward strand.
TTTTGATTTTCCTTGAGAATGTTAAATCTGTGCCACCAGGGGGCACTGTTCCCCTTGAAAGAGGAGTCAGGGCAGGTGTGCTGTTCTCATTTATGTTTGTTTTCCTTGTTTCCTATCCTGTGGTATAGAGCTTCTTATATTTGGTGTCCCCAAACTCTCACCTTTTTCTTTTAAAAGAAGGATATTGTTTTCAAATAAATGTATTTAGCTTAGATTGTTGGGATACCTACTAATCTAATGTACTACGTGATAGTATGTTTGAAATGTTAAAAATCTTGATTAGGGAAGGGACAATGGTCTAAGTCAATAAATGACAATAAAGATGATAAGGAAATTGAATAGAAATATTTTAAATGATTGATCATTTCCCCCATTGTGTAATCACTGTTCCAGTTTTATGCACCATTGAACCATCCTGGACTGTGAAGAGAAAGACTGGGACTCCTCAATGAATCTTAACATTTGCAACATATACCTGATGATCAAGGCATTTCTTCCCAAAGTAAGATGATCCTCTAGGAGAAGTACCACTGGATAAGTAGGTCTCCTCATGGGCATCTAGAAAGAACCCCCACAGGTGCTAAAGAGTGATAATAGCTGACATAATGAGTAACCTGTATTGAACATCTATATCAAGGCACTTGATATAAATCAACTCAGTCAGTTCATCCATTCAAGGAATATTAAGCACTTTCTACATGCCCGGCTCCATTCTAGGTGCAGAAGAGAACAAGACAAAGTCTCTCTGTAAGGGAGGTCCCATTTTTTTGTGGGCTCATGAGTCAGGCTAATATGTAATCAAATAAACATACATCACATGGGTGGTTGTAAGCGCTATGAAGAAAGAGAAGTGAGGCCCACTTAGGTATCTGGGGAGAGGGCTCCTTGAAGAGGGACAGCAAGGAGACACACTGGCCAGAACAGTCTGATGAGTGGGCACCAGCTTACCACATCCACCGTGCAGAGATTAAACAGGAGGCTGTGGAACTTGCCCAAGGTCACGTAACTGGCAAGTTGTTAGAACCAGGATTGGAACCCTAGAAGTTAGTCCCCTTCTTGAATTTCAGTGTCTAGGCACATACCCTTAAGATGGATATACCCCAATGATTTTCTGGACTCTGAGTATTCTCCCAGCAGTCCTGTTTTTAGCTAGGCCACAGAGGTACCAGAGAGGTCAGAGACGTTGCATGCTAAGAGACAGTGATCTTTCTGATGATCAAGGCATTTGCCGCCCTTTAATTCTCTAGCCTTCACAACTCATCAACATTCTTATTTTTATTTAACAATCATTAAGTACCTTTTGATAGAAAGCACCACACTAGGGGGAGGAAGGTATAAATATGAAAAGCATTGACTTGAATAAGCTTATAAGTCAATAGTCGCAGACAGCATAGGCTCCGACAATGGAAGGGATTGACTGAGTATAGAACCAGCGCAGTTGTAAGTTGAACCCTCGAGAAATGCAGAAGAGCCCTTCTCTCCGCCCAGCTGGATTAGATGACGGACATACTGATGCTGCCCAGCCCAGGGCTGGAGAGAGCTTTTCAGTGACAAGGCAAGGCTGGTACTTTGCTCTGAATATTCAGTCTGTCAGGAAGCATCCAGATGGACTTTAAAAGGAAAATAAAATAATTAACTTAGTAACAAAGGAATTTTTTAAATCTACTTGTTGAGAGCCTAGAATGGATCTTTGGTTGGACCCACAGAATATTGAACTAGAAAACTTTTTAAAATATATAAATTGGATGTTTTGTTTATTTCGAGTTTAAGATAATCTGTTACTTGGAACTTGAATGTGCTTTTTGAAGACTTACTGTTAATGTCAGGCGTGGGAAGAGAAGCAAAGGCTCTGGTAAAGGGGAAAGCTTAGGGAACAGTGGGCATGACGGTCACACTATATGGGACTCATTTGTAAAACCAGCCTACTGTCAGGAAAGCTTTACAAATATCAGTGAAGGAAGCAGGTGTGAGTGTAGTGAAGCTGAAATTTAAAGATGTACATAAGTGTTACTGAAAATATAAAACACTAACTTGTAAGTTAGTGAGTTTGTCTATGATTGAAAACATAGGGAGTTTGTATCCACAAAACATTTTAACAATAACCCATATGAGCCAATAACACTCATTTGTTTAAAAAAAAAATCCCAAGAGATATTAATGACTGGGACAGGGAATCAGGAGTCAGTGCCACTCATTACATCTGACCCTGGCCCCCAGCCTCAGAAGACCTCAGGTACTGCCTGAGCTCTGCCCTAATTCACCATGTGAGCTGAGAGATGGCACTTGCTCCCTTTTAGCATCTACTTCTTTTTTTAAAAAATGAGGGTGATAGGCTACCCAATGCCTTCCAGGCCGAATTGTCTAGGACCCTCTGTGTTCATTAACCATGGTGCACATATACTAGGTTGGAACTTTCCAGGGAGCCCAGGATTGAAGTGTAGGCAGATCTGAAATGTCAGATGGTCAAAACATAGGAACACTTGTAGAAAATGTTTGTTCATGGGTAGACAACAGGAAATCATTCCAAAACTGGAGGATGAGTCAAATGGCAGAGAACAAGTTGAAAATGTTGTAAGGAGGTCAGTGCAGAATCCAAGGTCCACTATGGGATGGAAAAGAAAACCCATGATGGCAAGAATTCTGGTAGGTCTTAGATGTGTGGGGGTTTTAACCATTCACTGTATCTTAGAAGAGCCCCTACCACATAGAGGTGCTTAGAAAACACTAGTTGAATAAATATGTGTATCTAGCTTGTCAATCTAGGTGGAAGTCAGGCATGGAATCACTGAAGATCCAGAAGCCAACGTCTGCCTAGTTTAGGAGCTGAGCTCTGGTCAGTGGGAACAGGAGGGCTGGGTCAGAGTAGGATAAAGCTAGAGGGAATCTTTAGAGATCTTTCTAGCCCCTGCCTGAGTTTCAGGGACATCAGGCCTATGTAGCATTACTATGTACCAGGCACTTCTCTTTATAGTCGTCCTTGCCAGAGAGGACGGTTGCATGGGGTGCCAGGAAGAGCATTCACACAATGACAGCAGGTACCAAGCTGGTGTTAAGAAGGCAAAGTAGAAGGAAGCAAGGACTATGGGCTCTAGAATCAGCAGAGAAACCTGGGTTGAATGGGTAGTAGAGGTGATAGAGGGCGGCACCACCATCTCCTAAAGTCTGGCCTGAGTTATTATTGTATTTCAGAAAATTGGAGAATGAACTCACTTAATAACCCATCATTATGTATTAAATTGGGCTATATGTATTCTATATGCATTTAAAACGGGTTCTATAAGACAATGATAGCTCAATAAAACTGGAAGATATAAATAAAAATGGGTTATGCTATTTGCTAAATTTGATGAGAAAGAATAATTTTAAGGCTTGGTTTTCAGCATGATTATGCTGTACTAACTGTCCGGGGGTGTTCCCGAGGACCCCATTTCATTATGATATTCTTTATTACATAAGTTGGGGTAAATTTTTCCTCTGCTGTTTTCCTTGACTTAGTTGGGTCACCTCAGCCTCTTCTGTGTCCTGTTAGTTCATCCATAACAATGCCTTAGGGTTGTTTTAGAATCTCCTTTTATTTATTTTTTTTTTCCAAATTTTTATTAAGGTATTATATGTGTACATATCTTACCATTGCCCCCCCCACCCCACTCCCATACCTGCCCTCACCCCCCAATGTTTTGCATCCGTTGGTTACTCTTATATGCATGCATACAAGTCCTTCAGTTGATCTCTTATTTCCCCCACCTCTCCCTAACCTTACTGCTGTAATTAGACACTCTGTTTGATGCTTTACTGCCTCTGTAACTATCTTTTGGTTCATCAGTTTATAATGTTTTTCATTATCCCTAAATGAGTGAGATCATGTGGTATTTTTCTTTCATTGACTGGCTTATTTCACTTAGCATAATGTTCTCTAATTCCATCCAGGTGTCTACAAATGGTAGTAATTCCTTCTTTTTTATGGCAGCATAGTATTCCATTGTGTAGATGTACCATAGTTTTCTGATCCAGTCATCTGCTGACGGGCACCTAGGCTGTTTCCAAATCTTAGCTATTGTAAATTGTGCTGCTATGAACATAGGGGTGCATATATCCTTTCTGATTGGTGTTTCTGGTTTCTTAGGATATATTCCTAGGAGTGGGATTACTGGGTCAAATGGGAGTTCCATTTTCAGTTTTTTGAGGAAACTCCATACTGTTCTCCATAGTGGCTGCACCAGTCTGCATTCCCACCAGCAGTGCACGAGGGTTCCTTTTTCTCCGCATCCTCGCCAACACTTGTCGTTTGTTGATTTGTTGATGATAGCCATTCTGACAGGTGTGAGATGGTATCGCATTGTCGTTTTGATTTGCATCTCTCGGATAATAAGTGACTTTGAGCATGTTTTCATGTGTCTCTTGGCCTTCCTTCTGTCTTCTTTCGAAAAGATTCTATTTAGGTCCGTTGCCCATTTTTTTATTGGATCATTTATCTTCCTTTTATTAAGTTGTATAAGCTGCCTGTAGATGTTGGAAATTAAACCTTTATCAGTGATACCATTTGCAAATATGTTCTCCCATACAGTGGGGTTTCTTGTTGTTTTGTTGATGGTTTCTTTTGCTGTGCAAAAGCTTTTTATTTTGATGTAGTCCCATTTGTTTATTTTCTCTTTGGCTTCCATTGCCCTAGGGGCAGTATCACTGAAAAAGTTCTTTTGGCATATGTCTGAGATTTTGCTGCCTGTGGATTCCTCTAGTATTTTTATGGTTTCCCGTCTTATATTTAAGTCCTGTATCCATTTTGAGTTTATTTTTGTGTATGGTGTAAGTTGGTGATCTAGTTTCATTTTTTTGCATGTATCTGTCCAATTTTCCCAACACCATTTATTGAAGAGACTGTCTTGACTCCATTGTATGCTCATGCCTCCTTTGTCAAATATTAATTGCGCATATTGGTTTGGGTCGATATCTGGATTCTCTATTCTATTCCATTGATCTATATGTCTGTTCTTGTGCCAGTACCAGGCTGTTTTGAGAACAGTGGCTTTGTAATACAGCTTGAAATCTGGTATTGAGATCCCTCCTACTTTATTCTTCTTTCTCAGGATTGCTGTGGCTATTCGGGGTCTTTTTTTATTCCAGATGAATTTTTGGAGAGTTCTTTCTAGGTCTGTGAAATATGCTGTTGGTATTTTAATGGGGAGTGCATTGAATCTATAGATTGCTTTGGGTAGTATGGACATTTTGATGATGTTGATTCTACCAATCCATGAACATGGTATGTTCTTCCATCTGTTTACATCTTCCTCTATCTCTTTTTTCAGTGTCCTGTAGTTTTCCGCATATAGGTCTTTTACCTCCTTGGTTAGGTTTATTCCTAAGTATCTTAATTTTTTTGGTGCGATGGAAAATGGGATTGCTTTTTTAGTCTCTCTTTCTGTAAGTTCACTGTTGGTGTATAGAAATGCCATAGATTTCTTGGCGTTAATTTTGTATCCTGCTACCTTGCCGAATTCATTTATTAAGTCTGTTAGTTTTTTGATAGAGTCTTTCGGGTTTTTTATGTACAATATCATGTCATCTGCAAATAGGGACAGCTTTACTTCTTCTTTTCCAATTTGGATGCCTTTTATTTCTTCTTCTTGTCTAATTGCAATGGCTAATACTTCCAGTACTATGTCAAACAGGAGTGGTGAGAGTGGGCATCCCTGTCTTGTTCCTGTTCTTAGGGGAAATGGTTTTAGTTTTTGCCCATTGAGTATGATGTTAGCTGTGGGTTTATCATATATAGCTTTTATTATGTTGAGGTATGATCCTTCTATTCCCACCTTGTTGAGAGTTTTTATCAAGAAAGGGTGTTGGATTTTGTCAAATGCTTTTTCTGCATCAATTGATATGACTATGTGATTTTTATCTTTCAATTTGTTTATGTGATGTATCACATTTATTGATTTTCAGATATTGAACCATCCTTGCATTCCTGGGATAAACCCTACTTGGTCATGGTGTATGATCTTTCTGATGTACTGCTGGATCCGATTTGCTAGAATTTTGTTGAGGATTTTGGCATCTACATTCATGAGGGATATTGGCCTGTAATTCTCTTTCATTGTGTTGTCTTTATCTGGTTTTGGTATTAGGGTGATGCTGGCTTCATAGTAGGAGCTTGGAAGTGTTCCTTCCTCTTGAATTTTTTGGAATAGTCTGAGGAGGATAGGTTTTAGTTCTTCCTTGAATGTTTGGTAAAACTCTCCTGTGAAGCCGTCTGGCCCCGGGCTTTTGTTTGCCGGAAGCTCTTTGATGACTGCTTCAATTTCTTCCATAGTTACTGGCATATTGAGCTGTTTAGATTCTTCCTGATTGAGTTTTGGAAGGTTATATTTTTCTAGGAATATGTCCATTTCCTCCAGGTTGTCCAGTTTGTTGGAATAGAGTTGTTCGTAGTATTTTTTAACAATCCTTTGTATTTCGGCGGGATCTGTTGTTATTTCACCTCTTTCATTTCTGATTTTGTTTATTTGGGTCCTCTCTCTTTGCTTCTTGGTGAGCCTGGCTAGAGGTTCATCAATCTTGTTTATCCTTTCAAAGAACCAGCTCTTGGTTTTGTTGATCTTTTGTATTGTTTCTTTGGTCTCTATGTCGTTTATCTGTGCTCTGATCTTTATTATTTCCTTCCTTCTGCTTACACTGGGATTTTCTTGTTGCTCTTTTTCTAACTCTTTGAGTTGTTGGGTTAGGTAATTTATTACCCCTGTTTCTTGTTTTTTGCAGTAGGCTTGTAGAGCTATGAACTTCCCTCTCAAGACTGCTTTCGCTGTGTCCCATAGATTTTGGATTGTAGTGTTTTCATTGTCATTTGTTGTCATGATGTTTTTTATTTCTTCTTTGATTTCTCTGGTAACCCAGTCATGGTTTAATAGCATGCTGTTTAGTCTCCATGTGTTTGATTTCTTTGGGTTGTTTTTATTGTAGTTGATTTCCAGTTTTATGCCACTGTGGTCTGAGAAGATGCTTGATATGATTTCTATCTTCTTGAATTTGAAGAGACTTTGCCTATGTCCCAACATATGGTCTATCTTTGAAAATGACCCATGTGCACTTGAGAAGAATGTATCTTCTGTGGCTTTGGGGTGAAATGTTCTGAAGATGTCAATTAATTCCATCTGGTCTAGTGAGTCATTTAGGATTGATGTTTCTTTGCTGATTTTTTGTTTAGAGGATTTGTCCAATGGTGATAGTGGGGTATTAAAGTCTCCTACTATGATTGTATTGCTGTCAATCTCTCCCTTGATATCCTCCAGGAGTTTTTTTATGTATTTGGGTGCTCCTGTATTGGGTGCATATATGTTTACCAGAGTTATTTCTTCTTGTTGGATTGCTCCCTTTAGTATTATGAAGTGGCCTTCCTTATCTCTTGTTATGTCCTTCAGTTTGAGATCTAATTTGTCAGATATAAGTATTGCTACCCCAGCTTTTTTTTCAGTTCCATTTGCCTGGAAAACCTTTTTCCATCCCTTCACCCTCAGTCTGTGTGCGTCTTTTTTTCTGAGGTGGGTTTCTTGTAGACAGCAGATATATGGGTCATGTTTTCTTATCCAATCCATTACCCTATGTCTTTTGATTGGGGCATTTAATCCGTTTACATTTAAAGTTATTATTGATAGGTACTTATTTGTCACCATTCCTATTCTTTACACCTGTGTTCCTTCTTCGCTTCCTATTTCTTTTTTTTTTTTACAGCAGACCCTTTAGCATTTCTTGCATTGCTGGTTTGGTGGTAATAAATTCCCTTAGTCCTTTTTTGTCTGTGAAGCTCCTGATTTCACCTTCAATTTTGATTGACAGCCTTGCTGGGTACAGTATTCTTGGATTCAGACCCTTCCTTTGCATGACTTTGTATATTTCATTCCATTCCCTTCTGGCCTGATGAGTTTCTGTTGAGAAATCAGTTGCTAGTCTGATGGGGGTTCCTTTGTATGTAACTTTCTGTCTCTCTCTGGCCGCTTTTAAGATTCTTACTTTGTCGTTGGTGTTTGCCAATTTAATTATAATGTGCCTTGGCGTTGGTCTTTTGGGGTTCATTTTGCTTGGGACTCTGAGCTTCTTGGATTTGTGTGGGTTTTTTCTTCTCTATATCAGGGAAATTTTCTGTCATTATTTCTTCAAATAGGTTTTCTATTCCTTGCTCAGCTTCCTTTCCTTCTGGAACCCCTATTATACGGATGTTGTTTTGTTTCGTGTTGTCCCAAAGTTCCCTTAGGCTCTCCTCCTGCCTTTTAATTTTTTTTTCTAGAAGTTGCTCTACTTGGGTATTTTTTCCCATCTTGTCTTCTAGCTCACTGATGCGGTCCTCTGCTTCTTCTAGTCTACTCTTGATGCTTTCTATTGAGTTCTTTACAGCAGCGATGTCATTTTTCATTTCTTCTTGGTTCTTCTTCATTTCCTCTTGGTTCTTGCTCATATTGTCAAATTTGTCTTCCATTCTTTTCAGCCACCTTATGACCATTTCTCTGAATTCTTTTTCTGGAAGGTTGCTTGCTTCCATTTCGTTTACTTCCTTTTCTGGTGATGCCTGCTTTTCTTTCCTATGCGGGCTGTGTCTTTGTCTCCCCATGGTCTCTCTTCTCTGGGTGTCTGGTTATGTAGTTCTCTCTCTCCTGCGTCGATTTAAAGGCACAAAATACAGCACTACCAGGTACAACACACAAGGCACTGAACAGAAATGTATTCACGATATTAATAACCTCCAATAAAGGTGACCACCAGAGAAAGGCAAATTAGGGGATAGTAGAGAAAGAAGAAGAGGAAAAAGAAAGAAAGAAGAAGAAGAAAAAAAGGGGTGTCAAAATGAAATTGGGAAAAGGGAAAAAAAGAAGAAAAAAAAGTAAGAGAGACAAGAAAGAGACTAAGAGAGAAAGGGAAACAGACTATATATATTGGGGATAAAACTCCAATAGAACAATCACTTATCCCAGCAAATGCCAGCAACAAGTACCTGGGGATTAATACAAACTACAATACCAACTAATATTGAGTGAGGCAAGGGAAAACAGAAGCACTAAACAAACAAAAAAATAAACAAAAGAAGAATAAGCAAAACAATCTCACAAAAAAGCATAAAAATTCGATATAATCTACATTCAAACGAATAACAACAAAAGGACAGAGAGAAAAACAATTTTTTGGATAGTTAAGACAGCGAAGAGAGAGGTGTGTATGGACTTGGAGCAGGGGATTGGAGATTAGATATATAAGTAGGGTGAAATTTTAAAAGGGGGTAAACAGAAAGTATAGGGAAAATCTAAAGCAGGAAAGGGGTAAGATAAACAGGACACTGAAAAGGGAAAAGTGAGGAAGAGAGTGATGGCATAAAGGTAGATTTGAGATAGAGTAAAATGATGCTAAAGGAAAGATAAAAATAGAGTGTAGAACATTAATCCCAAAACAAAATGAAGAGAAAATAAAATGACACTTAAAAAAAAAAAAAAAAAGATAAAATAGCAATAGTAATAATACGGATTGAAAATAAAAATGTAATAATTAAAAAGGTAAAATCAAGTGAGGAAAAAAATTAGTTTCTTGAGTAAAAGATGCAAAAAATGAAAATAAAAAAATAAAAAATAAAAATAAAATGTGGAGTAGTGAAGGTCATTCACTTCCTCTGTTGTTCTGTTTGGCACGCCTGTTTCTCAGTCCGGACAGTATTGCAGTTCCCTGCGTTCCACTGCTCTTCAGTGATGTAAGCCAGTCCTGATTTTAAGCAGGCGGTGTGTCTTAATTCGTATTCCTTTATTTTTTATTACACAAGAGTCAATTTGTGATTCAGCCCCTGGGTGGCAGTGTTTCTGGATTGACTTCCGGGTTTATCTATGGCCTCTCTAGGGAGTGTTAGAGCCTTCTTTCCCCGGTTTGTGGGAGTGGGCTGCCTCAGAGCTGGCTCTCCGATGGTCACTCCCCGCTCCGATCCCCAGGTTCCAGAAAAACAACTTTCCCCTGCAGTCTCCCAGGGTGTCCCCAACTGGGTGAACCTATGAATTGGGCTTAGTAATCAGAAGCAAGAATTTCAAGAGGAAAAAGCCCAAGTGTGCACACTCCGTGGCTGCGCGTAAGTCTAGCACACCCCTGAAATTCTTAGGGTGTCCCTGCACTTCAGATCAAAATGGGTTGCTTTTTAGAGAGCCCTTCTGTTAGCAGCTCTGAGGACCCCCTTCCACATTCACAGATCACGCCAGCCCCAGCAGCCACCGATTTTTCTAGGCACAGACTTCCCTGGTCCTCCAGCTCCCGCAAAACGCGCGTTCCTCTCTGGCGCTGGGACCAGAGACCTCACCTTATCCCAGGCGAAATCTGACCTTTCTGTGGTGGAGTGTAGAGCTCCTCTGAACCCGTGTGTTTGCGCCAATTGGGGAGCGTTGTTCTGGGGCTCGCAGCTGTTCCGTGGGTGCCGCAGTTGTGGATTCTCAGGCTTCCGATAAGCTCCACTTTCCGGTTCCAGATGGCGGCGACTCCGCATCCAACCATAGGGGAGGTATTATTTGCATTTTATTTAGAAATGTAGGTTTGGCCAGTATAATCTTCTATGTAGCAAAGGAAGGCCATCGATAGAAGGAAAATGACCTCCTCAGATATTAGCTGCTACTGTTTTTTTATTTGGAGGAAGGCTTGCAGGAAGGAGACCAGGTGGAAGGCTGTTAGCAATAATCCAGGCAAGAGGAGCAGAGGCTCTGGAGTCAGTTTCGCCGCTTACTACTCTAGAATCTCCTTTTAGATACAATTAGTAGCTAAGTATCAAAATAGGAAGTAAGAACACCATAGGAAACGTATAATATTGCAGCCTCACCCCTGGATCCATCCAGTCATTCACCTTCTCCAGTCCTACACCTCTTTGTCTGAAAGCTGCTGGAGAAACTCACTCCAGTAGAAACTTCTAGAAACTTCTAATTGATTTTCATGATATAGAACATACTGTTTTTTTCTTCTGTTCTCTAGCTGGTTCTTCCATTTCCCCCGACAGTTATGTTAACTCTTCACCCCACTCTTGTCCACCATCTCCCCTGGTTCTTCGTGGTCTCTGCTTTCAGTGAGTAGTGCCCAGGAGGCAGAAATTCTCCCCACTTCTTGCTTCTTCCACCAAAACACTCATGGGCACCATGCCCTTGCACATACATGTATTATCTTGAAAACATAAACATGTATGTTATAATAAATAAAGTTCATTTGAAAACGTTGTAACTCATAGCAGCTTATTTCATTAGATATTCCATTAGGTCTGGGGCAGAGCCCTGTAATCTGCACTTTATTTTGATTCATCAAAATGTATTGACCACCTATGGTGTACTCTGTCTAGAAAGACAGGACAGCCAGAGACCTTCCTCTCACTGAGTTCACTCGTTAGTGGAGGAATTCTGAGGGAGGGGATCTTCACAGCTCAGGTGCGGAGGCAGCCCTCACTGCACGTAATTTACCAAGTCCTGCCCTTACTGCCTCAGCTACCTCTTACCCACTGACAGCTCTGCATCTCTGCTTTATCCCCCTTTTCTGAATCACTACCTCCACTTCCAGGGGTCTCCTCTACAGGATACCAGAGTCATCTCTGTAACCCCCACAACTGAACATACCTCTCCTCTGCAATAAACCCTTCCTTCTCACCACTGCTGTGCCTTCAGGGTAAAGTCCAAATTCCTACATTCAACCCCGCATGGCCTCTGAGCCTCACTGCTCCCACATCCTGCATTGCAGCCAGACCCATCCCTGCCTCCCAGTACCTCGATGGAGCCTTTCTGCACAGGACTATCTCTCCTTCAAACACCCTTCTCTTTGATCTTTCTGACTTACACTGGTTTTCAAAAATCAACCCACGTAATTCTTCCTCAAGAGCTTCTTCTGGGTGTCCCGCACCTGGATTGGTCCCTTCCCACCCACTCACTCTTCTCTGTGAAGGTTGCTGCTGTCCTGGGTGCTGATTAAATCAGCCGTTCCAAGCAGACTGGCAGCTGTCTGCAGGCAGGGACTGTCATTGACCTTTGCATCTCCTAGACCTAGCACCATGCCCGACCACAGTAGGTATTCAACAGATACTGTGGTGAATGAAGGCGAGAGCTTTCCAACATCAGGACACACAGTAAGGATTACCGTTCTTTTCCTTCCATTCAGCTCAGTTCATTCTTGGTCTGGCTGATGCTCTTGTGCCACCGCAAGGCAGTGGGGAATCCCCCTGGGAACTGTCCCCAGCAGTGATTGGGTCAGACTCTTAAGAGTGCTTAACTGCACTTAGTGTTAATAGCTAATAAGATGGATCTGCAAATCCTAAGTAAATTCAAGTCTTCTAATGAGGCAGTATTTTTAGCCTGCGGAGTAGCATTTTTTTTTTTTAATTTGTTTTGTTTTGGCAGATGCTTACTCAGAAATCTGGCAACATTATCAACATGTCCTCTATGACTTCCAGAATCAAAGGTAGGTCTGTCTCCTGGGGTCATGATGCACAAAGCCACTCACCTCCCTGAGCTAAGGGAAGGAGCACAGCAGAACCCATAAAAGCCACACGTCACTTCAAAACTGCCTTTTAAAATTGGTCTTAAGTTCCTTAACTTCCAGTCCCTTTGCCTTAGATGTGAACCAGTCATAAAATTAAATAAAACTTTTTTTGTTTTTCCCTCCTTTTATCTCTTCTAATGGAAAATCAGGAGAGGGAAGAAGGAAATCAAGAGGGAGAAGGAAACATTTCTGCATTTAATTAATCAAAATAGATGTATTGTCTTGACCGGGTGGTCAGAGCGTCATCCTTTGCACTGAAAGGTTGCAGGTTCGATTCCTGGTCAGGGTGCTATGGGAGGCAACCAACTGATGTTTCTCTCCAACATCAATGTTTCTCTTCCTTCCTCTCTCTAAAACATATCCTCAGGTGAGGAAGTTTTTTAAATGATGTGTTGAACACCCACTATGTGCCACTGCACCAGAAGAATTCACAGTCCTAAAAGGGTGTCAGGCAAACTCACGTCTTCCACAGTGTGAGAGGTTTATAACAGAGCTCTGTGCAAAGTGCTGCCCCATCACTAGGGAGCTAACTGCCTGTGGATATGAGGAAGGATTTGCGGGACAGCTGATCTGGGCCCTGAATGAGGAGTCAAGTTGAAGAGCAGGATTGCAGTGCAAGTTGGAATAACGCCACAGTCTGGCACAGATGGGTTTGCAGGTTTAAAATGAAATAGCTGCTGCTGAGATAACATCCTTCTCTTTGCAAGGATGCACATGTTAAACCTACACAAGAGAGGAATGCAAAGACATGCCTGGACCTCTTGGTTTTGTTTTGTTTTGTTTACCCTGACTCTTTTGGAATCTGCCTAAGGGGTCTACCAACTGATGATGAGAACCAAAGACCACTCTAGTCATTTAAATGCAGCTTGTCAACTCCTAAGTCTCAGTCAAATTGTGCCAATAATGATATTATTTTCCCACTTTCAGAAACTAGCCCTATTAAGGGAGAAAACCTGGTAATTTTTTAAAAGGGTGGGGTGAGGGAAGCATGACAATGGTTGCTGGGGACACTTATTTGTGCTCCCTTTCTAAAGGAGGCTATGTTTTTTATTCCTTCAATTGCTGAGCCCTCCCTTCCCCCAGGTGTTGTCAACAGATGTGTGTACAGAACCACGAAGGCCGCTGTGATTGGCCTCATGAAGGCCGTGGCTGCAGACTTCATCCAGTAGGGTATCAGGTGCAACTGTGTGTGTCCAGGTGAGTTCCACACTAAAGGGCCATGAACCTGTCCTATCTGACCTCCTGGCTACCACTGTGAAAGATATCTACACAAGCTTGTTTACTCCATGTTTTATTGTCTCCTGTCATCAGGAAAAGTTCAAAAGGAAAGGGCTAGGCTTGTTAAGATAATTGGGAATGAGAGGCTAAGTCATTAGGAATAAGCCACAGAGGCAAAAGGTTTAATGTAATTTATCTGTATGGGGCAACTCCAAACCACGTGGTGAGAGACAGCACTGGCCAGGGCGTGGTGTCTTGGAAGCAGACTAGAGATGACCTTGTCAGGGCAAAGAGGAAAAGTAGACCTTACTGACAGGAGAGTGGGAAGGAGGGGAGAAGAGCCTCCCAGAAGACAGGGAGCTGCTGGGTCATGTGAACCACCTGGGCTGGCCCATAGATGAACAGCTTTCTTTAGCCCAGTGATCGGCAAACTCATTAGTCAACAGAGCCAAATATCAACAGTACAACGATTGAAATTTCTTTTCAGAGCCAAATTTTTTAAACTTAAACTTCTCCTAATGCCACTTCTTCAATATAGACTCGCCTAGGCCGTGGTATTTTGTGGAAGAGCCACACTCAAGGGGCCAAAGAGTCGCATGTGGCTCGCGAGCCACAGTTTGCCGACCATGGCTTTAGCCTATGACGGGGGTCAGCAAATGATGGTCTACAGACCAAATCTGGCCACCACCTGTTTTGTAAATATGGATTAATGGGAGCACATCCACACCCTGCTTTTGTGTTGGCTAGGACTGCTCCCACGCTATAGGCAGAGTTGAATAGTTAAAGCACACCAAATGTTTCTCAAAGCTCACAATATTCCCTACCTAGCTTTTTACCAGAAAGTATGCTGACTCTCCTATAAAGGAAAGGAGAAAGGCAAAACTCATTATTAGCAGAAAGAACATTCAATTTGTCCAAACAAAAGCATTCAATAACTTATTTCTTGATAAAAACTTCCCCTTCTCTTAATGACCTCGGGTGTGTCGGTTAAGTAGATATGCCCTTTTACCTGGCTCCACCTACCCCAAATGAATGCAAGGTGCCTGAGAACAATTATTAACTTCCTCTTTGGAAAGCAATTAAATAATGCCTGTCCAGGATCAGGGTTTCTCTTAGTAGTTCCCAATGATTATTGAGGAGTTGGGGAGAAGTATAATTTCACAGTTACCTGTGGGACCTTTTAAAAACCTGAAGGGCCTTCTGGAATTTGGGGAGTGATGGGGAAACTGTGTGTATGGTACAGACATACTTTGGAGGTATTATGGGTTCAGTTCCAGACCACCGCAATAAAGCGAGTACCTCAATAAAGCTAGTATCGCAATAAAGCAAGTCATAATCTTTTTGCTGGCAAAGGGTCTTGTGTTCAATTTATAAAAGGCTCAATGGGTGTGAAACACAATAAGGGGAAATGCAATATAACAAGGAATGCTTGTGATTGGAAAGCCCCACAGGAGATTCTGATGTAATCAATCAGAGTCTCCCCTCAGGCTGAAAACCATTGACTTACCAGTTAAATAGGGAAAACTATTAAATACCCTGCAAACTACAGAAGTTCCATGATTGCGGTGTTCTGCTTGATTTTTCTTACGTAGACTAGAAAAGTAAACATAGCCCTGGCCAGTTTGCTCAGTGGTTAGAGCATCAGCTCATGGACTGAAGGGTCACGGGTGCAATTCCCGGTCAAGGGCACGTACCTAAGTTGCACATTTGATCCCCAGCCCCAGTCTGGGTGCATTTGGGAGTCAACTAATCAAAGTGTCTCTCTCTCTCCATCCCTTCCACTCTCTAGGAATCAATGGGAAAAAATATCCTCTAATAAGGATTTTTTAAAAAGGTAAACAAAGGTAACACTAAGAAAAGGAGGATATAGGTGAAACAATTTTAACATATACTGGTGAAACTTAGGTACAGCTATTCTTGATGCTATTTACTCAAGGGAATAAATGGCAAAATGATTTGGAAAATATGGTTGTTTTAGCAGCTGGACTTTTCAGGAGACTGGAAAATGTTATCAAGCTCTCTGGAACAAGGAACCAGCCATGACTCATCAAGCCGGTCACAGGAGAAAACGTGACTAGGAATGGTTGTATCTGGATGACACTGGTGGTTGTATAGTCACAGTACTTCAACTGCGGACTTGTGTAGACTGTGGCGTGGGTGGTGGGTGGTCTGTGCCATGGACACAGCAGAATCCAGTGGCAATGAATTAAGTGGAAGGCATAGGCTTGCTCCACAGTCTTCATGTAATAGCCATCATACCAGCCATATGTAGGGTCTGACGTGCATTTGCCTCAGTGGAAAGCTGTAAGGATTTTGAAGGGAGTGTACAGTGAACGTGTCAGGGGCCTTGAGCACACTGTTGGTAGAATGTTGTACTGTGAGGAGGCTGTTGATGAGGGAGGTGAGGGAAACACTATTGGAAACTGATACAAGGTACAGTAGGTCCTCGCTTACGTTGGAGATCCCTTCCTACAGCGTAATGTGATTTTCGCCGTAGGTTGAAACCCACCTACATAAGCACCTATGTCACTCACATGGAGCACATACACAGCAGTAATGAAGTAAAACAGTAAAAAAAAAAAAATGTAAAAGGAAGATAACAATTCCTGACCTTTACTTGTGGTAAATAAGTAATAAAAAACATAAAGCACATATGTACATACGACAAAATGACTTAACTTTTTTTTTTATAAATAAATGGGAGATGGAGACGTAACCACAAAATGACATATGTCGAGTCCAATGTAACCCGAGGACTGTCTGTATGTGGTTTCAGAAAGTTTATCAACACTATTCCCGACAGTAACGTGAGGTAGAAAACATCCCTAATGAACTGGGTGATCTAGTAAAGGCAATTTCCACCTGGAATGTTCAAAAGTGCTGCACACTTACAGTAAAATGTGAGGAGACAGAGAAGCTAAAGAAAGGGCTATTCAACAAAAAAGAGCCAGGATTTGCTGATTCTGAAGATTCCCAGTCTCTCCAGAGAAATGGCAAATAATGACAAAATTAAGAAATGGTTTCCAAGCAAACATCAAATCTATGGCATTCCCAGGAGTATGGTCTAAAGATGAAGCTGCAGATATGACTGTAAAGTCATTTATGACCTTAGAAAGGTCATGTGGTCCCCTGGAGTACTCTCAGTCAGAAGAAGAAAAAACAGCCCTCTCAAGAGAACTGACATACTATGTAAGTGAACAAAAAGTCTAGAAACGTGCTCTAAGTGGGATTTAAAACATTTTAGTGTCATTCATTTTTTAAGCGAAATAATTTCAAATTACATTTTTATGAGAGTGCTTAAAAATAGGAATTTGAAACCAATTGAAAATAGGCAAGAGAATGAGAAAAATGTAGAACCACCTAAGTTATGGGGGACGATGACAGTCACAGACTTGGCCCTGGGGTCCCCGAAATGAACATGACAGCAGGGATGGTTTGAGGGCATTCAGGCAGTCTGGATCCTCATGCTGGGAAAGCACTTCCATGACTGTATCCACATCTCAGGATGGTTGTGAGGATTAACTGAGATAATACATGTAAAAGAGCTTAAAATCCATAAAGGATCATGTCAATAATCATGTGACTAAAATCTCTATCTTGGGAATGCCGGGTGATTCACCCAGAGTCCCTGCCTAGTGTCACAAAGAACTATAGTCTGTGTTTTAAAAAGTCATAGAAATATTACTAAAGAAGTTATAAGCTACTGCATAAAAGGGCTGGCAGGTAGACATGAAATTGTCTTTCTAAGTCATGGAGAAGGCTCTAACTGATTGTCCTATACTATGGAAAGGGAGTTTTAAGTGTCAATTTCTTTTTTCAGTTAAAGTAACTAACCAAGCTGAATGTTCCTGTTTGATTTAGGAACTGTAGATACCAGAAAGAATACAAGCCTGGCCAAATCCTGAAGAGGTATACACTGAGTGGCCAGATTATTATGATCTCTGAATGCATAATAATCTGGCCACTCAGTGTATATACTATATAATAAAAGGCTAATATGCAAATTGTCCCCTCAACCAGGAGTTCAACCAGCAGGCAGGCCGGCCATCTGCCCATGTCCCCTCCCCCTGGCCAGCCTGGCCGGACCCCACCCATGCACGAATTCATGTACCAGGCCTCTAATGGCAAAATGATTTGGAAAATATGGTTGTTTTAGCAGCTGGACTTTTCAGGAGACTGGAAAATATGTTACCAAACTCTCTGGAACAAGGAACCAGCCATGACTCACCAAGCCGGTCACAGGAGAAAATGTGACTAGGAATGGTTGTGTCTGGATGACACTGGTGGTTTTTTGTTTTGTTTTTTAATTTTCTTTTTTTTTAATTGTTTGAAGTATTACAAATAGTAATACATATGTCTCCTTTTTTTTCCCCCCATTGACCTACCCCCAGCCACCCCTACCCCCCAGTACATGCCTTTACCTGCCCCCCACCCCCCAGTGTCTTGTATGCATTGGTTATGCTTATATGCATGCATACAAGTCCTTCGGTTGATCTCTTACAGCCCCCCCCCAACCTCCGCTGCCTTCCCGCTGTAGTTTGACAGTCTGTTCAATGCTTCTTTGCCTCTGTATCTATTTTTCCCCCATTTCCTTCCTTTAAAAAATCTTGCCTCTGCAGACTAGAAATAAACATATAATAACAAAAAATGTTTGAGTCCCAATTTCAATGTCCAACAGTTTTGAGTCCCCGTTTCAATGTCAAACAGTTCCTTATGTGTACATGTCAGCAATGATATCTGGATGGTGGGCAAATGGTGGCAATGCAGGTCCGACCCTCTCTGGTTTGGTCCTAGGCAACCTGCTGCGATGCACAGCTGCTGACTGCTAGCGTGGCAAGGCGTCGTCAGCGTCTTCCATCTCTGGACTGTTTCTCCTCTTGTCTTCATGGTTGGAGCAGACCTGTCAATTCCTCTCTGTTGCAGGAATCCACATGATCTTGGAGTTGTTTTCTGAAAATATACAAACATATTCTCGACCAAAAGTTAATAAAGGAATCTTTTCTATATAGTTGATTTGGGATCCTTTTTATTTTTGCCCAAACGATTTTCCTTTGTCTTATTTAGACACCATGTGTGTTTTTCATATTTATTTATATACTTATATTTATATACTCTGAGTGGCCAGATTATTATGTGTTCAGAGATCATAATAATCTGGCCACTCAGTGTATCTACTCTCCTAAATGTGTTTAAATCTTCCAGTTAGAAAATGCCCTCTTCCTTACCTAGAGTAGACAAATTCATAGAAGCAGAGGGCTGAGGGCATGGGAATGGGGAGTTGTTTACTGGGTACAGAGTTTCAGTTCTGCAAGATGAAAAAAACTCTGGAGATGGGTTGCACAACAGTGTATATGTCCTTAACACTACTGAACTGTAGTGATGAAGATGGCAAATATCCCATTAAGTGTATTTTAGTACAACTTTTAAAAAGCTCCCTTATTTAATATGAACTTTCTGATCTGTCACAGTGCCTGTAGTGTAACAAAATAGTTTGAATAGCTAGAAAGTCACCTTAGCCCTGCTTGGTCTGCTTAGCCCACAATTAATGATATTCTCACATATTATGCATTATACATGATTAAAGCTACAAGCCAGTGTTACGTCTGTAGATTCAGCTTGCCTTTGATTCCCAGGAGGAATTGCAAGTGAGTTCATACTTCAGCTCCGGTCAGTGATGTCTGGCATGGTTTCTGGTCACAGGCACTGAGCGACTTTCTGAAGAGACACAAGACTGAAGGTTTGCAACTGCAGAAGAAATAGCCCTGCTGTGTGTGTATTTGGCTGCTGATGAAGTAAGCACTGCTTTTCGCAAGGAGTTCATTATCTTAATCATATTTGGCCAATATTTGCTAAAAGAAAAATATGCTGTCTTAGAGAGTAATGGGTATATACATGCTAAGATGCTGCGGTTACTAGATAGGGATCTGTTCTGATTTAATTTGCTCAAGGAAAGGCCACTTTGATTTGAGCTGCTGACTTTTACTCATTCAGCTTTACATGTTACTAAGTCTTGTAGTAAATGAAATAGAGGAGTGAAAAAAAATCATTCAACTTTTAAAGAGACAGTTGCTTTCAAAAATTGCAGTTGGGGAAACCCTGGTTAAGTGTGAGTTGAGCAAATAAGCCTCCAAAATTCTGAGATCTTCAGGTGGAGCAGGGAGAAGGTTCATCAGATTTAATTGTATGTGGCAAGCACAAAATTGGTGTTTTTAGTTTTACCAGTGGCTTTATTTAGCAGACTCCCACTGGCTCTTTTTTCCTATGAATTCATACTTGTCATCATGTATGCAAATTCCTAATTCTGTCTCCACTTCGCACCTACTTAGGTACCAGTTTCTTCTTTAACAGCTATTGTCTGTTTTTAAATGGCATCCTACCTCAAAAGCAGAAACTATATTTATAAGGTGTAGAGCACAAGAATATCCCTCTCTGTTTTATGGCTTTGAATGTTACATGACCAGGGCACTACAATGTACGAAAAGAGACAAAGGATAGGGAAGTGCATAGGCAGGAGTGAGGAGGTGTGTTACATCAGTTAGTTCCACTTTACAGGAACTTGGTGTGGCACACCAGGTGGTTGGTGAAGTGACCAATACAGGATTTGAAGTGTTTTGGTGACAGAGCAGTTACTACTTCTTAGAACTATTAATAGCAGTTAATAGCTGGGGAACTTGCTAGACAAAATACTAATTAAGCAAGTATGTTGGCCTTTGTGATTTATCTGAATGCATGTCTTTGGAAGAGCCCTTTTGATTTGGGGCGGGGGGGGGGGTTACAGCTGATTAGTTGAGTTGCCCTTTTTTATCCAGAGTTTAGGTTACCACACATTTGGAAATGTTCTGGCTTGAAATGTGCAACAAAAGGACATTTGGCCTTTTAAAGAGCGTACATATGTGTAACAGAGAGGAGTACATACATGTAACAGAGAGCTGCCTTATAAAAATACTTGGGAGGGTGTCATTTTTTGGTAAAGTGATTAGTATCCCTCCTAGTTTATCTACATTATGTGATCAGTTTTCATAGAATAAACTTTAAAAATTTCTCTACTTTTTTGACAAAAATATGACTGCTTTAGTTTCATTGCATGTTCAGGAATTTTACCATGAGATGAACTACCAATAGAAATTTTAGTTACCACATTAGGAACAGCTTTTTGTCCAGTACAATTAAATTTTCTTAAATATTCACTTATTTCAATTAGCCTATTTAAATTAATCTGAAAACTTGATTATTATTTTACTGTCAAATTTAATACTCTACCAACAATCTTAATTTACCCTGTAAATATTAGTGGAAAGGATTATTTGCATTCTTGAGTAGGCCCTGAGCATTCCTGGTGCTAGGCTGAATTTAGATATAGGGCAGCTGCTGTCAGCCAAGTCTCTGTCTGTTACCTGGGTCTCAATCTGAGCTGGGCCAAGTCACTGTCTGTCACCTGTGTCCCGATCTGAGCTGGGAGTGGGAAGCAAAGCAACCATGGGGGCAGGAGACCTCCCTCAGACGGGGTGAGGGTTCAGGCCCCTGCAAGGTTTGGGGGGGGTGAGGGTCTGTGCCCCACCTCTGTTGACCCCCAAGTTCTCTCCTGATGGCCCCTCTGCGACTGTGCCTGTCTTAGGTTGTTCCTTCCCTGAGGAATCTTACCCGTCTCTGGCTAACCAGTCATCCTCCGGGGCCAAGGAGGGTGATGTGAAGTTCAGTTCTGTCTCCTTGGTAGCCTATGCCCCCGTGGCCTCCACGCCCAGCACCTGCCTTGGGATCCGCTGGCCTGCTGGCAGGGCCTCAGCACTGATCACATATCTCGGGGAACTCAGGTTTCTTCTCCAGGGAGGGCCCAGCTCACACGATTGGGCGAGAGACAGATCCATGGTACCAGCCACCACAAGGCTTCAAGCTCAGCATGAAGAGAAAGCTCAGGCAACAGCTGAGGGCAATTGGATTGTGAGAAGAGGGTCCCTCTTGGCACAAAAGGCAAGAGGGGCCAATATAGAATGCTCAAGTGCCTTCCCAGCGCCTTAATTCCTTCTGAAAGGGATTAAATCCTTTCATGTCCTTTTTTTTTATACTGCTGCCAAACATTCAAAGAATTAGTTTGTAAGTTTGTTTGGGATAATTGTACAATATGCTGTTGTAAAATATCTAAAATTTTAATGACATTGTAGAATAATATCATGTAAGGATATTCTTTGCTTGTTTAGGCCATGGCAATTAAATTTCAAACTGGCTGACAATTTCTTTTTGTAACCTTATATAAACTTTGTCAGGGAGGCAAAAACACAAATTATTCCCCCATAACCCCCCACCCCCTACTTATGTCCCACCCCCTTGTTGTCTGTCAAGACTGCATTATAAAAGTTACAAAAGCCTCCATTAATCAAAAAAGGGGGGATAGTAGGGTAATATCATGTAAGGAAAAATATCCTATAAGTAAATTACATCTAGAAAACTTTTACTTTACAAAATTAGTTTTCATTTGTAATGCTAACAGCAAGGCACCCATGAAAAACACACATGGTGTCTAAATAAGACAAAGGAAAATCGTTTGGGCAAAAATAAAAAGGATCCCAAATCAATTATATAGAAAAGATTCCTTTATTAACTTTTGGTCGAGAATATGTTTGTATATTTTCAGAAAACAACTCCAAGACGATGTGGATTCCTGCAACAGAGAGGAATTGACAGGACTGCTCCAACCATGAAGACAAGAGGAGAAACAGTCCAGAGATGGAAGACGCTGACGACGCCTTGCCACGCTAGCAGTCAGCAGCTGTGCATCGCAGCAGGTTGCCTAGGACCAAACCAGAGAGGGTCGGACCTGCATTGCCACCATGTACCCACCATCCAGATATCATTGCTGACATATACACTTAAGGAACTGTTTGACATTGAAACTGGGACTCAGAACTGTTGGACATGGAAATTGGGACTCAAACCTTTTTTGTTATTACATGTTTATTTCTTGTCTGCAGAGGCAAGATTTTTTAAAGGAAGGAAATGGGGGAAAAATAGATACAGAGGCAAAGAAGCATTGAACAGACTGTCAAACTACAGCGGGAAGGCAGAGGAGGTTGGGGGGATGGGGCGGGGGAGGGAGCTGTAAGAGATCAACCGAAGGACTTGTACGCATGCATATAAGCATAACCAATGGATAAAAAACACTGTGGGGGGAGGCAGGTAAAGGCATGTACTGGGGGGAAGGGGAGGCCGGGGAAAGGTCAATGGGGAAAAAAAAAAAAAAGGAGACATATGTACTACTATTTGTAATACTTCAAACAATTAAAAAAAAATAAAAAATAAATAAAAAGAGTAAAAAAAATAAAAAAAATAAAAATTTCTGTACTCATGTCTTTTCTTCTTTCCTCTTCCATTGTCTTAGGCTTTAGGTAAATATAAAACTAAGAACACAGATTTTAATCTTTATTATCCATGTTTAAGTTAAAAGAGATTTTTTAAACCTCTACCAAAAGAACTCATTTTACCTTTCATTCTTTGGAAAATAAAAAATTCTGTGGAATAAAATCATTATTTGCTTTAACTCCTTTAGCACAGATTTGTATCTGAAATTAGCATCACTTTTTTTCATGGTTTAATAGATTATAATAATAATTACAGTATCTTTATTCAAAAATTTTAAATATTTTAGTCTGCTTCAGTTCCTGGAATTGCCTTTATATGTTGACCTACTATATATACAACACCTTTTAAAAATATTTTGTTTGGTAATTGACATGACCACTTCATGACTGACACACCTAATTATATTCAAAAGTTTATCAATGGCACAAAATTCAGCTCATTTAGAATAGTTCTGAGTTTTGAAATGCAAATGTAATAATGTTCTAGCCGAGATTTTATCCTAATTTTGGGAATGACCATATGTCACCTAACTTTTATTTTTGTTTTTGTTAATCCTCACCCAAGGATATTTTCTCCATTGATTTTTAGAGAGAGTGGAAAGGAGATAGGGAGATGGGGGAGAGAAAGAGACAGACAGACAACAATGTGAGTGAGATACATTGGTTGATTGCCTCCCACACATGCCTCTGACTGCAGCTGGGGATGGAATCCGCAACTCTTCGGTTCTTAGGCCAACACTCTATCCACTGAGAATACCGGCCACCTAACTTCTTATGAACTTAGAAAACCAGAGAGGGTCGGACCTGTCATGCGGTCCCTGGAGTACTTTCACTCAGAAGAAGAAAAAAACAGCAGCCCTCTCAAGAGAACTGACAGACTATGTAAGTGAACAAGAAGTCTGGAAGTGTGCTCTATAGGAACTTGAATTTAGTGGGATTTAAAACATTTTAGTGTCATTCATTTTTTTTCTGTCATTCTGATTGTGAGACCAATCACCTCATAGACTTGCTTAGAATGTGACATATGCTGAAACACCAGCCAGAGGGCAGACCATAAGAACACAGCAATTTTAAATCATCCAAAATTTAATTCAGATTTTTGTGAATTCTCTTTGTTGAGTGCTCCCTTTCCTCTAAGAGAAATTGGTTAGCTATGTCAGTCAGATGAATTGGGAAAAACACCACCTGTGTGAAACCTGGTTAATTGTTCTGTCTCCTTGTGTTCATCCCTGCAGTCTGCCTACATAGAAGGTAACCCTGTCATCATTGATGGAGGCTGGAGCCTGTGATTTCAGGCTCTCCTTGTTAGGAGGAGGCCCTTCCTGTCCCCTGTGAACCTGGTCCTGGAGAAGACTCACCCATCATGTCTTTCTTGTTAATGGCACAGGAATGAAAACAAGGCCTTTGTAATGATGTCATTGTTCATGAGTCTGGTTCTTTAAATATATTAATTGCTCTCTAATCTCTTCTACATTCATTGTAGATGACATCAAAGATAATGAACTGACTGCAAATGAATAGTTTTAAAAATAAACCTCAATTTGTAAGCATATAAAGTAAAATGTGAATATGAAGAAAAAAGGAAGGTTGTTTTTTATTTTTTAGGAAAAGTTATTCAGGGGATTGGAAGATGGCTGCCAATGGGAAGGCAAACTGCAAGATAGTGCGTGAGTGAAAGAATGAATGGAGAGTGTGTGGTCGCACAGGGAGTGTTTACTTGTGAGTTGAGGGACAGCTATACTCCAAAGGACTGTTGGGGATAGCCAGACGAGGTTCCCCTGACCAGGCAGCCTCCACTGCTGCTGAAATACCTCCCTGAGCAACTGGCGCTGACATGGAGACCGCGCCATCTTGAAAGGGAGAATGGATGTTATCGGAAGTCTAAAAATCCCAGGGGTCTACAACAACAACACCCAGCAAACAGATGCGAACCCAGGAATACTGGTCCCCAAGCAGCACTGCGAACACGCAGATTCGGAGGAGCTCTGCACCCTCTCACAGAAAGGTCAGATTTCGCCTAGGATAAGGAAAGAGAGAACTACATAACCAGACACATGGAGAAGAGAGATCATGGGGAGACAAAAAAAAAAAAAAAAAGCCCACATATGAAAGAAAAAGAGGCATCACCAGAAAAGGAAGTAAACGAATTGGAGGCAAGCAACCTGTCAGAAAAAGAATTCAGAGAAATGGACATAAGGTGGATGAAAAGAATGGAAGACAAATTCAACAATATGTGTAAGAACCAAGAGGAAATGAAGAACAACCAAGAAGAAATGAAAAATGACATCGCTGCTATAAAGAACACAATAGAAAAAATCAACAGTAGACTAGAAGAAGCAGAGGGCCACATCAGTGAGCTAGAAAACAAGGTAGGAAAAAATACCCAAGCAGAGCAGCTTCTAGAAAAAGAAATTAAAAAGCAAAAGGAGAGCCTAAGGGAACTTTGGGATAACACAAAATGAAATAACACCCACATAACAGGGCTGCCAGAAGCAGAGGAAACAGAGCAAGGAACAGAAAACCTGTTTGACGAAGTAATGACAGAAAACTTCCCTGATATAGGGAAGAAAAAACTCACAAAAATCCAAGAAGCTCACAGAGTCCCAAACAAAATGAACCCCAAAAGACCGATGCCAAGGCACATCATAATTAAACTGGCAAACACCAATGACAAAGTAAGAATCTTAAAAGCGGCCAGAGAGAGACAGAAAGTTACCTACAAAGGATCCCCCATCAGACTAGCGACTGATTTCTCAAACAAAACACATTAGGCAAGAAGGGAATGGAATGAAATATACAAAGTCATGCAAAGGAAGGGTCTGAATCCAAGAACACTGTACCCAGCAAAGCTATCAATCAAAATCACCTCACTAGATCAGATGGAATTAATTGACATCTTCAGAACATTTCACCCCAAAGCCACAGAATATACATTCTTCTCAAGTGCACATGGGTCATTTTCAAAGATAGACCATATATTGGGTCACAGGCAAAGTCTCTTCAAATTCAAGAAGATAGAAATCGTATCAAGCATCTTCTCAGATCACAATGGCATAAAACTGGAAATCAACTACAATAAAAACAATTCAAAAAAATCAAACACCTGCAGACTAAATAGCATGCTATTAAACAATAACTGGGTTACCAGAGAGATCAAAGAAAAAATAAAAAACATGATGGCAAGAAACGACCATGAAAACACAACCCAAAATCTATGGGACACAGCAAAAGCAGACTTGAGAGGGAAGTTCATAGCTCTACAAGCCTACTGCAAAAAAAACACAAAAAACAAAAAACAAGAAACAATGGTAATAAATTACCTAACGCTACAACTCAAAGAGTTAGAAAGAGAGCAACAAGAAAAAACCCAGTGTAAGCAGAAGGAAGGAAATAATAAAGATCAGGGCAGAGAAAAACGATATAGAGACCAAAAAACAATACAAAAGATCAACAAAACCAAGAGCTGGTTCTTTGAAAGGATAAACAAGATTGATGAATCTCTAGCCAGGCTCACCAAGAAGCAAAAAAAGAGGACCCAAATAAATAAAACCAGAAATGAAAGAGGAGAAATAACAACATACCCCACAGAAATACAAAGGATTGTTAAAAAATACTATGAACAACTCTATTCCAACAAACTGGACAACCTGGAGGAAATGGACATATTCCTAGAAAAATACAACCTTCCAAAACTCAATCAGGAAGAATCTAAAAACCTCAATAGGCCAATAACTATGGAAGAAATTGAAGCAGTCATCAAAAAGCTTCCAGCAAACAAAAGCTTGGGGCCAGACGGCTTCTCAAGGGAGTTTACCAAACAATCAAGGAAGAACTAAAACCTATCCTCCTCAGACTATTCCAAAAAAATTCAAGAGGAAGGAACACTTCCAATATCATTCTATGAAGCCAGCATCACCCTAATACCAAAACCAGATAAAGACACCACAATGAAAGAGAATTACAGGCCAATATCCCTCATGAACATAGATGCCAAAATCCTCAACAAAATTCTAGCAAATCGCATCCAGCAGTACATCAGAAAGATCATACACCATGACCAAGTAGGATTTATCCCAGGGATGCAAGAATGGTACAATATCCGCAAATCAATGAACGTGATACATCACTTAAACAAATTGAGAGATAAACACCACATAGTCATATCAATTGTTGCAGAAAAAGCATCTGACAAAATCCAACACCCTTTCTTGATAAAAACTCTCAACAAGGTGGGAATAGAAGGATCATACCTCACATAATAAAAGCCATATCTGATAAACCCACAGCCAACATCATACTCAATGGGCAAAAACTAAAACCATTTCCCCTAAGAACAGGCACAAGACAGGGATGCCCACTCTCACCACTCCTGTTCAAGATAGTACTGGAAGTATTAGCCATTGCAATTAGACAAGAAGAAGAAATAAAAGGCATCCAAATTGGAAGAGAAGAAATAAAACTGTCCTTATTCACAGATGACATGATATTATACATTAAAAAAACCCGAAAGACTCCATCAAAAAAACTATTAGACTTAATAAATGAATTCGGCAATGTAGCAGGATAAAAAATTAACACCAAGAAATCTATGGCATTTCTATACACCAATAGTGAACTTACAGATTGAGAGACTGAAAAAGCAATCCCATTTACCATTGCACCAAAAAAATTAAGATACCTAGGAATAAACTTAACTAAGGAGGTAAAAGACCTATACATGGAAAACTACAGGACACTGAAAAAAAGAGATAGAGGAAGACATAAACAGATGGAAGAACATACCATGTTCATGGATTGGTAGAATCAACATCATTAAAATGTCCATATTACCCAAAGCAATCTATAGATTCAATGCACTTCCCATTAAAATATCAAAGGCATATTTCACAGACCTAAAAAGAACTCTCCAAAAATTCATCTGGCATAAAAAAAGATCCTGAATAGCCGCAGCAATCCTGAGAAAGAAGAAGAAAGTAGGTGGGATCTCAATACCAGATATCAAGCTGTATTACATAGCCACTGTTCTCAAAACAGCCTGGTATTGGCCAAGAACAGACATATAGACCAATAGAATAAAATAGAGAACCCAGAAATCGACCCAAATCACTTATGCTCAATTAATATTTGACAAAGGAGGCATGAACACACAATGGAGTCAAGACAGTCTCTTCAATAAATGGTGTTGGAAAATTGGACAGATACCTGCAAAAAAAATGAAACTAGACCACCAACTTCCACCATACACAAAAATTAACTCAAAATGGATACAGGACTTAAATATAAGACATGAAACCATAAAAATACTAGAGGAATACACAGGCAGAGAAATCTCAGACATATGCTGAAGCAATTTCTTCACTGATACCACTCCTAGGGCAATGGAAACTAAAGAGAAAATAAACAAATGGGACTACATCAAAATAGAAAGCTTTTGCACAGCAAAAGAAACCATCAACAAAACAACAAGAAAGCCCACTGTATGGGAGAACATATTTGCAAATGTTATCACTGATAAAGGTTTAATCTCCAACATTTACAGGGAACTCATACAACTCAATAAAAGGAAGATAAATGATCCAATTAAAAAATGGGTACATGCTCCCCTGACATGAAATTGAATCTACCAATTTTTCACGTACAGGATGATGCTCCAAAAAATCTGTGCGAGGGAAACCAGTCTTCTTTTTTTTTAAAGTTTAATTTTCCACACTAATACACTCTGCTCATTTACACAGTGGTTCTCCAAGAGTGTTATGCAGGCTTCTATGGTTCGGCTATTTTCAGGAGACACATGTTTTTATAGAAATATTAAGGCATTACCTGCATTGACACAACATTTGCAATCCTATATAATAAAAGTCTAAAATGCTAAGTGTCCAATCTACCAGTTGGCCATTCAACCAATCAAAGCATAATATGCTAATGATATGCTAAGGCCACGCAACCGCTCGCTATGACATGCACTGACAACCAGGGCGCAGACACTAAGACCAATAGGTTACCCTGTTGCTGGGGTCCGGCTGATCGGGACTAAGGGAGACAGGCTAGACCAGGGGTGGGCAAACTTTTTGACTCGAGGGCCACAATGGGTTCTTAAACTGGACCAGAGGGCCGGAACAAAAGCATGGATGGAGTGTTTGTGTGAACTAATATAAATTCAAAGTAAACATCATTACATAAAAGGGTACGGTCTTTTTTTTTTATTTCAATAATTTTATTCATTTCAAACATTTTAACAAGAAGAATGTAAACACTAATTATTATAATTTGAAACTTCAAAAAATGGAGGAATCATAGCACAATAACATACCTTATATTGAAGATGGCAAAGGCAAAATAAAATTGCCTAACAAAGGAAAGGTACAAAAGCCTTTCAAATTAAACTTAAATATAATAAAATAATTTAAAACTAAAACAAATAGAAAAGAACAAAATGTGTAAACAGTAAATTAAACATTTTCTTTAGTGCAACTTCCAAATTATGCCCGGGACATAGATGTAGATGGCAATGCAGACTGGGTTGAAAGGTTTTTGGTCTTTAAAACATCAACTTTAGTGGGAACAGTGTTGTTGGTCTCCTTTTTAGCTAATGCTCTGATATTGTGCTCTCCAGGGGCGTGTCTCCCTACATCACCACGATAACGTGTCTACGCATTCCCAGGGTGATGTCGGGGCACGCGTCCGCGGGCATTACAAGGAGCCTCTGGAAGATTGAGAGGTTGTTCCTTCTAGGAATGGGCAGATATAAATCCGCCCACTCAGAAGAAGGAGCTGCAGCCGTGTTTCCCGATGTTGCCATGTTAACACTGCTGCTGGTGAAGGAGCGGAGGGGAGAGCAAGAGAACCCTCCACTCTTTCAGCTCCGCGGGCCGGATAGAACAGCCGAACGGGCCAGATCCGGCCCGCGGGCCGTAGTTTGCCCAAGGCTGGGCTAGAAATTCCCAGGAGCCCTCCTGCGGTCCCTCCCCGAGGTGCCAACCTCACATATCCCTCCCAGGCCCTGATCATCCACTAGTGGGGTTCCTCGGCCTGGCCTGCACCCTCTCACAATATGGGACCCCGAGGGGGGAGTCAGAGAGCTGGTTTTGGCCCGATTCCGCATGCCAGGCTGAGGGACTCGACTGGTGCATAAATTCATTCACCCGGCCTCTGGTGACTGTATAAAAGCAAGTCATTAACACGGATTTCTAAGCAAGAATCAAGGCAGGAGTACTGCGCTGTGCTAATAGTCATTCTATTCTTCACTGCCACTTGTTGAAAACAAACCTGTTTTACTTAAGCACATGTTTGATAAAGTAGTGACAGTGAATAATGTTATTAAATATTGATCCTTCTGTTTATATTCTGAGTAAGGGGAAGTATGCATTAAGCATTTCTGCATACTGGAATGTGGTTGTGTTAAGAAAAGCACTTGGAATTAGTTGTGAGCTGAATGTCCTACTGTTTCATAAAATAACATCTGTATTTGAAAGTACAACTGTCATTCTCTCAAAACTAAAAAGTGAGCCTGTTACTTCAAGGAAAACAACTTATACATTTCTTGTCAATTGCACAATTCCAGCTATCAAGCTAAAAATTAAGGTTGGGGAAATCTTGTACCTTTTTTTGAGAGTTTGACAGCTTTTCAATACTTAAAGGCTTTTCTGGGAAGACTGGTGGTGATATGATGCTAACTAAAAAAATGAGTTTTGATACTATATAAAGAAAAGTGACCCAATACTTTCCAAATGACCAATGCAAAATATTCCTACGAAATTATTTACAAATAAAAATATTCATTCAGCATACAAAATACATAGATGGGTATTAATTTAACAGAGACCTTAGTACAAGTTCAAGAATAGGATTTAAAATTCCATTGTAACTAATTTAAGAAACCAGCTCCTGTGGATTTCTGGTACAGTATCAAAGAAATCCACAATTATCTGAAGGCTTTAAAATTATGCCCTTTTCCAGCCATAAAGCCAAATGAGGCTAGGTCTTCATATTGTTAATTCAAAACAAATTACTGACATGACTGACATAATCACAAAGGATTGAAGACAGAGTGTACATGAGAATCAACTGTCTTCTATTAAACCAGAAATAAAGATTTGTCAAATGTAAATAAATGACACAATTTCCTCTCAACTTTTTTGTTGTGGTAAATAATTCTCTTTTATAAAGAATTATGTTAATGCTATGGCTCCCTATAAGGGGTGATTCTGTCCCCCAGGAAACATTCAGCCATGGTGGAGACATTTTTTGCTGTCACAATGAGGCCTGGGAAGAGGGTGCTATTGGCATATAGCAGTGGTCAGCAAACTGGGGGGCTTAATCACAAGGAACAACAACAGCCTGTAATTATTGGAATTGAGAGTCTAGGTCAGTGGTCGCCAAACTCATTAGTCAACAGAGCGGCAAACCGCGGCTCACGAGCCGCAGTTTGCCGACCACTGGCATATAGTGAGGAGAGGCCAGGGAAGCTCCTAAACATCCTGTAAAGCACAAGGCGATCTGCCACAACAAAGAAGTATCCTGCTCAAAATTTCAACAGTGCTATAAAAACCATGTTTCAACATACAAGGCACTTGTTTTAAATTCTCAATTTTAATTTATGATACAGTAAATATCAATATAGCCCACATCAACAAATCTTCTTTGGGATCCTCAATAACTTCAGCATTAAGAGCCCTAAGACAAAAATGAACGATTCACTTCAAAAAAGCACCATAGCCTATTCCAATAATGTCTATAGTTAAAACCTAACACTAACTTTATATCTTGTAAGTTTATTAGCTAGAACAAGACAGGTTTCAAAACTCACCTGTTTTTTATGTGGGAATATATTGCTAATAGGCTGTAGAGAGAAAAAGTAACAACTGATTTTATGTTGGGTCAGAAGATATTTTTTTAAAAAGGGGTTGTGGTGGGAGAAGACCTTTCCAGCTGCCCAGTGGCCATGAAGTCCTCATTCAGAACAGTATCTCATGGGCACTCTTCACCTTGTTGTAGTTCTTTGTCCTTTACCAACATTAGGAAGTCCAAATTGCTAGGGAATATTCTGTTAGAAGACATGTTTCGGGTGATTACATTTAATATATAAGTTATTATGCACTTGCCCGGTCATCTGCGCTTCTACCCATAGAACCTTTCCTCCTGTACAAGTTATATCTATTTGTGCACATGCTTCAATTTAAGCCACGCAGTAGGTTTTCCACCTGCCCACCCATATTCCGTCATTTCCCTAAAGGTAAATAAAATGCTCTCTACCAAACAGGATCATTTAAGATCACTTTTGCCTCTTGCTCCCCATTTTCCTCATTCTTAGCATTTTCATTTGCAGGTGCTTCTCCTCCATTCTCTGCCTCCTCCACAACTTCCTTCTTCTCCTTTAAGAGCTTGGTGGTAATCTCAGACCTGGTGCCCACGGCAGTGTCTGACATGGTGGGGAATGCTGGTGATCCGATGCAGCAGATTATTTTCAAAAAGCAAGAGTTGGAGGACTCTGGCGAAGAAGCTGTGGGAGTCCGTAGTGGCAGAGGAGGCATGCGGCAGTGGTGGCTGCAGCAAGCAGAGAGGCAGCCACAGGAATGCAAAGATGGCTTTTCAGAGCAGCCAGTCTGATTGATACCAGTTTCTTAACCTGAGCACTGAAAAGGACAATCAAGTAAAATCACATATGGGTAGGATGCTTTTAGCACAGTGGTCGGCAAACTCATTAGTCAACAGAGCCAAATATTAACAGTACAACGATTGAAATTTCTTTTGAGAGCCAAATTTTTTAAACTTAAACTTCTTCTAATGCCACTTCTTCAAAATAGACTTGCCCAGGCCGTGGTATTTTGTGGAAGAGCCACACTCAAGGGGCCAAAGAGCTGCATGTGGCTCGCAAGCCGCAGTTTGCCGACCATTGTTTTAGCATAAGGGTTCTGTCACTGAGCCCTGGGCAACTTATTGGTACTCACCATTGCAGAGCGATTCTGAGATTAGACTGACAAAAAGTGTTGTCTAAAAATATTGTTGAGCAAAAGCTATACTTTTCCCTAAGGTGACCGACCGGGAGAACCTGAAAGGGAAGGGGAATAAAAGAAAATATCACAGTAAGTTAAACCTATAACAGCATATTTTTGCTTGGTTACAGTGTCAAACAATGAAGCATTACAGTTGTTCTCATACTCTATGAACTGCTTATTGTGATATCGTGCAGTTGTATGGTAAACCCCTTAGATGCTCTAACTTCCAACCATGAGATTTGAGGAAGGGATTACAAAATGCTGCCCTGGATATACTACCTATAATCCAACTTTGCAAACACCTAAGATAAATTCCCTTTATATTAATATAAAACATTTAAAAGAAGATTTCAATGTTTTTTCCTTAATAAATGAAAACAATTAAGATTTTTATTTCTATTCTTTATTTTCTGCATTAAAACATAGTGCCTTCTATCATATGAAAGCAGGTGCATTTTATTAAAGTCCATGAAAGCCAATAAGAAATATCAGTTCAGGAGGCAGTGTGACAAAACACATGTATCTGAGGCAGAGGTGTGTGTGTGCTGGGCCTGGCCTGCGGCTCACAAGTTAGGGGACCAGAGGTCTCTCTGGGCCTCAGTTTCCTTACCTAGAGGATTCAAGAGTATTGTTTTAAGATTCTCTCACTTCGGGTGGTGGAATAAGGGCTTGCTACACAGACACACTCCCAGGACCAAACTGGAATTACAGCTAAAATAATAAATAAATAAATAAATAAATAAATAAATAAATAAATAAATAAATAACCCATCCTGAATAACCAACTGAAGACTAGCTGCAGAGAACCCTGATAACCAAGGATGGAAAGGGAAAACCACATAGACCAGGGGTCCTCAAACTACGACCCGCGGGCCACATGCAGCCCGCCGAGGACATTTATCCGGCCCGCCGGGTGTTTTTGCCACCACTGCCTGTCCTGCTTAGCAGCCGACTCGTCCCGGGCCCGCAGTGTGCATGTGTGGAATGTGCGCCGCACTCTCCGACTCCCCTCCTTCTCTCTGTCTCTCGACTCCTCCTCTCAGTCTCGGGTGTGATCAGACTAGTCACGAGCTTGCCTGTGCAGAGCCTGCTGCTGCCTGAGGACCGAGGTAAGAACAAGTTAGGATTTTTTTTTTTTTTTTGAAGTTAGGAGGTCTATTTTTTTTCTTTTTATTTTGCAGTTAGTAGGGCCTTTTTTTTTGTAGTTAAGGGGGGCCTTTTTTTTCTGAAGTTAGGCGGTCTTTTTTTTGCAGATAGGGGGCGCCTTTTTTGAAGTTAGGAGAGCCTTTCTTTTTTTTAAGTTGGTTAGTTGGTTGGGGGTGGTTTTTAGGGGGATTGCATCACAGTGATAACGCAAATAGTCAGCGCTCAGTGCTAATGCAAACTGTCAGTGCTCAGAGGTAATGCAAATAGTCAGTGCTCAGTGGTAATGATAATTGTAAGTACTCAGTGTTAATGCAAATGGTCAGCACTCAGTATTAATGCAAATTGTCAGCGGTCAGTGTTATCACAAATGGTCAGCGGTCAGTGTTAATGCAAATGGTCAGTGCTCAGTGTTATCGCATGGGGGCCCCAAACTGGTAATCTGCCTAGGGCCCCATGGGAACTTAATCCGGCTCTGCAGACAGCCGAGGAGTAGGAAACCCAATTTAATTGACAGTAAGTGCACTTATATTTTGATTGCTATTCAGTAATGGCAACCATCTTTGGCAGCACTTATGTCTGTGAACAGACTTTTTCCAGAATGAAACATCTGAAATCTCCAACCAGATCTAGACTAACTGATGAACACTTGCATCACTTGTTACGACTAGCAGTGACAAATATGGAACTGGACATTGACCATCTCATTAGCCAAAAGCAGGCCCATAGTTCCCATTGAAATACTGGTAACTTTGTTGATTTAACTTTACTTGTTCTTCATTTTAAATATTGTATTTGTTCCCGTTTTGTTTTTTTACTTCTAAATAAGATATGTGCAGTGTGCATAGGAATTTGTTCATAGTTTTTTTTTTTTTAAACTATAGTCCGGCCCTCCAACGGTCTGAGGGACAGTGAACTGGCCCGCTGTTTAAAAAGTTTGAGGACCCCTGACATAGACACTGGTATGAAGGGCAGAGACATGAAAGGGCTGAACCAGCTCCCACAGATAGCAGCTAAAGTTCCAGAAAGGTAACTCTGTTATGGGTGGGTTGCCACTGAGAACTCGGTCTAAACCCCAAGCTGGGCCCCCCAGTAGAGAGCACCAGAACTGAGAAAGGTGCCCACAAAACATCTGGCTGTGATAGGCAGCAGGGTTGCTATCTGCCAGGGGGAGATGGCTGGAAATGTAAGCACCCTCGAAAAGGGCCAACGCACAAAATTTCTAGGGCAGCCACTCACCTTGGGCTCCAGCAGAGGGAGGGCAAAGTGGACTGGAGCTGTGTGAGCAGAAGCCCTAGTTGGGGGCTCTCTGGTTAGAGCTCGGAAGGCAGGTACCCTGGTTTCCTATGCTGAGTCATACTGCACTCATACTGCAGAGGACATCTTTCTCAGGCCGACCTTTGCTTTCCAGGTATTTTTTGCCTGGGGAGCAGAGGATTGTCCCACCCTATTGGAAAATCCCTTGACTCAAGCTATAGAGTTTCTGAGGTCCATTAAGAGACTGAGACTAACAATTAGCCTCCAGGCATAAGTAATTGCCCCACCTTGTTGGAAAACCTCTCACAACACCTGTGATGACTCTTTGAGCCTCCTCAGACTGAATCCAATCAGCCCCCAGGCAGAGGCAGGTCTCTGGAGGCTTTGAGTCTTGGCCTGATCTAATAAGTTAGAAACAACGGTTGACACTGTCCTGTGCTACAGATTGGGAGGCATAGCAAATCTACTTAATACACAGACACAAACCCAAACAGGCAGCTAAAATGGGAGACAAAGAAGCAACCCCCCAAAAAAAGAACGAGAGAATTCTCCAGAAGAAGAGCTAAAATAAATAAAGAGAAGAAATTTATCAGACACAAGAGTTTAGAACAATGATGGCAAAGATGCTCAACAGCATGAAACAAGATATAGTAACTGTGAAAATTGACATATTCCTAGAAAAATATAATCCTCCAAAACTGTATCAGGAAGAATAAAAATATCTGAATAGATTGATAACTACTGATGAAATTGAAGCATTAATTTAAAAAAAACTTCCAGCAAATAAAAGCCCTGGTCAGGATGGCTTCACAGGAGAGTTTTACCAAACATTCAAAGAAAAAATTAACCAATCCTCCTCAGACTATTCCAAAAAATTCAACAAAAAATTCATACTCAATGGGTAAAAACTAAAACCATTTACCTTAAGAACAGGAACAAGACAGTGATGCCCACTCTCACCATTCCTGTTGATATAGTACTGGAAGTACTAGCCATAGCAATCAGAAAAGAAGAAGAAATAAAAGGCATCCAAATTGGAAAGGAAGAAATAAAACTGTCATTATTCTCAGATGACATGATATTGTACATAGAAATATGTTGTTCATTATACTCCACAAATGAGTGAGATCATGTGATATTTACCTTTCTCTGACTGGCTTATTTCGCTTAGCATAATGCTCTCCAGTTCCAGGCATGCTGCTGCAAATGGTAAGAATTCCTTCTTTTTTTACAGCAGTGTATTATTCCATTGTGTAGATGTACCACTGCTTTCTAAGTCACTCATCTGCTGATGGGCATTTAGGCTATTTCCAAATCTTAGCTATGGTGAATTGTGCTGCTGTGAACACAGGGGTGCATATAAACTTTCTGATTGGTGTTTCTGTTTTCTTGGGATACATTCCTAGAAGTGGGATTACTGGGTCAATAGGAGTTCCATTTTTAACTTTTTGAGGAAACTCCATACTGTTTTCCATAGTGGCTGCACCAGTCTGCATTCCCACCAGCAGTGAAGAAGGGTTCCTTTTCCTCCACATCCTCTCCAGCATTTGTCATTTGATTTGTTGATGATAGCCATTCTGACAGGTGTGAGATGGTACCTCATTGTCGTTTTGATTTGCATCTTCTGGATTATTAGTAACTTTGAGCATGTTTTCATATGTCTCTTGGCCTTCTGTATGTCCTCTTGCAAAAAGTGCCTATGTATGTCCTTTGCCCATTTTTTGGTTGGATTGTTTATATTCCCTTTGTTAAGTTGTATGAGTTCCCTGTAAATGTTGGATATTAAACCCTTATTGGAGATAACATTAACAAATATGTTCTCTCATGCAGTGGGCTTTCTTGTTGTCTTGTTGATGGTTTCTTTTGCTGTGCAGAAACTTTTTATTTTGATGTAGTCCTATTTGTTTATTTTCTCCTTAGTTTCCATTGCCCTAGGAGCTGTACCGGTAAAGATATTGCTACAACATATGTCTGTTATTTTGCAAGGAAGAGGCAGAAAGAGATATCGAGGCACAAAACCCACATAATGTGCTCAGGAGACAGGAGTTTAGGAAGAGGGGCAAGAGTGGTGCAGCTAAGAGCGAAAATGGTCACAAGGCCTCGTGTAGAAGGCTTTGCATCCATGCTAGGCACTGTGTGCTTTATTTAGCAGCAATGAAGGGTTTAACCAGGAAGAGAGACAAGCTTATTTGCATTTCAGAAAGGTCTCTGACATGCGTTGCTATACTGGACACAGCAATCCTGGTATTCATTACTCAAATGCCAACCATTTGAATGGGCTCTGGGAAGGCTCACACTGCATCTGTGAGAAGTGCCACACGGCAGCGCACTCTTATCAGAGAGTGTGGTCCAAGCCAGTGAGGCTGGTATATGCTGTGGTCCCTGGGGAACAGGGCCTCCTCCTCATCTTCAGCTCCATCTACAGCCAATAACTTCAATGGCAACTAGGGTGGTTACTAAGTGCACCACACAGAAACTGCTCCCTATTCCTGCTCCAACACCAATGGCTTCATTACACAAGGGTATAGTCCAATCAGCTCACCCAGCCTCTAGGCCCTGCCTAACTCTTCCTTTCTCTCCGGCTCTTCTCACTATGTTGCAGCCACAGGAGCCTCCCTGCTTCTGTCTGGTGTGCCACACTCAGCCCCAGGGCCTTTGCACCTGCCCTTCCCCTTGCCTGGAGCATTCTGCCCCTCCTTCTCACAGCACTGGTTCCTTCCAATCCTTCAGGGCTCAGCTTCATCACTTCCACAAAGAGGTCCTCCCTCATTCAGGCAAGTCACTCTGTTATTCTTTATCATAAACCTGTTAATTTTCCTCTGGGCTCCTTTGACAATCTGTAATCATTTCACCTGTTACTGTGTTTAACCATTTCTTGCCCATCTCCCCTAAAACACTGTAGGCACTATGAAGGCAGGGATATGGACTATCTTGTTCACCTTCAAGTCACTTATACTTAGAACTTACCCTGGCACATAACAAGCATTTGATAATTATTTGTTGATTAAATGAATGATGCAAAAATAATATCCAGGGTGGAGAACTGCTGAGAATACCTCATTGTAATTATTGCCTCAATGTTCATTACTAGACATACCCAAGATACAGGAAAATGAGAGAGGGAGTGATATAATACCTTACAATGTTATCATCCTATATAATAAAGAGGTAATGTGCAAATTGACCCTCACACCCTCGCACAAGATGGCCGCCCCCATGTGGTCAAAGATGGCCACCCCCATGTGGTCACAAGATGGCCGCCACAAGATGGTCAGCAGGGAAGGGCAGTTTGGGGGTGACCAGGCCTGCAGGGAAGGGCAGTTAGGGGCAACCAGGCCAGCAGGGAGGGCAGTTAGGGGCAACCAGGCCAGCAGGGGAGGGCACTTGGGGGCAATTGGGCCAGCAGGGGAGCAGTTAGGCATCGATCAGGCTGGCAGAAGAGTGGTTAGGGGGTGATCAGGCTGGCAGGCAGGCAAGGATGTCTGACTGCCGGTTTGGGATCGGGCCTAAACCGGCAGTCGGACATCCTCCAAGGGGTCCCAGATTGGAGAAGGTGCAGGCTGGGCTGAGGGACACCCCCTCCACACAAACAGTGCACCGGGCTTCTAGTTTCATTATAATCACCTTTAGAATGAAAGTGGTGAGAATTCCTGCCTCCCAAGTTGATTGTTAGATTTAAAATAGAAAGGACTGTAGAGGTAGCACAGGCAGGGACATTTTGAAGCTTAGCATCTTGCCCAGGCAGGGGAGGAGGGTCACTGTACTCAAACTTTCACCTTGTTGTCAATCTTCCTCTTGTTCTCTGTAATCACATTGTCCAATACAACCCAAATTAGAAAGATATGAGGAAACTTGTTACTACATAGTTTTTCTTCAAAGCTTGATTCATTATTGCTTTATTTATCCAAAGCCCATAACTTGCTCTACTAACAAGGCAAAAGATGTCCAAATGACTAGCAACCCATTTCCCACTTTTATTTTATAAATAAACTAGAGGCCCGGTGCATGAAAATTCATGCAGTCGGGGGGTGGGGGTTTTCCTCAGCCTGGCCTGTGCCCTCTCGCAGTCTGGGACCCCTCGGGGGATGTCCTACCTGCCAGCTTAGGCCTGCTACCCGGGGATCTGGCCTAAGCTGGCAGTCAGACTGGCAGTCTGGGAACCCTTGGAGGATGTCCTAAGCCGCAGTTGGACATCCTTAGCACTCTGGAGGAGACAGGAGAGGCTCCTGCCACCATTGCTGTGCTCACAGTCAGCCCAACTTGTGGCTGAGGGGAGCTCTCCCTGTGGGAGCACACTGACCACCAGGGGGCAACTCCTGCATTGAGCGTCTGCCCCCTGGTGGTCAGAGTGCATCATAGTGACAGGTCATTCCCAGTGGTTCTGCCATTAGGGTCAATTTGCCTATTACCCTTTTATTATATAGGAAGGTGCACCTTTTACTTATTTTTTTTACTAGTGGCCCGGTGCACGAAATTCATGCATGGGGGGGAGGGATGTCCTACAGCCCAGCCTGCACACTCTCCAATCTGGGACCCCACGAAGGATGTCCTACTGCCGGTTTACAGGGATCGGGCCTCAACCGGCGGTCGGACATCTCTCTTGCAATCCGGGACTGCTGGCTCCTAATTGCTCACCAGCCTGCCTGCCTGCCTGATTGCCCCTAACCATTCTGCCTGCTGGCCTGCTTACCCCCAAATGTCCCCCCCGCCAGCCTGATCACCCCCAACTGTCCCCCGTGCCAGTGTGCTTGCTCCCAACTGCCTCCCTGCCAGCCTGCTCACCCCCCCAACTGGCCTCCTGCTGGCCTGCTCACTCCAAACTGCCCCCCTGCTATCCTGATCACCTCCAACTGACCCCCACTGACGTCCTGCTCACCCCCAACTGGCCCCCCTGCTGGTCTGCTTACCCCCAACAGCCCCGCCCCCCACCTGATCACTCACAACTGCCGTCCCATCCTGACCTGATCAGCCACAACTGCCCTCCCCCCTTGGCCTCTAACTGCCTCTACCTCGGCCCTGCCACCATGGCTTTGTCCAAAAGAACATCCAGAAGGTCTCCTGGAAGGTCTCCCAGTCTAATTAGCATATTACCCTTTTTTATTATTAATTTCTTTATTGATTAAGGTATCACATATTTGTCCTCATCCACCCATTCCCATCCCAAACCCCTCCCCACGCATGCTCCCACCCCCCTGTTGTCCGTGACCACTGGTTAGGCTTATATGCATGCATGCAAGTCCTTTGGTTGATCTCTCCTTCTTACCCACACCCTCCCCTACCTTCCCTCTGAGGTTTGACAGTCGAATTGATGCTTCCCTGTCTCCAGGTCTGTTTTTGTTCATCAGTTTATGTTGTTCATTATTTCCCCTAGATGAGTGAGAACATGTAATACTAGAAATACACTTATAAGAACCGAAAATGAGACAAGCAATAATGGTTATGCTGAGAGGCAAATGAATCAGTCTGTAGTGAGTTTCTTTCTGGGCCAACAGTTCTTTTGAGTACCAATTTCAATGTCAAACGGTTCCTTATGTGTACATGTCAACAATGATATTTCAGTTCTGGATGGTGGACAAATGGTGGTAATGCAGGTCCGACCCTCTCTGGTTTGGTCCTAGGCAACCTGCCACGACGCACAGCTGCTGACTGCTAGTATGGCAAGGCGTCGTAAGCGTCTTCCTTCTCTGGACTGTTACTCTTCTGTATTCATGGCTGGAGCAGTCCTGTCAATTCCTCTCTGTTGCAGGAATCCACATATCTTGGAATTGTTTTATGAAAATATACAAACATATTCTCGACCAAAAGTTAATAAAGGAATCTTTTCTATAAATTTGACTTGGGATCCTTTTTCATTTTTTGCCCAAACGATTTTCCTTTGGCTTGTTTTGACACCATGTGTGTTTTTCTTGGGTGTCTTGCTGTTAGCATTACAAATGAAAGTTATTTTCTAAAGTAAAAATTTTCTAGATGTAATTATGCTAAGTGAAATAAGCCAGGCAGAGAAAGATAAATATCACATGATCTCACTCATTTGTGGAATATAATGAACAGCATAGACTGATGAACAAGAACAGATCCAGAGACTGAGAAATGTCGATCAGAACCTCAAACCTCAGGGAAGGAGGGGGTCGGTGGGAGTAAGGGGGCGAGATCAACCAAGGGACTTGCATGCATATGAGCCTAATCAATGGACGCAGACAACAGGGGGGTGGGGCATGAGTGGGGGGTGGAAGGTAATGGGGGAATAAGGACACATATGTAAAAAAATAATAATAAAAATAAAAGAAAAATAGAAAAGAAATTGTAAGGTAACCAGAACCTCAAGAACGCCTGAGAACATCTTTCTTGCCATGCTAGCAGTCATCAGCTGTACGGTAATATTACCTGGGGCAAATGGGGAAGTATTTTGGACTTACGTTCCTGACCCTTCATGGGTAAGAGCCCTTACATGGGATGATCCCCTGCCTAATGTAGTCACCAATAATACCAAACACCTTGGTCATCCAGGAGGACCATGGGTGGGGCAAGGAAGTATAATTACACAGTGGTCGCCACCCAGCTTCCCTTTTGTATGACACAAAATCAAACCACTGCTCCTTTGTGTGTAAAATTAAAGAGTGTTTTCTGGCTTGCGTGGACACCAAAGGAAGGGACTATCACTACTTGCTCCTGGGTGAAGTGCAGAAAATGTGACTAAGACCTTGTCTATACAAAAAGAAATTGACAACCAGTTTGAAATGGAACTGCCATGGCCTAGAGTAAAGAATATCCTTACATGATATTATTCTACAATGTCATTATAATTTTTCCCAGATTTGTATTACCCCCATTAACTATAATAGTACCTCACACACTTGGGAATCAATAAAAAATCATCTTTTTGGTGCTTGGAGACAAAGGTAATACATCTCTTGATATTTTAGAATTCCAACAGCATAATGTACAATTATCCTAAACAAACTTACAAATTAATTTTTTGCATGTCTGGCAGCAATTTAAAAAGGACATAAAAGGATTTAATCCCTTCCACTGTGTAGAGGGCCCCCTGGGAAGGCACCTGAGCATTCTATATTGGCCCCTCTTGCCCTTTTGGCCAAGAGGGACCCTCTTCTCACAATCCAATTGCCCACAGCTGTTGCCTGTGCTTTCTGTTCATGCTGAGGTTGAAGCTTTGTGGTGGCTGGTACCATGGATCTGTCTCTCACCCAGTGGGGTGAGCTGGGCCCTCCCTGGAGAAGAAACCTGAGTTCCCCAAGATATGTGATCAGTGCTGAGGCCCCGCCAGCAGGCCAGCGGATCCCAAGGCAGGTACTGGGCGTGGAGGCCACGGGGGCATAGGCTACCAAGGAGACAGAACTGAACCTCACATCACCCTGCTTGGCCCCGGAGGATGGCTGGTAGCCAGAGACGGGTAAGATTCCTCAGGGAAGGAACAACCTAAGACAGGCACAGTCGCAGAGGGGCCATCAGGAGAGAACTTGGAGGTCAACAGAGGTGGGGCACAGGCCCTCACCCCCCCCCAACTTGGCAGGAGCCTGAACCCTCACCCCTTCTGAGGGAGGTCTCCTGCCCCCATGGCTGCTTCACTTCCCATGCCCAGCTCCGATTGGGACACAGGTGACAGACAGTGACTTGGCCCACCTCAAATCAGGACCCAGGTAACAGACAGAGACTTGGCCGACAGCAGCTGCCCTCTCACTGCAACAAGACTTGTTTGAGTTGTCTTGTACCCATGGTGTGGGGAAGTGGGTTTTTGATATCTAAATCCAGCCTAGCACCAGGAATGCTCAGGGCCTACTCAAGAAGGCAAATAATCCTTTCCACTAATATTTACAGGGTAAAATAAGATTGTTGTTAGAGTATTAAATTTGACAGTAAAATAGTAGTCAAGTTCTCAGACTAATTTAATTTGGCTAAGTGAAATAAGCGAATATCCTAGAAAAATTAATGGTACTGGACAAAAAGCTGTTCCTAAAGTGTTAACTAAAATGTTTATTGGTAGTTCATCTCATGGTAAAATTGCATAACATGTAATGAACCTAAAGCAGTCATATTTTAGCGCAAAAATTAAAATTTAAAAGCTATTAAGACTACATTATGATATATATTGAGAGGAGAAACCAAGATGGCGGCATAGGTAAACACCTAAACTGCTGCCTCGCACAACAATTTCAAAACTACAACTAAAAGACAGAACGGACACCATCC
This sequence comes from Plecotus auritus, assembly GCF_963455305.1. NCBI lineage: Eukaryota > Metazoa > Chordata > Mammalia > Chiroptera > Vespertilionidae > Plecotus > Plecotus auritus. Next base: position 149,838,960 of record NC_137770.1, read on the forward strand.
AGAACCACAGGAAAGCAGGCTGAGTGAAAATTCTACAACTAGAAGGAAGGAGAAAAGCTCACAGAGAATTGGAGGTACGGCAAAGGGGCTTTGTGCGCGCAGAGAGGAAGGGCGGCTGAGAGCCTGGCTGACTTTCTCTGGCGGAAGGGGGAAGGAAGCCTCTGACCGCACTGAACCCCAGTTCTGACTGCACTGAACCCCAGTTCCGGGCGAACCCCTGGGGACCCACGCTCTTACGGGGGGAGTCTGGACTCTCGGGCGGAGACTCGAGCTGGGAAAGGCAGAAGTCTGAAGGCGCACGCGGGCCAGTGCGCACAAAGGCTGCGGGGGTTGCCACAGGCTTTCCCTAGTGGAGGGGAGTCAGAGGATTCTGACTGCACTGAGCCCCAGTTCTGACTGCAGTGAACCCCAGTTCCAGGCGAGCCCCTGGGGACCCACGCTCTTGTGGGGGGAGTCTGGACTCTCGGGCAGAGACTCGGGAGCCGGGGAAAGCGGAGGACTGAAAGCGCGCCCGCGCCGGTGCGCACAAGGGCTGCGGAGGTTGCCGCGGGCTTTCCCTGGTGGAGGGGAGTCAGAGGCTCCTGACGGCACTGTGCCCCAGTTCTGACTGCAGTGAACCCCGGTTCCAGGCGAGCCCCTGGGGACCCACGCTCTTGTGGGGGGAGCCTGGACTCTCGGGCGGAGACTCGGGAGCCGGGGAAGGCGGAGGACTGAAAGCACACATGCGCGCAGGGGCGGGGCTGACAGGAAGCCAAGACTGAGGCTCCACCCCATCCAAGCTGAGCACAGAGGCTATTGCAATTTGGCAAGTCTAATCCTATAGGGCTGTCTCCAGCACCGGGCTTCTCCCAGCATAGACACAGCTGATCCTTACAGCCAACTGGCCCAGAGGTCAATTCTTCCCAGTGATACCAACAACAATAAAGACTTAATTACAACAAGGCTGTACACACAGTCCACAAAGGGGTGCACCAAGAGTGTCCACCTCAGGTTAACTGGGGAAGCAGACCCACTGGGCCATATTGGAAACCTAGCACAAATATCTACCTTACCAACTCAGGGAATCAGTGAAAATGCGGGGTCAAAGAATCAGATCACAAACGAAAGAAATGGAGGAAAACAAACGACTGGATATAGAATTCAAAACCACAGTTATAAGACTTTTTAAGAATATCCTAGAAAAGGCCGATAAATATAACGAGACCCTTGAAGATATGAAAAAGGACCAACTAGAAATTAAACATACACTGACTGAAATAAAAAATATTATACAGAGACCCAGAAACAGAATAGAGGAACCCAAGAATCAAGTCAAAGAATTGAAATACAAAGAAGCAAAAAACACTCAACCGAAAAAGCAAAAAGAAAAAAAAAAAATCCAAAAAGTTGAAGATAATGTAAGAAGACTCTGGGACAACTTCAAGCGTACCAACATCAGAATTATGGGGGTGCCAGAAGAAGAGAGAGAGCAAGATACTGAAAACCTATTTGAAGAAATAATGACTGAAAACTTCCCCCACCTGGTGAAAGAAATAGACTTACAAGTCCAGGAAGCCCACAGAACCCCAAACAAAAGGAATCCAAAGAGGACCACACCAAGACACATCATAATTAAAATGCCAAGAGCAAAAGACAAAGAGAGAATATTAAAAGCAGCAAGAGAAAAACAGTTAATTACCTACAAGGGAGCACCCATACGATTGTCAGCTGATTTCTCAACAGAAACTACGCAGGCCAGACGGGAGTGGCATGAAATATTCAAAGTGATGAATAGCAAGAACCTACAACCAAGATTACTCTACCCAGCAAAGCTATCATTCAGAATTGAAGGGCAGATAAAGAGCTTTACAGATAAGAAAAAGCTGAAGGAGTACATCACCACCAAACCAGTATTATATGAAATGCTGAAAGGTATTCTTAAAGAAGAGGAAGAAGAAAAAAGTAAAGAGAAAAATTATGAACAACAAATACATATCTATCAACAAGCGAACCTAAAAATCAAGTGAATTAAAAACCTGAGGAGCAGAATAATCTGGTGAATATAATAGAATCAGGGGCATAGAAAGGGAGTGGACTGATAATTCTCAGGGGGAAAGGGGTATGGGGGGTTCATGAAGAGAATGGACAAAAATCATACACCTATGGATGAGGACAGTGCGGGGGAGGTAAGGGCAGAAGGTGGGGTGGGAAAGGGGTGGAGGGGAGCTATGGGGGGAAAAAGGAGAAATAATTGTAATAATCTGAATAAAGATTTATTTAAAAAAAATTATATAAAAAAAAAAGACTACATTATAAAATTTCCAAAAGCCTCCTAATATTTAAATCAAAAAAGGGGGGATAGTAGAAGCATATTACCCTTTTATTAGTATAGATAGAGGCCTGGTGCATGGGTGAGTGCCAGCTGGTTTGCCCTGAAGGGTGATGCCTATCAGGGTGGGAGTTCCCTTGAGGTGTGGGGTGGCTTGGGTGAGCGGCTTAGGGCTGTTTTCAGGCTGGCCAAGCCCCCCAGCGGGGACCCTCACCCCATGGGAGTGTGGCCAGCCTGGGTGAGGAGCTGAGGACTGTTTTCAGGCTGGCCATGCCCCCCGGTGATCCAGGCTCCCAGACCCTCCTTTTTTTTGTTTCAGCACCTCCTTGAGCGGAGGTCAGGGCTGGCTGGAAGCAGGTATCTGGGATTTATTTATCTTCTATAATTGAAACTTTGTAGCCTTAAGCGAGGCCAGGGCCGGCCAGGGCAGGCAGGCGGGAAGCTTGGCTTTCTCCATCACGGGGGGCAACCCAAGCCTCCTGCTCGCTCCAGCTCCATGGCTGCTGCCATCTTTGTTGGGTTAATTTGCATACTCGCTCCTGATTGGCTGGTGGGTGTGGCTGGTGGGTGTAGCAGAGTTATGGTCAATTTGCATGTTTCTCTTTTATTAGTGTAGATTGGTTGTTTTTTCTTTCTTTTTATTTTTTTTCACTAAATTTTATTGGGGTGATATTAGTTAACATGAACATATAGGTTTAACGTGTGGATTACTAAGTCGGTGCACCTTTTAGTAATGACCAGTCAAGAACTCACCGTCAGCTGGTGCAGGAAAGGCTTTTCTCCAGGAGCAAGTGGGAGGTACTGCTTTTGAACATCAGTCTCGGTTCAAGTTTTACAGACCCTCAATGCCAAATCTTCTAACCAGAGATGTCCTCACAAGTTCCTATAGGTAAAACCATTTTGGAAAGCAGTGAACTCCTGCATTTTCCATTCTAACTTAAGCCATAATGCCCAGACGCAGCCAGGCAGACCAAGAGATGACCAAAGAACCCAGACCGCCTCTGCAAAGTCAGAAGCACTGCTTGGAGTTCACTAAAACGGGTCCCGTCAGCATTAATGTGCTAGAAAATTATTTCCTTGTTGGAACCTCAGCTTCCTCATCTATAAGCTGAGGCCATTGGAATGGGTTTCCTATATATCTCTTTCAGAACTAATTCCAGTGTCCTGTATTGAACATTTATCCAAGTGAAAGCACTGTGTCTGAAGGTTCTCCTAGGCCTTCTGTTTTATTAACATTGTAGATTGTATTTTAAGAAAAGAATGTCTCTAGTTTGCCTGGGGCCTGTGGACAGCCATGGACAGTGGGGGAGAATGTGTTAGGGTTGGGGGAGGCCAGGTTCTGGTCCAGTGGTCTAGCTACAGCAAGTAACCAGTGGTGTGGCTTGATTAATCGCTTTGCTGGTCTGAGTGCCATTTTCCTTCACTGTAAAATAAGTCATGGGACACAAAGGATCGATAACTTTAGTTGCCCCTAGACAGAGATTTGTTAGCTGGAGACCGGTTTTAGGTTTCCACTGTACCCTTATACCTTTTGTACCCTGTGAGTTTTACACGCACACTTGTACCACCTTTTCATTAAGCAAATACATGTTTAAAAATCTGTAACCTAGAGAGTTGACATACTTCCTTCCATAAGCAAAACCTGCTGTTGTATTCCTAGCCCACAATCTATATGCTTTGGAGGGTTTATAGTGCCCCCTTCATTTATCACCATCATGATTTTATGAACAAAACTTGAATCTGGCTCTACAGAAAACTAAGTAAAATGACAAAGAAAGCATCCCATTCTGATGTAGGTCGTTAATAGGTGTGAGGAGGCCCAAAGCTGTTCCCCAGCTTGGAGCACCCATTCCACAGCTGGCAGCACAAAGCATGTGACACTGCCATGCAACCGCGCCTTCTTAATTGGGAGTGGTCTCACAGGGGCAGCCAACATGTGCCTGGTGAAGGAATGCTGCCGCCACCAAGATAGCCAGGCTGCCAGACGGAATTTTCACTGTCATCGCATGGAAATTGGTTTAGTTAATATAATAAATTCCATCCCCAATTTCATTTAATTGGAAATGCCTACTATTTGGAACCTGTGCACTAATGCCTGGTGATTTCCCACAGGGGTTTGAGCTGCATATTGTGGAAAAATGTAAGATATGTATGTGTCATATATATATGACAGATGGGTATGTATGAGTTAGTGTATGGAGAATAGAGGATACAAAATCATGAAAGTTGGCAGCAACATCTCAGAAGCAAAAGATTTGCAAAAGATTCTATCTAGATTATAATTTCCCAAATCTATCAGAGTAAATTTCCAAAAACATGACAGGAAGATGGCTCCTTCACCGTAGGCTGTTTTATGTGACTCCTTTTGACCCCTAACCTCGGAGCATCCTCTGTGTGTATATCTTTGAGATTTGAAACCTGAGTGCCAGAGGCATGATGGTTGTTCACAATTGGCAATAGCAAAGGGATGTGCAGGATTCCAGGGATAAGTTTTTGTTTTGTTTTTATTGATTTTTAGAGAGAGCGGAGGGGAGAGGGATAGAGAGATAGAAACATTGATGAGAGAGGAACATCACTGATCAGCTGCCTCCTACATGTCCTACACTGGGGACTGTGTCCACAACCCAAGCATGTGCCTCAACCAGAATCAAAGAGACGACCTCCTAGTTCCTGGGACGATGTTCAACCACTGAGCTACACTGGCAGGACAAAGTTTTGTTTTATTACTTGATGTAGGCAGGAAGAAACCGTCTCAGAGAGGTTGGGCACTCCCCTGTGGTCACACAGCCAGCAGGGGGCAAGCAGGAACTACAATGCTTTAAATACGTTTGATGGCTCCCAATAGCTTCCCATTTCTGGTAGGTGAACATGTGACCTTTCCAGGACGGGAAGAGAAGTTGGGCAGCTGTTAAAGGTAGGGTCTTCCCCAAAGAAGCGACCATAGAAACAGCGTGCAGTGGAGGGTTTATCCGGCCGTTCATGGTTTCTGAACTGTGTCATCTGAATCTTTACCCTTTTTTACAAGTATGAGATTCAGAGAAGGACTGTCGCTGTAGACCCTGCTCTCCGAATGCACCAGCAAGGCAATCATTTTGCAGCGCTGGAAGCTGTACTTACAGCTCTGTGATTTATCCTATCTTTGACCCACCAAGGACTGTGAGGTGTGCCAGATGTTCTGCAGAGCCCGACACAGGGGCTGCTCTTCCGTGGGAATGGCTAAGCTGCTCTGATTATTTCAATGAACCTCTTGAGTGAAATAATCACCTTCTCAAAACAGACACAGGATGGGAAGAAGGGATACTGCCATCCAGGTAAGGACCCTGTCTGGGCCCAGGCCAGGTGTGTTGAAGGCATGCTCAGTGAGCACAGTGATATCCTGGGCCCTGCGAGGACCCGGGTGGGTTTGACACTGCAGTTCCTGGTGCAGCAGGATAAAGAGGTGGGGCAAATAGCCATACGCAGGTCGTGGGCAGTGCCTATCCCAGAAGTGAGGATGTCCTAATGCTAACCTGTCCTGACTGTTCTGGGTGGCAGGCCTAACCCAGTTACAGACCTACTGTGTATCTGTGTGCACCTATGGAGGCACTGTGAAGGTGGGAACAGGTCGAGAAGTGGGTCTGTGGGCAGGAGGGAGAAGCTGGGGCAGGAGGGAGAAGCTGGGGCAGGTGGGAGAAGCTGGGGCAGGTGGGAGAAGCTGGGGCAGGAGGGAAAAGCTGGGGCAGGAAGGAGAAGCTGGAGGAGGGAGGCCTGGGCCACCACACACCCTACCCCCCCCCCCCAGCAGAATCCAGTTTCCTCCGGGGAACAGGACTGCACACTGGGGCTGGAAAGGAAAGGTGGCCTCTGAGAGAACAGAGCACACCCATGCCCAGGTGCCCCACTTGCCCAGGTCCACTGAGCCAGTGCACCCACAGATGCAGGTCCCATGGCCTCCCCCGGGCCCGGTAGCAGGTCCACCACCTGGTGCCTCAGCGCCCAAGACAAGTGGTGCAGGACCAGCCTCCCCTCCCCAGCACACCCGACCCGCACAGACATCACTCCTGTGGACAGACAGCTTCACTCCCGGGGGCAACCGAGCCAGGGCTTCTGACAAACGGGAGAAAGAAACTCACAGGGGAGCCTGGAGTGAGATCCTAGTCCCTCCACCCGCACTGGTGGTTGGAGCTCCCCTGGGGCTCTGCTTACCTGCAGGTCCCCGCAGGGCAGGGTGGTCACAGCCACACCCAGGAGCCTTCGGCCTGGAGCAAAGGGAGCATAGGGACAACAGGGCTTCACCACGTGCACCAGCCTCCCTGACCAAAGCGCTCCACTCCCGCAGCTCCCGCCCAGGAGGTCAAGAGCATGCGCCCAGGGCATCAGACCACATGCCCTGTGTGTCAGAATACGTGCCCCATGCGTCAGAGCGCGTGCCCCGTGTATCAGAGTGCACGTCCGGTTCGTCAGAGCGCGTGCCCCCAGCATGGGGAGCGTGTGCCCTGGACGTCAAGAGCGCATGCCCAGCTCCACGCAGCTTCCCCACGCCACCCGGCAGCTAGAGCGGAACAGAGGTCGCTTCTACAGGACCACTTTCAGGGCAACAAACCAGAGAGACTGTGGGGAAAGCTGGTTAGCCGGGGGAGCGCTCAGGGCCGGGCGCCGGCCCCTTTCTGGGGCGCTATGGGAAAGGGTGGAAATGGCGTGTGTGGTGTGGCGGGCTTGAGCCAATCTGGTGGACAGGTCAGGGGTTAGGGAAGAGAAACAGCGGGAAAGGGCCATGCAGCGTGCGGCAAGTTTTCATGGCTGAAAATTCGCGCCTAGAAAATGGTATTTTGAGGGTTAAGTAGACCCGCTCTGGGTGCCGGGGGCCTTACACATCTGCCAAAGTCAGATGGAAAGCTGGTCAAACCCCACACGGACAGAGGACCAGGCCGTCCAGCTCTCACGTCCAGATTTCCAGTGATGTCCTCAGGAAATGGGAGCGCGGTTCTTACCGAGGAGATGGGACAGTCAACTTCAACCTCCGGAGAACACAGGGGCGGGGCTTGCCCACCAGGTGTGCACTCACCTGCCGTCCAGTTCGGGCACAGCAGCGTCCCCACCTGCCCGCCAGGCTCCCACGAAAGCCAGCAAGTCCCAGCCATCACTTGCCGGCTTTCGTCGGGTGCTGGGACTTCGGGTGGCATCTGAGGGGTTTCACTGGGACTCTGCCCAGTCGGCCTTGTGCTGCGGGAAGACCAGAGCGGGTTAAATCGAGTCCACAGTGAGGAAGCGGGTCGTAGGCTCAGGGCCTCTGGTCAGTGCGGATTCGGAATTCAGCGAAGGCGTCAGACCATGGCTCCCGAGGCTGGGCGTGTTCGCTGGGCGGTGGCAGGGTCCCCGCTGCCGCCCTCGTGGCTGTGGCTGGGCGTTTCGCTGCTGGGCGTGGTCGTATGCACGATGGGAGGAGTCTGGCAGACGCGGGTGTGGCCAGCGATGTACCCCCTTTCTCCAGCTCACAAGCGGATTCCATAGACACCCCCTCTCCCGGATGGAGGTGTGGAGAGAGAAGGCGGGCAGGGGCGGCTCCTTCCTTCCGGTGTCTGTGTCCACAGGCATCTCTGGAGCCTGCCCTGCAGGGAGAAGGCAGCAGACACCCGTGGTGACAGGATGTCTGACGATGAGCGCAGGGCCCTGGCTCCCTGAGATCTGGCAGCAGTGTTTGGGGCCCTGTTGAAAAAATAGAAGGGAGTCGGAGAGAGTGGACTGCCAGGTGCTGTAGGGACAGGCGTACACCCGCTTTAATAGGCTTTCTTCTTGTCGATCCGAGGAAGGTAGGGCGGGAGAAGGAGCGGAGTCCGCAGAAGGAGCACATTTTCTTAGGTTACTGGGGCCTGGAGGGAAATCCTTAAATGTCTGGTAAATGAAGTCTGATTTTTGTTGGTTGTGTGTCTTGTTAAGTGCAGGCACTGTTTTACAACATAATCTTCAGTGTTGTCTCAAGCTTACAAGAGTCATCCAAAATGCTATCTAATGACATTCCTATGACTTTAGACAATAATATTATTAATAGCATCTAGTTACATCCAGGTTCTAAGATTTTAACTAGATGCTATTAAAAAAACAAACAACTGAAGTTCATCAGATCATTTCCTATTCCACTGTGGTCTCCACATTTTAATATATTGCTCATTCTTATCACCAAAACATACTTATGTCTTTTATACTGTTGAATATTAATAATCTCTGCTTCCCTGATTTTTTGAGGTGACCTTTCTCTCCTGCTATCCTTTTAATAAAGGAGAACATTCCCTCTGGTCCTTTGGAGCGGGAGGGGGGCAACTATTTGATTGAAGGGTTTGTAAATGTTTGAAAATTTTGTAATTGTACACGTCTTTTTCTTCTTGGTTTTTTTCTATTCTTCTCCAAAACGTGTACAGTAATTTAAAAATGTATTCACTTCTTCACCCAGTTGCCATTGCCAAAGGCATTTGTAGGTTTCCTGCCCTCCTGACAACATTTGACTGTGTTTAGGAAATTCTGTATGGAACCCGAGACTGGGCCACACGTGTGCGCTGGGAAAGGGGGTGGAGGGGCTGCAGAGCAGGGAGGGCCAGCATTCTGACCCACTGCCTTCTCTGCAAGGTGGGCACATGGAGGGAACTCTGCCGTGATTGGTCCCTCGTAACCAGGTAACCACAGAATGTGTTCTGATTGGCTGCGGCCAGCCAGGAGCCCTGCCTTCAGTTGAGAAGCAGCTGTGGCAGGCGGTGGAGCTTCGGCTGTGCTCTCTTCTTGCAGTGGTTGTGATTCTCAGCAGTTGCCTGATCAGCACACCTTTTAGCTGAGTGAGACTGCTGGCTGTCCTCACAGACTAGTCAACTCAGTGGAGGCGGCAGCGGCTGACAGCTGTGCGGGGGAGCGGGAGGGGGGGGCAGCAGGGGCGTGGCCAGGCCCTCAGCCCTGCCCAGGGCCTGGCAGCCCAGCGGCCACTGGGTTTGCCATTTTGGGGGGAGAGGGTGGGTTGGGGGGACTGTTGAGCGAAGGCAGTGACAGCAGCGAGGAGTAGAGGTTCCTCATGGGGAACAAACTCACCTGCTGCTGCCTGAAGCCCAATGCCAGCCCCAAAGTGGGCCGGAGCTTTGAGTGGGTGAATCCACACCCTGAGTCTTATGTCTGTGAGGTGACTCGAGCTGCCCGGGCACATGAGGACTTGGATTTTGTGTTTTGCAAATGTCACCCTGTGCTGCGCCTCAGTGACCTGCAAATGCCCAAAGGTAAGGAGGTGGCAGGTGTTCGCTGCGGTCAGTTACACCTCTGGCCTCTGCTGACCCCAGGATCCTCTAGATGAGCACCACCTCAGACTCCTTCTTGCCTTCTTTCTGGCATCCCGAACCTTTATTTTTCCCTGTCATGTCTGGCCAGTTTCTTTCCCTGTTCACTACCCAGATGTCCAGTTCTTTCTTCTATACCCAGCTCATCCTGAGACACTCCAGTTGTCCCTTCCTGTTAATGACTCTGTTTAATGTCTCCTGGGACTCCAGGAAAAATTTTGTGCATATGTTCTCCTTTTTCTCAATGAAAACTTTAACATCCCAACTGCAGAGTTTCCATCCCATCTCCCTATCCTTAGCTAGCATTATGGTACTTAGTATAGGAATCAGGTAGGGCCCAGTGATACCCTGTTAAGATAGTTGATACTCTGGACAGTTCAGCTGCAAAGATTTTAGGGTTTGTTACGTAAACTCAAAATCAATAACTGACATAGAACCTATATAGTGTTCTTGCATAGGCTGTTTTCAGTTGGCTGGATAGAAGCTGTTTACTCCTTCCAACTATAATTTGAACACAGAAGGAAATGGTGGGAGAGGGAACTCAAAATTTCTTGAATGATGTGAAACGTTACTGCCAGTCCTACAGAGAATAGTTGTTTGTTTGGTTTTTACATATAGGAGGACCCAGAGAGTTCTGATTACTTTAATAAGTCCACATTGACACAAATTTCCCTCAGTCTTACTTCAGTGACCTAACAGACTTCCCTGTCATATTGCTTGTTCTAAAGGAGGGGTGGGTTGTTCACAAGAGTGTTGGTCAAAAGTTTCCAAAGAGAACACACACATGTAGACTTTAATTTGTAACATAAAGTCTTGACAGTTAAGATGTAAAATTGTGCACAAGAATGTTTGTCTTCATCGTCCCCCTACTGCCAGTAGATTCCTGTTTAACTGTAAGAATGTTGAGGTAAAAGTTCTAAAGACCAGATGCCTGAAGAGGAGCTTGGGGAGTGGAGAAGTGGGAGGAGAGAGGGAAAAGAGAGGAGATATGGTACTTGGTTTAAAATAATTCTGGGTAACAATGTAGCTAATGAAGAGTGTGATTTGTGAAGTAGAAAACATACATTTACAAAGATGTTAAAGCCTCTTTGGCCCATTTTTTTTTTCATTTAAATGGCAGAGATTATTTCATTGTTTCATAGAGAAAACACATCATAGCTCTTATTCTATTTAAACTCTAGTTGAGCTTTTAATTTCTTTTAAAATTAGAATAATTAAGCCTAGGGATTCACCTGGATGGTGGATATGTCTTTATAACTGAAAAGTACTCCCTGTTCAGAATATTAAAACAGTGTGAAAAAGTGAATAAATTATGTGAATTAATGAATTGTACCTTTAAACACAAAACAAGTGAGAACCTGTGAAAATTTCTGTTCACTCTGTTTGGTGCTGTAAGGTGTGCCTCTGTCTGAGTAATTTTATAAACCAGTTAGTAGATGGGTAGTGTTGGATGAGAGACCAAAATAGGACCTTTATATAGTTCTTTTAAGATTTACAACTCACTCCCATGTATAGCCCATTTGGTCCTTCTAACTGCAAACAAGTCCTGTGTATATTCTCCTTCTATTGCTGATGAAAAACCGAGATTTAGAGATATGAACCAACTGTGTAACCAGCTGCTGAACAGGAGAGGCTGACATGCAGATGATAGATGTGCCAAATTCAATTTGGTGATTCATACAAAGCTCTTTAGAATGCAGCCTATATATTATAAACTCTCCACAAAGTGAGTCTATTTGACTTGCTCCAGTCTTGATTATTTCCATTTGAAATTATTGTATACAACTCAGAAGCAATAATTGCCACTCCATCTATGTCTACAACAACAACAAACTGATGAACAAAATTGATCCAGAGACATAGAAATATGAAACAGCTGGTCAATCTCAGAGGGAAGGCTGGAGTGAGTGGGTGGGTGGGTGGGTGGGAACAGATTAAGCAAAGAACTTGTGTGCATATATGCATAACCCATGGACACAGACAATAGGGTGGTGAAGGCCTGGGGGTGGGCTAGAAGGGGACAATTGTAGAAAATAGGGGACATCTGTAATACTTTGAACAATAAAGATTTTAAAAAATCACTTTGATGAAAGTATAAAAAGTCACTGTCATGAAAGGATCCCTGTAGATTAAAGCATTGAGCTTTTATACTATTCTTTTAAATGTGCCACAATGAATAGCCCCAAGTAAGCCACAGCTAACTAAATAAGTTCATTTTGTGAATGGAATTAGAATTAGCCTAATGGTAAAGAACATTTGCCAAATACAGCTCATGTGATTTGGGCATATTTGATATATTTGCAGGTATCTGACAATAATTGGCCACAGTTTAACTTGTTTCTTGACACTGTTTCTGAAATGTGCTGGTAATATTAGCATGAAAGAGAGTGACTATTTCTAATTGATAAGTAGACGTGGGGAAACACATACATAATTCATAGATTATTTAGGTCCAAGTTAAAAAAAAGTCTAAGACATAGCCTGGTTTTACTGCACATGTATAGCAAAATCTGCAGTTTTGAATTTTCCCAGGAGAATTTTTATATTGTTGCCTTTACTAAAATTAAAATTGGCTTATTACCATTACTTAGAAAGTCTTCCCAACAGTAAGTGATATAAATTGATGTGTAGCTATTTTTTAAATTAAGAATTTTTCTACTCAACAAAATTGTATGCCTTTTTCTGGGCTTCAGGTTTAATCCCTTCTGAGCATCCAAGGGCTGGCACAATTTTCCTGAAGAAATGTCAAATGATTGGTAAGTCAAGATAGGATTTAAGTCACAGGTTTTTGTTTGAACAAATAAAAAACATTTCAGTTGTTTATATATGAGGATTGAATTTGTGATCTACATAGTGCTCAAGCAAAGGATGCTATCTCACATTAGAATTTGAAGCTATTCAAACTCTCTCACCCTATGTAACGCTGCCAGGGTACGTCAGAGGAACAGAGCCCTATGGGGTTCCCCAGAAACTTAGCACGAGCATGTGCAACTATGTCAATTTCCTGTGTCCTGTTTGTTTTAGGATAAGAACCCAGAACTGTAGGATTTTAACACTTCTGCTTGCCGGCTTATTTTCCTTAACGTTATGTTCAATCGAGTTTACTTGCTTTAAAAGGCACACGGATTGAGTCTTTCAGTTGATTGTGACAGCAGAAGTCCAGGCAGGGAAGGGTCCATTTTATTTGAATCCATGCAGCTCAATAAAAAGTGGGGGTTTTAACATGCGTTTTCATGGACTGTCTGGAGCTGATCATTTTGATTAGGATTGCTGTATTTCTCAGTTTCTTCCAGAGCCATGGGCTGCTCACCTGTAGAGAGAGGGTGAGAGAGAGTAAAGGAAATGCTATCCTGTGCCCCTTTCTGCAGTCCTAAGGAGTGTGTGCCTCCAGTTTTGTATATTAGTAATCTTTCAGGTAATCAATCACTTCTGTTTTCTCTATGGCATTTGTATTAGTATTGATCAGATAATTCTTTTTATTCTTAGTGGGAGGAAAGAGAAAGAACAACTATTTCTACCATGTAAGTAAATAGTTGAAAAGTTATGTAAGAAATTAGTAATTTAAATGAAAAATTGTCTGCCATAATTGTTAAAAATCTATTATGAACCCAGTATCATTAGAATGAACCTTTTTTGGAAGATTTTCTTAATCACTTCCGTTATCTTAATTAACAAGTTTACATATTCAGGAAAGTTGTTGGCTTAGTAATGGTCATTTTTTAAGGGGTTCTGATCTCTAAGTTAAATGTCAGTAACATGGTTGTGGTATAAAAACCTGCCTTAATTTTTTGCCTTAACTTTTAATTTTGTTTTTTAACAAAATTAACAACAATATAATAGCTAAGGCAATTTTTGTGTTATCTGTTGACTTATTGTCATAGCAGCTGAAAGCTTAGCTTTCTTCCTCCAGTTGGTCTTATTTCCCTCCTTCTGTTCTCCCAACATGTATCATGGTTTTTAGTAAATCAGAATCAGTGTTTCTGTTATCATGACTATGCAAATAAATGTTGAGCCATCTAGTTCTCTGGCCGTGACTTTTTCTTGTATACCCTTCATTCTTTTGATCAAAAAATGTATATGCACTCTGCATGATTATGTTGGTGTTTATTAACTTACTAGAGGCCCTGTGCATGAGATTCATGTACTAATGGGGGGTGTGGCCTATGGGCATAGGCCCACTGCAGGAGCAGCCAAGTGGCGCTCCCATTATGGGAGTGCACTGACCACCAGGGGGCAGCTCCTGCATTGAGCATCTGCCCCCTGGTGGTCAGTGCACATTATAGCGACCGGTCATTCCACCGTTCGGTCATTTTGCGTATTAGTCTTTTATTATATGGGATAGTTCATTTTCAAAATTTGAAAGAATCTACAGAAGTGAATAATTTTTGTCAATATCTGTTTTCAAACTGATGACCATTCTGATACAGGCACTGCTGACAAAGCAATGGAATTGCAAATGTCAAGAATTAATTATTTTAGTCGATAATTGTGTGCCCTCAATTTGTCACCTATTGCCTGTTTTATATCTCCCCATTAAAAAAAGTCTAGTCAGAGTTTAGCATAAGTTTTCTTTGTTCAAAGCATAGGCTGGCTTTACCTATTATTTTGAATCAATTAAACCTGAAAAGGAGTGAAAATTGAGTTATCAGCTGTTAAAATGTGTATTCATTTTTGGGACCCCCTATATTACTGAAATTTGAGCACTGCTACACTTCTCCAGGATAATCCAAGCCCCTCTTTCTCGTCAACATGATCTCACGTAGCCAAATGCAGCAAGTAGGCTGGTCTTTCTGATTTCAGAAATAACTGCTTTATATATAACAATCTAGTAACTTGGCAGAGAAAGATGACTGTTGAACAAAAACTCTACATTTATGCTACATTAACATAATACCTAGTAAGTTTTCATTTTTATGTGTGTGGAATTAATTGTTTTAGTGTAATCACTTCTTCTATTTTTTTTTTCTGAACATGCTGTAACATTTGTCACGAGCCTGTCAAAAATATTTTCCATGCACTAAACACATTTGTCCCATTTCTTATTGGAAGCCATCTCCCTAGCCTTTTGTTATCCTCCTCTACTATACACTTGTTCTCCGAAGACCTGTTCTGTGCCTGCTTTTAAGCATATTTCTTTATAGTCATCTGGGATCTCACACACTCTTGTGTTGGATCCCCGATTTCTTAGGTCAGCGATTTTCAACCTTTTTTATCTCATGGCATGCATAAACTAATGACTAAAATTCTGTGACACACCAAAAATATATATATATTTTTTACCCATCTAAAAAAAAAAAGTATAATTGTGATTCATTCACTTTTGACATCTATTGTGGTATTGGCTGTTGTCATTTTGTTATTTGACAATGTAAGGGGAAAGGTCAGTGCCCCTGCCCAAATAGTCAGGTATTGCATTTTGTAAATATTATTGCCACACACCAGTGTGCTGGGTGGTACACTGGTTGAAAATCTTTGTCCCGTGTTTATGTTTTCCTCTGTATTGTTATTCGCCTTTGTTTCACTGAAGAACTTTTTCCTGGGAAAGGATACATGGGCAGAAATTGTTTAGAGATCTAGCCTCTCTGAAATGCCTCCTACTTAATAAAGCAGAGAATTATAGGTTGAAATAAATTTTTGCAGTTCTAAAGACATTTCTACTATTTTCTCATTATGTTGTTGCTCTTAAATATATTGGTAATGTATGTACATTGTATATTTGCAACTTTAGTAATTTCCCCCACCCTTTCTTCTCTGGAAATGTTTAGAAGCTTATCTATTCCTGGGATTCTGAAATTTCATGTTATGTTTTGGTATGCACCTTTTCATTTTATTGTGGCCATCAAGACTCCAGGTCTTATCTACTTTCAGGGGATATTTTTGTTTCTTTTATACATTCTTTACTCCTTCTTTTTCCTAATATTCCCATTACTCAGAAGTTGGAACTCTTAGACCAGTATTCCTGGACAAATCTGTAAATATTTCCCCCTCTTATTTCCCATTTTGTCTTTTTCTGCTTCCTGGAGATTTCCTTGACTTTGTTCTCCAAGACTTTTTTTTTTTTTTTTTTTTTTTTTTTTTTTTTTTTTTAGTTTTTATTGATTTCAGAGAGGAATGGAGAGGGAGAGAGAGATAGAAACATCAATGATAAGAGATAATCATTGATCGGCTGCTTCCTGCACGACCCCTACTGGGGATCGAGCCCGCAACCTGGGCATGTGCCCTTAACCGTAATCAAGCCCAGGACCCTTCAGTCTGCAGGCCAGTACTCTATCCACTGAGCCAAACTGGCTAGGGCCACCAACACTTTATAATTCTGTTTTATCTAGTTTTTAATTGATAGTGTTCTCTTATTCCTGTCATTTTTATAGCATTTCATTCTTTTACCAATGCAATGTTTTGCTTTTGTAAGATTTATTTATTTATTTGTTTGTTTATTTGTTTACTAGAGGCCTGGTGTACGAATTTGTGCACGGGTGGGGTCCCTCGGTGATTGGGACCAAACTGGGGGGGAGGCTCCTACAGGGGGGAGGAACCGTGGGAAGTTGGCTAGCTGACCCCCCTTTATTGCCAGCAGCAAGCAAGGCACGGCTAAGGCACAGCCAATTCCATGAGGAATCAGGCTCCCTCCTCCCTCCTGTCTGGGTCCAGGGTGCGGGTGAACCAGATTCAGGGCTGTCAGGGCCCCAGCAACAAGGTCTGGGTCAGTGCGTGTCATAGCTACTGGCTGGTCGTCCAGTCATTTGGTCATTAGGCTTTTATATAGAGAGAATTTTAATACTGACTTGAGGATAGTTTTCTGTTGGTTTTCGGAGAGAGTAGAAGAATGGGAGGTAGTAAGCAGGAGAGAGAGAGAAAAATATCTATGTGAGAGACACATCCACTGACTGCTTCTCAAATGCTCCCCAACCAGGGGAAGGGAGTGAACCCACAACCGAGGTACTTGCCCTTGAGTAGGAATCAAACCCTGAACCTTTTGGTGTGAAGGACAATGCTCTAACTACTGAATATCACTGGCCAAAGGAAGACTGATTTATTTTTTATTTTTTTGCTTCTGACTTTTATCACTCATATTAATTTTTTCTTTTTATGCTACAGTTTTATTTTACACTAGAGGCCCAGTGCACGAAATTCATGCGCGGGTACGGTCACTAGGTCTGGCCTGCGATCAGGGCCATCTTCCCCAGCTGCCCGCAGCCGGCCCTGCCCCCTGCCGCCACCCACCCCTGGTTCCCCGTTTGCCATCAGGTGATCGGTGCTTGACGGCCAGGGGAAGGTACCGAGAGGTGGTCAGTGCACCTCATAGTGACTGGTCCAGCAGTCATTCTGGTCATTTTGCCGTTGGGGTCAATTTGCATATTATCCTTTTATTATATAGGATAGAGGCCTGGTGTACGGGTGGGGGCCGGCTGGCCTGCCCTAAAGGGGGTCTCGGATCGGGGTGGGGGGAGCCTGCAGCAGTTTAGGGCCTCCAGGGCAGGGGCTATGGGGTTTGCAGGCTGGCCCTGCCCCCGATCAGGGTGAGGGTCCCCACTGGGGGAGGGGCCGGCCTGGGCGAGGGGCCACCTGGGGTTTGCAGGAAGGCCACACCCCCGATAAGGATAGGGGTCCCTGCTGGGGGCGGAGCCAGCCTGAATGAGGGGCTTGGGGCAGTTTGCAGGCTGACCATACCCCTGATCGGAGTGGGACTCCCCGCTGGGGATGGAGCTGGCCTGGGCGAGGGGCCTGGGGTAGTTTGCAGGCCGGCCATGACCCCAATCGGGGTTGGGGTCCCTGCTGGGTGTGGAGCTGGCCTGGGTGAGGGGCCTGAGGTGGTTTGAAGGCCAGCCTCACCCCCAATCGGGGTAGGGGTCCCTGATTGGGGGCGGGGCTGGACTGGGGGGGTGAAGGGCTGAGGGCAGTTTGTAGGCTGGCCACGCCCCCGATCAGTGTGGGGATCCCCACTGGGGACAGGGCCAGCCTAGGCAAGGGTCCGGGGGCAGTTTGCAAGCCGGCCAAGCCCCAGGCTTTGTCAGAACAGACATGCAGAAGACGTCCGGTCTAATTAGCATATTATCCTTTTATTAGTATAGATAGGACAACTCATTTGCTAATACCACAGATTCTAAGTTGTTCTATGAAAATAGTAACTAAGAAATGTGATGTTCTTAGCATGTAGATTTTAGGAAATGCTTTCAATTTGCTTTTTGTTTATGAGTTCAGATTTTTTTTTAAATTCATTGGGGTGATATTGGTTAAAATCCTTATTTAGGATTCAAGTGTACCTGTCTATGATACATGATTGCTACATTGCATTGTGTGTCCACCACCTAAAGTCAAATAATCTTCCCTCACCATATATTTGGCCCCCCTTTACCCTTTGATTACCCCCACACCCCTTCCCTCTGGTAACCACCATACTGTTGTCTATGTCTGAGTTTTAGTTTTATATCCCACATATGAGTGAGATCATATGCTTCTTAGCTTTTTCTGTCTGACTTACTTCACTTAGCATATAATATCCATGTCGTGACAAATGGCAGCACTTCCTCCTTTATGGCTGAGTAGTATTCATACACACACACACACACATACACACACCACATCATCTTTATCCAAACATTTACTGAAGAACACTTTATTTTCATGTTTGGCTATCAGGAATAATGGTACAATGAACATATATCTTTGCAAATGTTTTTCAATTTTTCTGGTAGATCACCAGAAGAGGGGTTGCTGGGACATATGGTAATTCTATTCTTGTTTTTGTGAGGTAATTCCATATACTTTTCCATAGTGGCTGTACAGTTTATGCTCCTACCAGCAGTGAATGAGGATTCCTTTTTCTCCACAACCTCTCCAACACTTGTTATTACCTGCCTTCTTGATAGTAGCCATTCTGCTTTGGTCTATCTTCCTTGTTAGCTTCCTTCAGATGTGTGGTGATCCCTGGCTGTCATTTAATATCTAACTAGAGGCCCAGTGCACAAATTTTGTGCACGGGGGGGAGTCCCTCAGCCCAGCCTGGGCCCCTTCGCAGTCCGAGAGCTCTTGGGAGATGTCCAACTGCCGGCTTAGGCCCACTCCCGTGGAGTAGGCCTAATCCAGCAGTCGGACATCCTTAGCGCTGCTGCGGAGGTGGGAGAGGCTCCCGCCACTGCCGCTGCGCTTGCCAGCCATGAGCCCGGCTTCTGGCTGAGCGGTGCTCCCCCTGTGGGAGCACACTGACCACCAGGGGACAGCTCCTGCATTGAGCACCTGCCCCCTGGTGGTCAGTGCGTGTCATAGTGACTGGTCATTCCACCATCAGGCCAAAAACGGCACTCTGACATCCCCCGAGGGGTCCCTGAGGGCACAGGCCAGGCCAAGGGACCCCAACGTTGCACGATCAGGGCTGGGGAGAGACATGGGAGGTTGACCAGCTGGGGAAGGACTGAGGGAGGGCTCCAGGGTGTGTCCAGCCCATCTCACTCAGTCCCGATCAGCTAAACCCCAGCAACAAGTTAACCTACCAGTCAGAGCATTTGCCCCCTGGTGGTCAGTGCACATCATAGCGACTGGTCAATCAGTTGACTGTTTGCCCCCTGGTGGTCAGTGCATGTCATAGTGAGCAGTTGAGCAGTTGAGCAGCCTTAGCATACCATTAGCATATTATATTTTGGGTTTTTTTAATTTAATAAATCTTTATTGTTCAGATTATTACAATTGTTCCTCTTTTCTCCCCCCATAGCTCCCCTCCATCTGGTTCTCACCCCACCCTCTGCTCTTACCCGCCCCCCCGCCGTCCTCATCCATAGGTGTACAATTTTTGTCCAGTCTCTTCCCTTTCCCCCCAAGAATTGTCAGTCCACTCCCTTTCTATGCCCCTGATTCTATTATATTTACCAGTTTATTCTGTTCATCAGATTTTCTTATTCACTTGATTTTTAGATTCACTTGTTGATAGATGTGTATTTGTTGTTCATAATTTTTATCTTTACCTTTTTCTTCTTCTTCCTCTTCTTAAAGAATACCTTTTAGCATTTCATGTAATACTGGTTTAGTGGTGATGAACTCCTTTAGCTTTTTCTTATCTGTGAAGCTCTTTATCTTCCCTTCAATTCTGAATGACAGCTTTGCTGGGTAGAGTAATCTTGGTTGTAGGTTCTTGCTATTCATCACTTTGAATATTTCTTGCCACTCCCTTCTGGCCTGCATAGTTTCTGTTGAGAAATCAGCTGACAGTCGTATGGGTGCTCCCTTGTAGGTAGGTAACTGTTTTTCTCTTGCTGCTTTTAATATTCTCTCTTTGTCTTTTGCTCTTGGCATTTTAATTATGATGTGTCTTGGTGTGGTCCTCTTTGAATTCCTCTTGTTTGGGGTTCTCTGTGCTTCCTGGACTTGTAAGTCTATTTCTTTCACCAGGTGGGGGAAGTTTCTGTCATTATTTCTTCAAAAAGGTTTTCAGTATCTTGCTCTCTCTCTTCTTCTGGCACCCCCATAATTCTGATGTTGGTACGCTTGAAGTTGTCCCAGAGGCTCCTTACACTGTCTTCATATTTTTGGATTCTTTTTTCTTTTTGCTTTTCTGGTTGAGTGTTTTTTGCTTCTTTGTATTTCAAATCTTTGACTTGATTCTTGTGATCCTCTAGTCTGCTGTTAGATCTTTGTATAATATTTTTATTTCAGTCAGTGTATGCTTAATTTCTAGTTGGTGCTTTTTCATATCCTCATGGGTCTCGCAAAATTTATCGGCCTTTTCTAGAAAATTCTTGAAAAACCTTATAACTGTGGTTTTGAACTCTATATCCAGTAGTTTGCTTTCCTCCATTTCTTTCATTTGTGATCTGTTTCTTTGTCTCTGCATTTTGGCTGCTTCCCTGAGTTGATAGAGTGGTTTTGTGTGCTAGGTGTCCTATAGGGCCCAATGGCTCAGCCTCCCCAGTTACCTGAGGTGGACGCTCTTGGTGCACCCCTTTGTGGGCTGTGTGCACAGTCTTGTTGTAGTTAAACCTTGATTGTTGTTGGTATCACTGGGAGGAATTGACCTCCAGGCCAATTGGCTGTGAGGATTAGCTGTGTCTATGCTGGGAGAACTTCTGTGCTGGAGACACCCTTATGAGACAAGACTTGCAAAAGCCTCTGTGCTCAGCTTGGATGGGGCGGAGTCTCAGGGCAGAGCAGACAGCATTGGTTTCCCATCAGCCCTGCCCTAATAGGCCCCTGTGTCTCAGTGTCCTGTAGTAATCGCTGCAAGCACCTCTGAAAGAAAGCCACCCTCGAGTTCTGCCCGCTGCCAGACAGTCCAGTTTCTCCCCGAATGAGTCTGGGTCCCCAGAGTCTCGCCTGGAACTGGAGTTCAGTGCAGTCGGGAGCTTTTGTCTCCCTCCCGCTTAAGAAAGCCAGCCGCATACTCAGTTGCCTGCCCTCTCCACATGCGCGTCTCAGTACCTCTGCCTCCTGCAGCTCCTCTGAGTCTCAGTGTGCTTTTCTCTTTCCTGACAGTCCAGTTTCACCCTGTATGATTCTGGGTCCCCAGAGTCTCGCCTGGAACTGGAGTTCAGCGCAGTCAGGACCTTTTGTCTCCCTCCCGCTTGAGAAAGCCAGCCGCGCACTCAGTTGCCAGTCCTCTCCGCACGCGCATCTCAATACCTCTGCCTTCTGCAGCTCCTCTGAGTCTTCATGTGCTTTTCTCTTTCCTTCTAGTTGTAGAATTTCCACTCAACCAGCCTTCCTGTGGTTCTGGATGATGTCCGTTTTGTCTTTTAGTTGTACTTTTGAAATTGTTGTGCAAGGCAGCAGTTTAGGTGTTTACCTATGCCGCCATCATGGTTTCTCCAGCATATTATATTTTGATTGGTTGAATGGCCAACTGGACGACTAGACAGTTAGCATATTAGGCTTTTATTATATAGGATTGGAAGCATAAGGTGTGAGCAGAATTTTTAACTGACAGGGCTGCACTGCAAGAATTTGGGGGCTGAATTCTGAGCCTGCCTTGGATTCTGTAAGACAAACTGGCTTTCTTACCCCTATTCCAGTCACTCTCTTTAGACACCAAAGTTGTGCTTCCTCTGTTTTGTTCTTATACTGTGGGTAGCTTTTTTTTCATGCCTTTAATTCTAGTGACATATCTCTGAAAGGAAGGGGAAAGGAAATGGAATTGTGGTCAGTTCAGAAATCTCAAACTTAGAACTTATATTTAAAGTGTAAATCAAAGTTTAAAGTTTTAATTCAATGAAGTTAATAATATTAATTCAGACAATTTTTTGGTTATATCTGTAGTTAGCATACTGCACTTTTCTACTAAAACCTTGGTTAAGAGTTCTATTCATACAATGCATTTCATCAGATTGTCCCATTTCTGAGCCACATAGATGGAGCAGATATAGGGATTATGTATTTTTGTCTGCCAAAATTTCTAATACATTTAATGTTAGAAATTTTAAGTGAATTAGAAGTCATTATTAATTCCTAATATCCAAAACTTGTCTTGTGAAAAAGTAGAGAGAAAACAGTAAACTTCCATTTTATTTTTTAACTACAGGCCCAGTGCATGAAATTCGTGCATGGGGTGCGGGGGGGGATGTCCCTCAGCCCGGCCTGCACCCTCTCCAATGTGGGACCCCTTGGGGGATGTCCGACTGTCGGTTTAGGCTCTCACAATCCAGGACTGCTGGCTCCTAACCACTCGCCTGCCTGCTGCCTGCCTAACCGCTTCTGCCTGCCAGCCTGATTGCCACCTAACCGCTCCCATGCCAGCCTCATTGACACCTAACTGCTCCCCTTCCAGCCCAATCACCCCCAACTGCCCTCCCCTGCCGGCCCGATCGCCCCCAATTGCCCTCCCCTGCCGGCCCGATCACCCCTAACTGCCCTCCCCTGCCAGCCATCTTGTGGTGACCATCTTGTGGTGGCCATCTTGTGGAGGCCATCTTGTGACAACATCGTGGAGGCCATCTTGTGGTTGCATCTTGTGATGATGTTGTGACGGCCATCTTGTGACGACGTTGCTTTACGCCACCTAGGCTTTTATTATATAGGATAGATTAAGATGAGGCAGTAGGCAGGATTTCAACAGGTTCTTGATAGTAAGGTTTGAGTTGTCACTTAGACTCCTAGGCATGATAATTTTTCTAGTCTTTGCTATTGAACTTTAAATCTAAGGAACCCTGGGTTCTCTGTTCTGTTCCATTGGTCTATATGTCTGTTCTTGTGCCAGTACCAGGCAGTTTTGAGAACCGTGGCTTGCTAATAGAGCTTGATATCTGGTATTGTGATCCCTCCAACTTTGTTCTTCTTTCTCAGGATTGCTGTGGTTATTCGGGGTTTGTTTTATTTCAGATGAATTTTTGGAAAGTTCGTTATAGATCTTTGACATGTGCCATTAGTATTTTAATGGGGATTGCATTGAATCTGTAGATTGCATTGGGTAGTATGGACATTTTAATGATGTTGATTCTACCAATCCATGAACATAGTATGTTCTTCCATTTGTTTATGTCTTTGTCTATCTCTTTTTTCAGTGTCCTGTAGTTTTCTGAGTACAGGTCTTTTACCTCCTTAGTTAAATTTATTCCTAGGTATCTTAATTTTTTTTGTGCACTGGTAAATGGGATTGTTTTTTTCATTTCTCTTTCTGTGAGTTCATTATATATATAAAGAGCCAGGGTCCGTAATGTCCAAAACAACCAAAAGGACAACTAAACACCAGGCTGCATGCGCAGCAGGCTCAGGTGGGCGGGGACTGGCAAGCGGGCTGAACTTCTGACCTCTCAGAGAGAGAGAGAGAGAAGTGGGGTTGATCAGCAGCTGCCGCAGCTGGTGGCAAGACCCAGAGAGAGAAGCAGGGTCTGATCCACAGCCTCCATGGCAGCTGCTGATCAGCCCTTGCCCCCCTCTCTCTCTCCAGGCCTTGCCAGCAGCCGTACCTCTCTCTCTCTGAGAGGTCAGCAGTTTAGCCCACTCGCCAGCAGCCTGGGACAGCGGCTGAACAGCCCCGCCTCGCAGATCAGACCTGGAGATAGACCCGGAGACGCTGACTGGCATAGAAACCGACCAATCAGAACCAAATCTGGGTGAACTGCGAGGAGCCAATGGCTGCCTAGGAGGCAGAGCTTTTGATGCTGACTGGCATAGAAACTGACCAATCAGAACCTATTCTTGGTGAACTGCAAAGGCAGAACCTAAGATGGGGGCTGAGGAGGGGTTTTAAGGGCCACAGCTGTTTGTGTAAGGTGTAAGAAAGCGGTTCAATTTTGTAATGACCAGTTTGGCAGTATAGTGCATATGGCTGGCTCTCAGTCCAGATATAGGGATTATGCATTTTTGTCTCCCAAGAGCACCTCCTCCTGCTGAAAAAGGCTCCCCCGCCCCACCATTTAAGCAATCCTACACTATATAATCTATCTATACTAATAGAAGGGTAATATGCTACTTAGACCGGGTCGACCAGCCATCTTCTGGACGTCCAACTTCCTTCCAGACAAAGCCATGGTTGTGGGGGCCGAGGCAGAGGCAGTTGGGGGCGATCAGGCCGGCAGGGGAGGGCAGTTGGGGGAAAGATCAGACTGGCAGGGGAGGGCCATTGGGGGCGAGATCAGGCCAGTAGGGGAGGGCAGTTGGGGGTGAGATCAGGCCAGCAGGGGAGGGCAGTTAAGGGTGATCAGGCAGGCAAGCAGGCAGAGGGGTTAGGGGCAATCAGGCAGGCAGGCAGAGGCAGTTAGGGGTGATCAGGCAGACTGGCAGGTGAGCGGTTAGGAGCCAGCAGTCCCAGATTGCGAGAGGGATGTCCAACTGCCCACAGGGATCAGGATGAAACCGGCAGTTGGACATCCCTTAAGGGGTCCCCAATTGGAGAGGGTGAAGGCTGGGCTGAGGGAACCCTTCCTGCCCCCCATGCACGAATTTCATGCACTAGGCCACTAGTTGGTGTATAAAAAGGCCATAGATATCTGGTGTTAATTTTGTATCCTACTACATTGCTGAATTCATTTATTAGGTCTAGCAGGTTTTGATGGAGTCTTTGGGGTTTTCTATGTATAATGTCATGTCATCTGTGAATAAGGACAGTTTTACTTCTTCTTTTCCAATTTGGATGCCTTTTATTTCTTCCTCTTGTCTGATCGCTATGGCTAGCACTTCCGGTACTATATCAAACAGGAGTGGTGAAAGGGGGCATCCCTGTCTTGTCCCCATTCTTAGGGGAAATGAGTTTAGTTTTTGTCCATTGAGCACAAAGTTGGCTGTAGGTTTGTCATCTAAGGCTTTTATTATGTTGAGGTATGATCCCTTTATTCTCACTTTGCTGAGAATTTTTATCAAGAGAGGGTGTTGGATTTTGTCAAACGCTTTTTCTGCATTGATTGATAGCAATATCTTTACCGACACAGCTCCTAGGGAAGTGGTCGGCAAACTGCGGCTCGTGAGCCGCAGTTTGCCGCTCTGTTGACTAATGAGTTTGCCGACCACTGTCCTAGGGCAGTGGAGACTAAGGAGAAAATAAATAAATGGGACTACATCAAAATAAAAACCTTCTGCATAGCAAAATGAACCATCAACAAAACAACAAGAAAGCCCACTTTATGGGAGAACATATTTGCCGATGATATTTCAGATAAGGGTTTAATCTCCAAAATTTACCGAGAACTCATACAACTTCACAAAAGGAAGATACACGATCTAATAAAAAAAATGGGCAAAGGACCTAAACAGACACTTTTTGAAAGAGGACATACTCACAGTCACTAATCATCCAAGAGATGCAAATCAAAACAACAATGAGATACCATCTCACACCTGTCAGAATGGCTATCATTACCAAATCAACAAACGACAAGTGCTGGTGAGGATGTGGAGAAAAAGGAACCCTCATGCACTGCTAGTGGCAATGGATACTGGTGCAACCACTGTGGTGAACAGTATGGATTCCTGTTAAAAATGGAACTTTATTTGACCCAGTAATCCCACTTCTAGGACTATATCCCAAGAATCAAGAAACACCAATCAGAAAGGATATATGCACTCCTATGTTCATAGCAGCACAATTTACAATAGCTAAGATTTGGAAACAACCTTAGTGCCCATCAGCAGATGAGTGGATTAAAAAACTGTGGTACATCTACACAATGGAATACTGTCTATACTAATAAAAGCCTAGGTGGCCCTCACACCTTCTCGCCCTCACGCAACACCCTCACGTCATCACATGATGGCCGCCCCCATGTCGTCATAAGATGGCCACCCCCACATTGTCACAAGATGGCTGCCACAAGATGGCTGCCACAGGATGGCTGCCACAGGATGGCTGGCAAGGGAGGGTAGTTGTGGGTGATCAGGCCGGCAAGGGAGGGCAGTTGGGGGTGACCAGGCCTGCAGTGGAGGGCAGTTGGGGGTGATCAGGCCAGCAGGGGAGCAGTTAGGGGGCGGTCAGGCTGGCAGGCAGAAGCAGTTAGGGGCAATCAGACAGGCAGGCAGGCTAGTGGTTAGGAGCCAACAGTCCCGGATTGTGAGAGGGATGTCTGACTACCGAATCGGGCCTAAACCGGCAGTCGGACATCCTCCAAGGGGTCCCAGATTGGAAAGGGTGCATGCTGGGCTGAGGGACACCCCCACAGTGCACGAATTTTGGGCACCATGCCTCTAGTGCTGCTATAAAAAAGAAGGAACTTTTACCATTTTCAACAGCACAAATGGAACTGGGGAGCATTATGCTAAGCGAAATAAGCCAGCTGGAGAAAGATAAATATCACATGATTTCACTTATATGTGTGATATAATAATGAACATAATTTGATGAACAAGAATAGATCCAGAGAAAAATGGCCGGCGGGGCGGGGAGGGGGGGGCGGGCTAGAGAGCTACCAAAGGATTCTATGCATACATATTAGCATAACCAATGGACACAGACACTGGGGCAGTGGGGGATTGCCCAGGGTGGGAATGGCGGGGGGTTGGGGTCAATCGGGGAAAAAGGAGACATGTAAAACTTTAGACAATAAAAAATAATAATAATAATAAATAAATAAATCTAACGAACCCCTTCCCTTTCTTGAAAAGATTGTAAAAGTCCATCTATTCTGCCATTTGTTCTGAATGAGTGAAGATACAGTAGGATTTTTGCCTGTGTATTCTAGTGACCTACTGAAATACCTATAAACACTACCTTGTCATTAGCATTTAGGCTCTGATTCTTTTTTAGTATTTGCTTTTTTTTATCTCTGTTTTTCTGTGTAGTTTATTGAGGTTGTAAGCCAGCAATAGTAAGGTTTTAACCATAAAGAACAATTGTTTTATATTTTCAAACAAGATGAGAGGAAAGTAATCATCCGGCAGCCAGTATATCCAGGATTTGCTATGAGTTTAATTCTGCCACCATAGTGGGTACTAGATATTTGGTACTGAAAATTTTGAAAAATTGGGAGTAGACCTGGATTGATGGGGAAGTACTCAGTGTTTCTTTGATTGGATCTAACAGTACTATACTGTAAATTGTTGCTTTACTAAATGAACTCCCATAGATCAGTGACCCCATGTCTGACTAAAATTTTTCAATATTTTAGCACTATTTTCAAATAGAACACAATGTACATTAATAATGGAAAAAAATTTAAATAGAGGAAAATGGGAGCAAATATCACCCAATGTTTTACCAACTAGTCTATATTTTGGTGCATTGTTTCCTATTCTTTTTACTCCCCTCTATATAAGTTTCTGGTCATAATTGACTTTATTTATGGTGTATTATATGCCATATTGCACCTGTATAGTAGTAAACCTTCCATTTAGAATAAAAGTATTTGAATGAGTTTTTATGCTGTATTTGTCTGATGAGATCCCAAAAGTAAATTACATGTTAACTGCATGGCCTAAACATATCAGAGTTTTAGCTATAGTTAAAATATTTCTAGCTTGAAGGAGAATTTATTCCTCCAAATAGTGATTCTTTTCAAATTATGCCATCTGGAGCTTCTGGTTAATGAGGAGTAAGTAGCTTTGAAGAGAAGCATCTGAAACAGGCAAAATGATGTTTTATCTATAATAATAAAAGTGTAATATACTAATTTGACCGCATGTCCTTCCGGACAACCTTCCGGATGAAGCCAGGGCTGCGAGGGAAGCCCAGGTCCTGGGTGACTGCCGCAGCCGGAGGGAAGCCTGGTTCCCGGGTGTCAGAAGAAAACTGGTGCTGGCAACTAGGGGAAGGAAGGCCTACTCCTGCATGAATGTTGTGCATCGGGCCTCTAGTGTAATATAAAGATATTTCTGATTATTTGATACTGCCAGTTTTTAAATGCTCTGTATTTTAAAAGGTATCAACTGGATATTCTCCCTTTCCTGTCTTTTGTGTATATGCGGGAGATACTGATGGGAAAGTATGACAGCATGATGAAAGCTATTTTATAGGAATATGAGGAAGGAAGGCTTATCTGAATTAGTTTATAATAACACAAGAAAACTGATACAGTAGGCAGTTAGGCAGACATGGACAGAGTAGGAACGATAGGGCAAGTATGTCACCAAAGTAGAAAGCTGTTGGTGCCTAGCAGTGGGCAAAACTGGGAAACCAAGTATTGTAGGGTGGGACCTCACCCAAGGGTGACCTTTCCTCCCTTAGCATATCACAGGGCATGCAGTTTACACCCCCTGAACTTTCATATCGCTGGTCCTGTGGTTCATATTGTCCCTTGACCTTTCCTCCCCCAGTATATAGACACCCTTAAAGAGGAACAAGGGGCCCAGAGAATAGCATCATACAAATTCCATTTAAGCCCTTGCACCCTGACTCCCATAGCATTAAGACCTGAGGATAAAGAGGTTCTGGACTGAATCTAACAATCTTAGGAACAAAGCCTCATGTCTGCTGAGCTCAGAGACAGAGTTTTGGTCAAAGTAGAGGTAATATCTAGGCCTCAGTTGGTTTCAGATTCAGGCCCAGCTTAGGTCCCCTAAGACCTTCCCTAAAATTTCTGCCTTTCGATAAAAGCCCTTACGATGAAGGACCCAGTACCTGTGCTCCCTTGAGCATGCCTGTAGCTTTCCCGCCCTCTTCTCAGGTGCTCTCACTCTGGAGCATGCCCATGCCTTCCCCCCTCTTGTTCCCCCAGGCGTGAATATTCTTCCTTTCTTTTTTCTAAATTCCAAGGCCACTTCTGCCTCTGTAACTTGTTTGTTGAGCCCATGCAGCCAAGCTGGCTCAGTTCTACCTTTGTGACTTTCTAAATATACTTTCTCTTATAATTTGAGTTCTTGGCTCTAAATTCTTTCTCAGCCAAACTCGAGGACAAAGGTCAAACATCTGGTGCCATTTTGCCACTAACAAAATGAAGCATATTAAAATCGTTGGTATTCTGTGATATTAAAGAATATTACTTTCAACTACTTACAGTGACTAGAATTGGTTTTTGGTTTTACTCTAAGAGGATTTTCCTGACATAGTTTTGGCTATTTCCGTACTTGATTATTGCTGTATTGTCAGGCTCTTAACAAATCAATGAATACTTCTAAAAGACATGAATATTTCTAGCATTTTAAAGATAATTTATTCTCTAGTGGGTCTCAAAAAGTTACTGTCATCTCTCTGACACCACTGCAGGTAAATTCTAATTTGTATCTGTAGTAGGATTTACCTTCCAGTTGCAATTGATTTTAGATAATTGGTCAAACACTTGTTGAACTCCTAATTTGCCCCAGATTCTGTGCTCAGCAGTTGGAGATTGAAGAGGAGGGAAAGTCCTGCCTTCCCTAGAGAAGCTCACTTTTTATGAGGGGGATGCCCTGGAAGCAGTTGATAACATGTAACAAGTAGTAACTCAGGTGTGTAAGAGTAGAGAAAGGGAGAAGTTGTGTAGTGTGGCTGCTGGCAGAGGTACCCTGGAGGTAGATGGGAAGTGGGGTTAACCTTGCTGAGAAAAGGTGGAAGAAAAAGGCCTTGTAGTCAGAGCAGCTGAGTGAGGCAGGGTCCTGATAAGTATCATGTAGCTTAGGGAATCTATATATAACAGCCTAAGCAACCGAATGACCCAACAACCGGTCGCTATGACACTTACTGACCACCAGAGGGCAGACACTCAATGTAGGAGCTGCCCCCTAGTGGTCAATGCACTCCCACAGCCAACCTCCCATAGTCCCTCCCGCTGGCTGGTCGGCCCTGATCAGCCCAGATCGGGACTGGGCAAGACAGCCCCAATCGGCCCCAATTGGTGGCCAGGCCAAGGGACCCCCACCTGTGCATGAATTTGTGCACCAGGCCTCTAGTAGAATTTGTAATATCATGTAAAGTTCCATATTATCTGAGGTTCTCTTTTGAGTAATGTAATAATAGTCTTATTTCAACACGAAGAGAGAGTTAAATTCTCAGACTGTTTGATCTGGTTTTGGATGTGAGAAAATCTTAAAACAATACTTTTTAATTCTTAAGGTAAGGAAACTGAGGCCCAGAGAGACCTCTTGTCCCTTAACTTGTGAGCTACAGGCCAGCCCCAGCGCACACACACCTCTGCCTCAGATACATGTGTTTTGTCACACTGTCTCCTGAACTAACATTTATTATTGGCTTTCATGGACTTCAATAAGATGCTCTTGCTTCAATATTATAGAAGGCAGTATGTCTTAATGTAGAAAATAAATAGTAGAAATAGAAATCTTGGCAGTTTTCATTTTTTAAGGAAAAAACACTGAAATCTTATTTTAAATGTTTTACATTATTATAAAGGGAATTTATCATAGGTGTTTGCCAAGTTGGATTATAGGTAGTATGTCAAGGGCAGCATTTTATGATCCCTTCCTCAATTCTCATTGTTGGAAGTTAGAGCATGTAATGGGTTTACCGTGGAGTTTCACATGGTATTGCACTAAAGTAGTTCATAGAGTATGAGAACAATTGTAATGTTTAATTGTTTGACATTTTAACCAAGGAAAAACACACTTTTATAGGTTTAACTTACTGTGATATTTTCTTCTATTCCCCTTCCCCTTCAGGTGTCTCCTGGTCACCTTAGGGAAAAGTACAGCTCATGTGCTACTTTATATGTTGATAGCACTATTTCTCAGTCTGATCTGAGACTCACCGTGCAGTGGTGAGTACAAATAGGGGACAGACCCCTTATCCTGCCCATATGTACTTTCATTTGATTGTCCTTTTCAGTGCTCAGGTTATAAACTGGTGTCAATTATATATTGATTTCCACTTCCATTTTAATCTTAGAGTGGATGGAAGAAGGGAAACCCACTCAACAATTAAAAAATCCCCCCAAAAGTATTTATCTTTACTTGAGGCATTACTGCTTCTGAGACATTGTTGAACACAATGAAAGGAGAGGTGCGTTTTACTGAATGTTTCTGTAATCAAGTATTTCTTCATGAAAAATGGGCCTAAAACCATGTGTACTGCCCTGGAAGCTGCTCTAGGAAGAAGGGACAGCTTGTCCCCTACTGGCTGGCACCAGAATGTATCTTCATTTACAGTTCATTGGATTGTGTCAGATTTCCCCCATCATATTTTCTTTCTTCCTGCACTATTTCTATATTGAAATGCACTCTCCTTCCAGGAAAAAATGCATCAAACCAGTCTTAAGGGACAACTTTTCAAGATAATTTCTTTGTGGGTTAAATTTGTTCAGCTGAGGTTTTAATTTCATAGATGTATTAAATTTAGTTATGTATATATGTATAGATATATAAACAAATCTTCAAGACACTATATCGATCCATATCTAACAAAATCAAAGCAGAAAATCATGAGAGAGGTGAAGTTTTGGAAACATAGTCACAGTCAGGTTTACGTTTAAGCAAACATAACAGTGTCATGATGATGAAAATTATTCATTAAATTCTGTGAGTTCATAGTCCACAATTGGAGATGCACTTTAAAAAAAACACCCTAATCTGAAACCTTCAAATTTATTTAAGAGCAAAATAAAACCAAACTTGGATGTAGAGCTTCCTGAATCCAATTGGGGTTGTCCAAGGATCATTATCAGTGTCTCCCTGGGATGTGAGGGTTGACTTTCCAGAACACAGTTTGGAAAATGCTACCTGAAAATATTAAAAGCCTAATTTCTCATTTTATTTTTCAGTCCTAAAACATAATTTATTTATAAACTTAATTTTGTTTATATTTTACCAGCTTTTTTGCTAATTAATTCTCAGTAATTTCTACGTTAATTAAAAACAGCCAGTTCACAATCATAATGTAAGTTTCTTCTCTCATAACAACAGTTGAGATCAAATTGAGTTTCAGCAAAAATTGAGCCCATCTCTCTCTAAAGTCCTGAGTTTTGACACCTATCTCACAATCACTGAGTCTTTTTCTTCTGTCTGACCACTAAATCTGGGAGTAAAAAACCAGTCCACTCTAGCTGTGTTCCATAGCTTCTTTTGAGTTAGATGATTCTGATGTTACAGTATATAATTCAAGAGTCGTTTTGAATATATGCTTTTTTCCTCCAAAATTGTCTAATTTTTGGAAGTACAGTAAGTTTTCATTTGCTCTTACCGAGTTTTTAAAATGATCATTCAGTACATTTACTATTGATAAAATAAAGGTTTAGTGAGAATTTTAATAGAGCTTATTGGCTTTTAGGAATGGTTTTGAAAAAATGTTTATTGTGGGGTAGTTGTGCATTATTCTCAATGGGATGGGTGAGCCTTATTATAATCACTTACGCAACTTTTATCTAAAAGTGTCTCTAAACACATGCATTCCATTTCTCCTTCCCCAACACACTCTCTCACTCTCACAAGGCTTCTGATAAGCTGAGGAAGGATGGAAGGCATCTTTATATAGAGAAAAGCATCTGGGATGATTTTTATTTTAACCCTAATTCATGTGTTCTCAAACTTTGCTGCATTTTGCCATCACCTGAGAAGCTTTCAGAACAACCCCAGGTCATACCCAATGCCAGATGAATAAGATCAATTCACGGTGGTAGAAGGCAGTTTGTAAAATTCCTCTGATGATCCCAATGCACAGCCAAGCTTGGGAACCACATTGCCTGGTTAGAGGATAGGAGGAGAACTGCTTCTCACTCTTGGTGGGACCTTGAGGAAGTCAGTTTTAAGCCTTGATTACCTTCTCTGTAAAATGGGTTGTTGAATCACAAGTTCATTAGTTCCTTTCAGCTTATATGCTTCAAATTCTATGATTTTAAAATCATTTTGAAGATGAAACTGTTTGAAGCACTATAGAAGTGCCCATCTTTGATGCTAACAATGCTACAGGCCTTTTTACAACCTCTAATATTCTATAACCTAGTGATAAAATTCAGTTTGCTTTTCCTCACTTATTTGGAGCTTCATTTTTGACATTTGGGGCAAAGAGAAAAAGCATATAACTTAATCTACATCACCCCTTTGTTTCATGTTACACAGCATCTGGGAATAACATAGGGATATTGTAACTTACACAGTATCTGAGCACTTACATCTGCTCATTAAAATTGTATTTAAACTAATTTGGAAATAAATGTTTTTAATACTATACTGTGTATAATTTTACTCCATTGTATTCTTATATTTGCCATTAAATTTTCTTAACAATTAT
Source organism: Plecotus auritus (assembly GCF_963455305.1). Taxonomy (NCBI): domain Eukaryota; kingdom Metazoa; phylum Chordata; class Mammalia; order Chiroptera; family Vespertilionidae; genus Plecotus; species Plecotus auritus. Next base: position 149,872,054 of record NC_137770.1, read on the forward strand.
GTAAAAGTGACCTTAAATGATTCTGTTTGGTATAGAGCATTTATTTAACTTTAGGGGAATGAAGGAAAATAGGTGGGCAGGTGGAAAAACTACTATATGGCTTAAATTTAAGCATATGTACAAGTAGATCTAACTTGTACAGGATGAAAGGTTATATGAGTAGAAAGGCAAATGATAGGGCAAGAGTGTAATAACTTATATGTTATAATAATCACCCAAAACATGTCTTCTAACAGCATATTCCTTAGCATTTTGGTTTTCCTAATTTTACTAATTGACAAAGAACTACAAGGCAAAAAGTGCTTAGGAGATACTTTTTTGAATGAGATCTCATGGCTACTGGGCAGATGGGATGGTCTTCCCCCACCACAACCCTTTTAAAACATAGCTTCAGACCTGACATAAAGTCAATTGTTACTTTTTCTTTTCTCCACAGCCTGGCACTAGCAATATATTACCACATAAAGAACAGGTGAGTTTAAAACCTGTCTTGTTATTCTAGCTAATAAACTTACAAGATATAACGTTAGTGTGAGGTTTTAACTGTAGATATTATTGGAGTAAGCTATAGTGCTTTTATTACATTGTTGAAGCGAACCATTTTATTTTTATTTTATTTTATTTTATTTTATTTTGTCTTAGGACTCCCAATGCTTAAGTTATTGAGGATCCCAAAGAAGATTTGTTGATGTGGGCTATATTAATATTTACTGGATTAGAAATTAAAATTGAGAATTTAAAAATAAGTCCCTTGTACGTTAAAACATAGTTTTTATAGCACTGTTGAAATTTTGAGCAGTATACTTCTTTGTTGTGGGGGATTGCTTTGTGCATTACAGGATGTTTAGCAGCTTCCCTGGCCTCTCCTCACTAGATGCCAGTAGCACCCTCTTCCCAGGCCCCATTGTGACAACAAAAAATGTCTCTACCATGGCTGAATGTTTCCTGGGGACAGAAACACCCCTGATAGTGAGCTATAGCATTAACATAATTCTTTATAAAAGAGAATCACTTCCCACAATAAATTGGTCGAATGGAAATTGTGTCACTTATTTACATTTTGCAAATCTCTTTATGTCTGGTTCAACAGAAGATAGCTGATTCTCATGTACACCCTGTCTCCAATCCTTTGTGATTACCTCAGTCATCTCAATAATTTGTTTTGAATAAACAATATGAAGACCCAGCCTCATGTATCTTTATGGCTAGAAAAGTCTGTATTTTTAAAGCCTTCAGATAATTTTGGATACTCTACCAGAAGTCCACAGAAGCTGTCTTCTTAAATTAGTTACAATGGAATTTTAAATCCTATCCTTGAACTTGTACTAAGGTCTCTGTTAAATTAGTACCCATGCAGCCCTAACCGGTTTGGCTCAGTGGATAGAGCGTCGGCCTACAGACTGAAAGGTCCCAGGTTCGATTCTGGTCAAGGGCATGTACCTTGGTTGCAGGCACATCCCCAGTAGGGGGTGTGCAGGAGGCAGCTGATCGATGTTTCTCTCTCATCGATGTTTCTAACTCTCTATCCCTCTCCCTTCCTCTCTGTAAAAAATCAATAAAATATATATAAAAAAAAAATTAGTACCCATGCATACATCTTCTATGCTAAATGAATCTCTTATATTATAAGTAATTTCATAATAACGTTATGCATTGGTCATTTGGAAAGTATCGGTTCACATTTCTTTATATAGTATCAAAACTCACTTTTGTTAGTTAGCATCACATAACCACCAGTCCTCCCAGAAAAACCTTTAGGTATTGAAAAGCTGTTAGGTCACAAAAAGGGTACAAGTTTTCCCCAATCTTGATTTTTAGCTTAATAGCTGGAACTGTGCAAATGGCAAGAAATGTATAAGTTATTTTCCCGGAAGTGACAGGCTCACTTTTCAGTCTTGAGAGAATGACACTTGTATTATCAAATAAAAATATTATTCTCTGAAAACAGTATTCAGCTCACAACTAATTCCAAGTGCTTTTCCTTAACACAACCACATTTCAGTATGCAGGAGTGCTTAATGCATACTTCCCCTTACTCTAGAGTATAAAAAGAAGATTCAGCTTTTAATAACATTATTCATTGTCACTGCTTTGTCAAAGATGTGCTTAAGTAAAGCTGATTTCTTGTCAACAAGTGGCAGTGAAGAGTAGAATGACTACTAGTACAGGGTGGGACCCCTGCCTTGATTCTTGCTCAGAAACCAGTTTTACTGACTTTTGCTTTTATACAGTCATTGCAAATGTCAGTGTAAATGCAGGCAATGCCTTAATATTTCTATACAAATAGTTTTGGCCTCATGGGTCTCCTGAAAATGGTCTATTGGAACCAGAGAAGCCTGCAAAACACTCTTGGAGAACCATTGTGTAAATGAGCAGAGTATATTAGTGTGGAAAATTAAACCTAAAAACCCCCAGAAGACTGGTTTCCCTCACTCAGTTGGTTGGAGCATTGTCCTATACACCAAAAGGTGGCAGGTTTGATTCCAAGTTAGGGCAGCACATACCTAGGTTGTAGGTTCAATTCTGTAAGGCCACATAGCTAGGTTTCTGGTTCCATCCACAGTTCAGCATGTACAGGAGGCAGCCAATCCATTTTTTTCTCAAATAAATAGAGTGGTCACTTTTAAAATACAAAGGCAAATTTAAAACTCAGACTCTTGTAAAGAATCAAGAAGAAATATATAACAAAAATATAATATAGGAAACTAGTAAGAGAAAAAAAAAACAGTGAAAAAACAGGGATCTCATTTTCACATGAAGGATTTCCCACCACTACTGCTTTATAAAATGTTACTGTGTCTGCCAATGAGAGGTTAGAGGAGTGGCAATTGATTTGGTTAACTAGCATTGCCTATTAGGGAGGGTCAATGCTTATAAAGGCAGCTCTGGCAGGTCATTATAAAAAAGGTTTCACAGAATTTGATGTGCTGAGTAAAAAGAGGTCAGAAAATTCCTACAGGATCTAAGAGAAGAATTTTAGAAGGACTTTGTTGAAGGTTAAGCTCCCTCCACCCCGCTCTACTCCCAGCAGGTGTATTGCTAATACAACAATTCCTGGATTAGTTTTTAAAATCACGTTCTTATTTTCTAGAAATGCAAATAGATCCAAGGACATTTTTGATGAGAGACTCCATCCTGTCACAGTAAGTGCCAGTTGTATTAAGGTTGTCTTTTTCTCTCAGACACTTGTGTTTATTCCATGCTGATTTGCTTTGAAATTAATCACTAGTAGAAAATTATTCCCTCCAGCTTGGAGTCGACATTATCTTCCTTTAAGTTTTCTTCCCCACCCCATGTTGTATCTAATTATTTTACAAAAGGAATCTATATATATAAAAGCATAAGTGACCATCCAACCAGTAGCTATGATGCGCACTGACCATCAGGGGGCAGACGCTCAACAGCTCCTGTGACTTGGCAGCTGTAGTTCTTAGGTGACACACCCAGAACCAGAGAGGAGGGAGCCCGATTCCGGGGTGCATAACCCGAGAACTGCCCTCTTGCAATCTGGGATCCTTTGGGGGATGTCGGAGAGCTGGTTTCAGCCTGATCCCTTCAGGGCAGACCAAGGGACCCCACCTATGCACAAATTCTTGTACCAGGCCTTTAGTGTTATATAAGAATCTAGAGGCCCAGTGCACAACACTCATATACTGGGGGTGAGGGGTCCCTCAGCCCGACCTGCACCCTTTCGCAGTCCAGAAGCCCTTGAGGGATATTGGAGAGCCGGTTTTGGCCTAATCCCCATAGGCCAGGCCGAGGGACCCCACCTGTGCACAAATCCATGCACCAGGCCTTTAGTCTATAATAATAAAAGTGTAACATGCAAATCAACCAAACAACTGAAGAGCAGAATGATCTCCCAGACGACCTTCCAAATGACCACACTATGACATGCACTGGCGCCAGGCCAGCCAAGGTGGATGCAATGCAATTGGTCAGGGGGCCCCACCATTGCCCCACGATCGCCCTGCAGAGGGAGGCCCAGGCCACCCTCTGCGAGGCGATAAATTGCCCCAAAGAGGGAGACCCATGCCACCGGCTGGCAGGGCAATCGATCTGGTGAGGGGGCGCTCCACAATCACCCCAATGAGGGAGGTCCAGACTACCCTCTGGCGACCATTTGCAGAGCCCCAGGTGGGTGGGCAGAGCCCCATGCCCAATCGCCCTAAAGAGGAAGGCCCAGGCTACCCCCACAGACAGCACTGCAGTGGGTGGGCAGGGCCTGCCTCTGCAGGGTGATCGATTTGGGGCCCCACAATTGATCAACCCATAGAGGGAGGCCCAGCCCACTGGCTAGCGATGTGGTGGTGGGCGTGCGGGGCCAGCCAGTTATCGCCCTGCAGAGGGAAATCCCAAGCCAGCCAATGATCGCACCCCACACCTGTCACCTGCAGAGTGAGGTGACCAGTGGTGGGGTAGGGGGGTGGCAGTGCCGCACCGATGGCAAGCAGTGGCAGCGGCGGGGGCACAGCCAGCTGCTGGCAGCCTGGGGAAGGAAAGCCCTGATAGGCCCTGATCACCAGCCAAACCTAGGGACCCTACCCGAGGGGTCCCAGATTGCAAGAGGGCACAGGCTGGGCTGAGGGCCACCCCCAACCCAGTGCACGAATTTGGATTTTGTGCACAGGGCCTCTAGTGTTATATAAGAAACTAGAGGCCCTGGTGCACAACATTCATGTACTGGGGGTGGGGAGGTCCCTCAGCCGACCTGTGCCCTTTTGCAGTCCGGGAGCCCTCGGGGGATGTCTGACTGATGGCTTACATCCTTAGTGCTGCTGTGGAGGCAGGAGAGGCTCCTGCCACAGCCACTGAGCTCGCCAGCCATCAGCCTGGCTTCTGGCTGAGCAGCGCCTGCCCTGTGGGAGCACACTGACCACCAGGGAGCAGCTGCTGTGTTGAGGCTCTGCCCCTTGGTGGTCAGTGTGCATCATAGCGACCGGTCGTTCCGCCACTCAATCGATTTGCATATTACCCTTTATTATATAGGATATGTCAGTAAGAACTGAGTTTCAGCTTTGTATAATTAATGAGCTAAAGTGGGTTAACATACCCAAAAAACAAAAATGTATATTTTTAAAAGAAAATTTTCAATAGCATCAAACAATATGAATATTTGTACATAAACCTAATAGATATGTCAAGATCTCTAGAAGAAAATTAAACAGCTATTTAAATATTGAATTAATTAGAATGACAAAAAATTTCAAATGTCTTCAGATATGCTCTATAACAATATGTGGCTGGTGAGCACTGTACGCACAGCACAGCCTTAGAGCCTGATGGTTACATTCTCAAAGTAGATTGCAGAGAACTATGACATGATGACCAACAAGTCCTTGGAGCCTAAAAATAGTTCACATTTAGACAGAATGTTGTAGGGGGAAGGTGGAAAGGAATATATAAATATTCTGAGGTTGTGCCTGTATCTTTAATGAGTGTTGATATTCAATCACTATTGTTTTTTAAGGTCCCATTATTTTACTTAAAAGGCTAAAATACATGTCACTCAATCAAAATTATTTTAAGCAGCACATGGGCTCAAGTGGAACACGGCTGTTACAAAAGTACTTAATATTTTTCTTCAATGGGTACTTCCTTTCAGGAAGAAAAGGTTCCTGAGGAATTCTTTCATCATAATCCCGATCCCGAATCAATTTACAGATTTATTCGACCTTTTTTCATTGCCTTTAAGGTAACAGCAGGATATGCAATAACAACTTTGGTAAGATAGTTCTTCTTTCAGAACTTTATTAAGGGAAACCTATCAAAGGAAGTAAAGTTCACACATTTGAGCTTAATAATCACTATGATTAAAAATGTCGTTGCTTTTCTCACCACAAAACGATTGCTATTAATGGCAGCAGGAGGGAGAGATTTCCAATTTCTCCTTCCAGACCTCAGGAGACATGGGCGCATGCAGTGCACACAGGCACACTTACAAGGTGTGCTGATGGGGCAGGATGGGGGCAGTAACAGAACCTTCTGGGCCCCAGGCAGTGACTGGTTCAGTGTAGGTCTAAGCTGAGTCCCAGGCTGCATTCCCCGGGCAGTTGTAATGTGTGTCCTGACTGAGAACTAGAGCCCTAAATTCGCTGTTCCTTGGATGATGGGTGTTCATCTGTCCTTGCTGTCCTCCTGTGCCTGCCTGTGACGTTGCCAGGATTCTAGTGCCAGTAGGACCTGAAAGGGCGTTGCTAGTTGCCTGCTCAGCTACAGCTGTGTAAGGACCTTTGTGTCATTCATCCAGGATTCCTGTGGAAAGAGTGTATCATTTGGAACGAGTGGTCCATTCTAGTGAGAAGGAATGGGGATTGTATCACTCCTGCCTCTGGCAATCCTAAAGGGGAAAGTCTCCTGCTTGGTCTGAGGGAAGAGTACTTAGGTCAGCTACTTTAGAGAGGTGGTCAGAAAGAGCCTCTGTAAAGAGATGATATCTGAACCCTGACCTGACTGAACTGAGGAAGATGAGCAGCTCTGGTGTATGTGCAGAGGGAACAAGTGCCAGATTCTGAGACGGGAACTTCTACTTGGTATTTGAGTAAGAGTGAGGTATGGCCAGTGTGGTCAGAGTGTGGAATGAGGGAAAGAATGTAGGGCATGAGGGCCAGGAGGGCACGTGCCATCTGATTGGGCCTTGCAGCTTGCAGGCCATGGGAGGAAGTGACATTTTTATTTGTTTGGTGGAAACCCTTTGGCAGAGTTGAGCAGGGTGGGGAAGTGCTCTTGATTAAAAAGGCTATCCTGGCTGCTTTGGGGAGAATGACTGTAGCTGGGAGTCTGAGTGGAGACCGAGAAATCAGGAGGCAATAACAGTGACACAGGTGGGAAGTGACAAATAGACTAGAAAGCGATCTGACTACCAGTGACAGGCAGAGATAACAAGAATTGCTAACAGATTGCAGCAGGTTAACTGAATTGGAAGTCCTTGGCCAAGCACCCAGGAAAATGGCAGTGCCCCACATGACATTAGGGAATGTGTGGGGAGTGGGGAGCTGTGGTGAAGAGCTCTGGTTTGTATGTGCAAACGCACCGATGACCTTAGCAGTAGTAGTTTCAGTTGAGTGACAGTGCCAGGGGCAGACTACAGTGGGTGAAGGGGAGAGTGGGAGATGAGAAGCAGCATCAGGGCATTCACTGTGAGCAAACAGAGAGGAAGCATCCTAGGGGTTGTGGGGGGTGGGATGGGTACCACATAAATACATTCATATTGGGAGAGTGTCTGGGCCACAGGGAAGTGTTCAAAAAGAGGAAATTGTGGGAGGTGTTCTTCAAAAGTGGGATGGGATCCATTTCACTGCTAGAAGAGTTTCAGTGAGAAGAGAAATCTCAATTCCAGAGACTCAGGAGGGCAAGTGGTATAAATGAATGATTAATGGCACATACCAAGTCTACAGTAAAGATTGCAGGAAGTTGAGTGATTTCCAATGTTGTATATGTCTCTAATTATTCCCAGAAAGTTGACAGTTGAACCTTGTAAAGAGGTTAATTCATAGGATATCTGAGAGCATTTAGCTTTGGGACATTGGTGCAAACTTTCACTAATAACACAAAAATGTTCAATAACCGTTTGTTTTCTAAAATACAGTTGGGTTTGAAGACCTTTGGCTAATGTGAGTTGTCAATCTGAGATTATCTGATAACCTCAGACAGTAAACATATTCTTCTTCAAAGAACCCTTTGACATAACAACAAATCACAGCTTGCCTCTATAATCTTTGCTTAGCTGTTACCTTTACCCAGTTCTTTGTAGAATAGACATGTAATACATGTGAAAAAATCATGAGAACTCACCAGCTACCTGGCAGGTTTAGAGGAGAACCAGGGAGACAGAGACTGGCAGGTCTGCTACCACCTGAAACCAACAGAACTGACTAAGCTTCAGGTTGTGTAGGACAGAGATGGATTTCACAGAATCATGATGGAGATGTGAGGCTTAGGGGACATAAAAGGACTACCCTTGGTGTGCATGAGTGTTTCTTACAAAGGCACTAAGTCCAAGAATACTTGACAGTTGTAGAGACCTACCTCAGACACATCTGTTTGCACTGCCTGTCCTGCTGCACCACACAGCAGCCACTGGGGGAGCTGTCTTTAATTTTTTTTTTTTTTTAATCCTTACCAGAGGATATGTTTTCCATTGATTTTCAGAGAAAGTAGAAAAGAGAGGGGAGGAGAGGAGAAAGAGAGAGAGAGAGAGAATCATCAGTATGAGAGAGAGACATCTATTGATTGCCTCCCACATGAGTCCTGACTGGGGCCAAGAATCGAACCAGAGAATCTTTGGTGAGCAGGCTGGAAATTCACCTGGGAAAGTAGGCAATAAAAGTGTCTGATTTGCAACTGTTTCTTGGCCTCTGGCTTTGGCTGGCCACGCAGTCTCTCTAGAACCTAAGAATAAAAGGCATGTCAAAAACTGATTAAATCTGTCATTCCTGAAAGTTCTTATCACAGCACTTAAACTGAACTAGAATCAAAGACCAGTGTTCTACTTTGCAGGTTTACATAGAAAGACTTTTAATTTATGCTGAAATCGACATTTGCCCATCTAACTGGAAACGCATTGTTTTGGAAGCGATTATTCTGTCCTACAAGTATCTGCACGATCGGGCTATATGGAATTTTCACTTCTCCCCATTGTTAAGGGGCATTACAGTCAAGGACTTGTGAGTTTGCAAGATTTTGATGAAGTTTCTAACCATTTTCGAATACCTTACTTGCCCCCATAAAATTTACAAAATAAGAAATATTTTGAAAGGTTATATTGTGCAGAGGACTGAACTAGGCATAAAATTACATACATTTTTCTATCCACATTTGCTATAACATTTCATACTCCTCATTAATTAGTATTCCTTCATGTGTTAATATTGTAATAATCTGTGTGATAATTTGGTATATTTCTCTGGTAGCAAACTTTATAGAAGCTCACATCCAAGAACAACAATAATGTAAATACCTTCATGGCTTCCTTAACGCTGTCTACCAGTTTAGGTCTTTTATTTCCCCCTTTTAAAAATTTCATTTATTTTCAATAAGACTTTACATTCAATATCTATATATAAAAGCCTAAGTGACCAGCTGACCAGCCAGTAGTTATGACATGCACTGACCACCAGGGGGAAGACGCTTAACGCAGGAGCGGAAACCATAGGCATGGAAACATGGAAGAGACTGATGAATCTCAGAGAGAAAGGGGTAGAGGGAAGGGCGGGAAGAGATTAACCAAAGATCTTTTTATGCATACTAGAGGCCCAGTGCACAGATTCATGCACCAGTGGGGTCCCTCGGCCTGGCCTGCAGGGATCAGGCCAAAACTGGCTCGCTGACATCCCCCAAGGGGTCCCAGATTGCGAAAGAACACGAATCTGGGCACTGGGCCTATAGTTATTTTATATTAGTCTCAGGTGTACAGCATAATGGTTAAAAAACCATGTGCTTTGCAAAGTGTTTTCCACAATATTTTTAGTACTGACCATACACCATGCATAGTTATTGCAGTATTATTGACTCTTTCCTGTGGCATAATTTATATCCCCATAACTACATTGTAATTGCCAGTCTGTACTTCTCAATTTCTTCACCTTCTTCACCCAGCCCCCAAACCTCTTCTCCTCTGGCAACCATCAAAATGTTCCCTTTACCTATGAGTCTGCTTCTGTTTTGTTTGTTCATTTATATTGCTTTTTAGTGAAATCATATGTTATTTGTATTTCTCTGACTGACTTATTTCACTAACATAATACCCTCTAGGTCTATCTGTTCTCTTGCAAATGGCAGGATTTCATTCTTTTTTATGGATGAGTAATGATATTCCACTGCTTTTTTATCCACTCATCAGTTAATGGGCACTTGAGTTGCTTCTACAGCTTGAGGATTATAAATAATACTGCAGTGAACATAGGAAGCATATATTCTTTCAAATTAGTGTCTTGGTTTTCTTTGGATATATACCCAGGGTAGAATCACTGAGTCGTAAGGCAGTTCCATTTTTAATTTTTGAGGAACTTCCATACTATTTTCCACAGTGTCTGCACCAGTACACGTTGCCACCAAAAGTGCACGAGGGGTCCCTTTTCTCCACATCCTTGTCAACACTTACTGTTTGTTGATTTATTGATGATAGCCATTCTGACAGGTGTGAGGATATCTCATTGTGGTTTTAATTTGCATCTCACTGATGATCAGTGATGTTAAGCATCTTTTCATGTCTATCAGCCATCTGTATGCTCTCTTTGGAGAAGTGTCTGTTCAGGTCCTCTGTCCATTTTTTAATTAGATTTTTTGTATTTTTGGTGTTGGGCTGTATATGTTTTTTATAAGGTGTTGAGTTATATATGTTTTTTTATAAATTTTGAATATTAAGCCCCTTATTAGATATATCATTGTCAAATACATTTTCCCATCAGTGGGTTGTCTTTTTATTTTGTTGATGTTTTCTTTTGCTATACTAAAACTATTAGTTTGATGTAGTCCCATTTCTTTATTTTTTCTTTTATTTCACTTGCACAGGGTAATCTATCAGCAAAACACTAAGAGAAATATTCCAGATTTTAGTGCCTATGTTTTCTTCTAGGAGTTTTATGGTTTTGACTCTTACATTTAAGTTAATAATCCATTTTGAGTCTATTCTTGTATGTGGTGTAAGAAGTGGTCTAGCTTCATTTTTTGAATGTATCTGTCCAATTTACACAACATCATTTATTGAATAGACTGTATACCGTTGAATGAAGTCTCCTCTTTTGTCAAATAGTAATTAACCATATAGGTGTGGGGTTATTTCTGGGCTTTCTATTTTGTTCCATTGATCTATGTTTGTTTTTATGCTAGTACCATGCTGTTTTGATTACTATAGCCTTGTAGTGGAGTTTGATAGCAGGTAGTGTGATACCTCCAACCTGTTTTGTTTTTCTCTCAACTGCTGTGACTATTCAGGGTCTTTTGTGAGTCCGTATAAAACTTCGGATTATTTGTTCTACTTCTGTAAAAGATGGCATTGGCATCTTGATAGGAATTTGGTTGAAATAGATTATTTGAGGTAGTATGGACATTTTAAAGGTGTTAATGCTTCCTGACCATGAGCATTGTACATGCTTGCATTTATTTGTCTCTTCCTCAATTTCTTTTTTGGTGTCTGATAATTTTCCAAGAGTTTTCCCCTCAGAGATAATAGTGGTGGCTCTGAATGGATCCATTTGTTGTTGTGGTAATGTGCCCGATCCTTTTGTTGGCACATCTCTACGTTACTAATCCCCTTCCTGTTATCAGCCTGGTGGAAATGTCTACAAGTTCTTCAGGGCTAAGAAACAGCATACATCATTCCTTCCATCGGAACACTAGAGTGGGGCCCTGTGAGTGAGCAAGGAGAATAAACCTATAGCTACACTAATGGGACTCTGATAATTGAGCCCCTACCCAGCAGCAGTTGTGCACAAGAGACATAACCTCCTTCCTCTTGTCCCAAACTCAAAGTCCTGGGATGCAAAGGGGACCACAAATTGTTGAACCTTGTTTGCCTGTTTGAACATTAGTGTATTAGCCCAGCTGGGTAGCCTTTATTTGTTTCAAAACTAAACTCAGAGCCAACCTAGTAGCTTAGAATGACAATTTTGAAGAGAACCAAGTTGACTAAAATTGCTCTGTGGTGGTTTTGTGTTTTCCTTTTTCCCAAGAAATGAGTTGGAAAGGCAATACATATGTCTACTACGGTTTCGTCTTTATGTTTCTGCCAGTGTCTATGCCCAATACTATTTTGACCTTCGGTCTTTAGCAAGTGACCATGGACTGCCTATTGCACTTGCTCCTCTTCAAAAAGAAAGAGCACTGAACCTAGAGGTAAGGCTGTGAATTCACAAAGTGGGGTTTGCTGCCAGACATGAAAACCAATATCTGTGGATAAATCATATTATGTAGTATTAGGAAAATGAAAAGCTGTTTTAACTAACACATTGAATAAGACTTATTAACTCTTTCACATCATATTAGCGGTATTTTTCATGGTGTGTATAAGAATCCCATATTATAAAAATTATCTTTTCTGTGACCATGATTCAGAATAATTTAAATCCATTTTAAACTTTGATGACTTTTTTGAAACTGTATTCTATTTTCTAGCCATACATGAATAATTTCTTACAATTGTATCACTAATCATATCTACAACCATATTCTACTTATCACTCCTAACTCAGTTTGCAAATTCATGTCTTTTCTGTATAGATCACAGATCAGTACCTTTAGTTAGTTAGACAAAACTAACCTCAGAGAGTGATACTTAGATTGTGGAATATGTACTTCAAACACTGGGTGTAGAAAGTATACGGGTTTTTAATGGCAATTGTAAAGTATGTGCAACAAAGTAATATTTATGGCTTATGAATTCTGGGGAGTATACAACAAAATTATAACTGAAATGGACAGTTTCTGTGGTACTTTAATGGTCCTTTAGAATAAGATGTGCTTCTACCTTAATGTGCAAGTGAAATAGTACCTTTATGGTGCTTCGATCACTAGACCTTTCCTACCTTTCAGTAAAATACAGAACATGCCTGCCTCATTAAAATTTGCTTAGAGTAAATTCTAACTAATGAAGATTGGATAGAATGTAAATAGCTGAGTAAGCAATGACTTTTCCAAACTGTATCTATACTGATAAAAGAGTAATATGCTAATTAGACCAGGATACCTTCCGGACATCCTTCCAGACAAAGCCATGGTGGTGGAGCCAAGGCAGAGTTGGTTAGGGGCGATCAGACTGGCAGGTGCGGGGGCAGTTGAGGGCTATCAGGCCAGCAGAGGGGGCAGTTGGGGGTGATCAGGCCGGCAGGGGGGCAGTTAGGGGTGATCAGGCTGGCAGGCAGAGTGGTTAGGGGCAATCAGGCAGGCAGGCAGGTGAGCAGTTAGGAGCCAGCGGTCCCGGATTGTGAGACGGATGTCCAACTGCTGGTTTAGGGTCAGACATCCCCTGAGGAGTCCCAGATTGGAGAGGGTGCAGGCCGGGCTGAGGGACACCCCCCCCCATGCACGAATTTCATGCACCAGGCCACTAGTATCCTATCTAATAAAGAGGGAATATGCTAATTAACCATCACTCCGTCACAAAGATGGCTGCATCCACAGCTGAGGCCAAGTTCCCTTATGGAGCCTTAACGAGCAATCAGCAGGGACCTGAGGCTACACTCTCCCCCTCCCCCTGCCCCTCCCCCTTCCCCATGGGGCTTGACAGGGGACCTCAGGCCGTGACCCCCACCTGGCAGGGCTTGACAGGGCACCTTAAGGTGCGCTTCCCATCCTGGTGCTGGACTAGGGGACCTCAGGCTGCTCCCCCCGCCCTAGCGCCAGGCCGGTGGATCTCAGGCCTCACCCCCCACCAGGTGGGGCTTGACAGGGCACTTCAGGCCACGCCCCCCACCCCAGCACCAGGCTGGGGGACCTGAGGCTGTGCCTACCTGCCTGGCGAGGCTTGACAGGGGAACTCAGGCCGTGCCCCCACCCAGCGGGGCTTGACGGGGGACCTGAGGCTGCACCCCCTTCCTGGTGCTGGGCTGGAGGACCTCAGGCCACGCCCCCATCCTGGTGCCGGGCCAGGGGACCTGAGGTTATGCCCCCTGCCTGGCAGGGACAAGGGTGGGACTGGCTGGGTCTGGATCTAGCCCAATGGGGTGGAGGGCCGGCCGGGTCTGGGTCTCACGCAATTTTGAGGTGCATGTGGGTGGGTGGGGACTTGACTCTGGGTCCTATGGTGTGCCCCAGATTCTGACAGGAGGAAGGTTTTCATATACATTTTACTAATTTTCTTTCGTCTCTGACACTTCTATTATAGAGAAAGGGCAAATAGCAATATTAAATTATTTCCTCTAATTAATCCCCTTTTAATGTGCGCGAATTTCGTGCACCGGGCCACTAGTTTATTATATTTAAGGAACCAAGTGTACAGACAACAGATGATATTATTGTTAGGAGACTGTCACACCTTTGACATCATTGAAAAAACGCAAACTTTAAAAAATTCTAAGTTCCCCTTTGCTCTGTCAATCTAATCAGAGTCCCTAAACTTAACTTTGTGGATGAACATAAAATAGGATCCCAAGGACAAGCAGTGTAGACCACAGCTCTCCAAAGAAGCAGTAACTATAATCCATATAAAGAAGTGGGAATGTGTGGCTTTCTCTGTGAAGGCTGCAACTCTTTTATTTTGAACTAGAGGCCCGGTGCATGAAATTTGTGCACGAGGGGAGGGTATCCCTCAGCCCAGCCTGCACCCTCTCCAATCTGGGACCCCTCGAGGGATGTCCGACCCACCGGGATTGGGCCTAAACGGGTGGTCGGACATCCCTCTCACAATCCAGGATTGCTGGTTCCCAACCGCTCGCCTGCCTCTGCCTGATTGCCCCTAACCACTTCTGCCTGCCAGCCTGATCACCCCTAACCACTCCCCTGCCAGCCTGATTGACAACTAACTGTTCCCCGGCTAGCCTGATTGCCCCTAACTGCCCTCCCCTGCTGGCCTGGTCACCCCTAACTGCCCTCCCCTGCAGGCCTGCCCCCCCAACTTCCCTCCCCTGCTGACCTGGTCTCCCCCAACTGCCCTCCTCTGCCAGCCTGGTCACCCCTAACTGCCCTCCCTGCTGGCCTGATTGCCCACAACTGCCCTCCCCTGCAGGCCTGGGCCCCCTGCAACTGCCCTCCCTTGCTGGCCTGGTCTCCCCCAACTGCCCTCCTCTGCCGGCCTGGTCACCCCTAACTGCCCACAACTGCCCTCCCCTGCAGGCCATCTTGTGTCTTGGAGTGACGGTCAATTTATATTACTCTTTTATTACATAGGATGTCCCTGTGCTCTATCTCATTTCTCCTCCTAGGCCATTTCCAGATATTGTGAGAACAAAAACCTGTGCAGGGTGGCCATAAAAAAATCTGGCAGCTGTGATAACCTTACTGATGTGCAACATGCCGACGCCATCTTATCTTAAGGAGGTATGAGGGCTGTGACATGACGAGCCCCTCATCTGCAAGGACTGGAGAAGAATCACCGCTCCTGCTCCAATCCAGCTAAGTTATTTCCTTTTAAGGGAGATTCAAGGGTATTGACATAATGAGTTTCTTGAAATATAATTTTTCTTGTTCCAGCAAGTTTAGTATTTTCTCTTAAAAAAGAAATGAAAGGTTTCAAACCTTATGAGGATCTTTTTTAGCCTGTGCTTAATTTATGAGCCTTGGTATTTTTCATTTCCCTTTTAATTATTTTAATTATCAGAGGATATTACATTTGTTTAATTTTGTTTTCATTTTTGGATAAAAAGGGAATGTATCTGTTAAACTTTTAAAAAGTTCTAGTTAACCTCCCACTTGACATTTTCTTTTGAGCTTTGGTACTCTCATTTAAAAGTTTAAAGTACCTATTTCTGTATACTACTAGTATAGTTTCAAATGCTTTAATGTTTACTTTAATAATGTGGGAAATCGATTTTTTTACAATAGAAAATTCCTTAAATATTTTTTATTGCTTCCTAGAGCAAAATGGGTACTTTTTTTCTTCTCATTATGTGCTGTTTCCTTTCCTCCTGAACCTTTTGGACATTGTTACTGTATATGAATTACTTTAAAGTAATTTTAATTATGAGTTTTCATTTCAGTTTTTCTAACTTTGAAGATTTCTCTTTCTTTTTAATTGATGTTAGAAGGAAAGGAAGGGAGACGGAAAGAGAAAGGGAGAGAAACAAGGATATGAGAGAAATATCTATTGGTTGCCTCCCATCCAGTGTCTGAGACTGGGGATCAAACCTGGCACCTGGGTATGTGCCCTGACTGGTCACTGCATCCTGGACCCTTTGGTGCCTGGGAAGACACTCCAATCCACTGAGTCGTCCAGCCAGGGTGAAGGTTTCTCTTTCAAATAAATTAAATAACAACTATTCTCATTATAAAAATCATATATTCTGTGCTCTTTAGCCTTTGAAAATTCTTGTGTAACTGGCCTTAAAACTGCCACAATGAACTAGTAAAGGAGATTTCTGGTGGTACAGAAGCTGGATACAAAGGGTGGCTGTTCTGTATTACTTTCCAGGACCTCCTTGCTAGCAGGTAGTTCCAAGGGCTTATATTGAATAAGTGACTTACTCTACCTATAATGCATGCCATTAGCTATCATGTCTAGAAATTGTTTTTAAAGAAATTAGACAACCAATTTCTAGAATGTAAATTTTCATTGTTTGTGATCTATGTCATGCTTTCCCTGTAGGACTGAATGTGATGCACTATTGCCTTCTTGAGCTAAAATGTGTCTGTGATGTCAGCATTTTCTCTCCTTCCTCTGCAGTTACAATGGCGAATTCTAATAGCACATTAGCAAGGAAGAATTTTAAAATTTGAACAGTTCCATGATGTTTCTTCTTGAGGCTTTTCAAGCATAACCTTTCAAAAAATTTAACATGTTTAGAGTTGATAATACAATTGAAGGAAGTGAGTAGAAAATATTCACTAGGATGACAGTCAAAAGTGTCAGTAAGTTTGGATTTAAATATTTTCCAGGTTTTACTGGGTTGCATGTAAGCATATTTAATATCTCATTAAAGTTATCAAAATGTTGGCAGGAATAGTTGAAGTAATTAAAATTTTTTGTAAAGATTAGGTGCTTAAAGCCAGTCTCTATATTTAAAAAAAGTAAGGAAATAGTAAGATCTTTTATTGTAACTTTTTTTTATTAGTATCTTAGTATATACTGCATACTTACAGTGGACATTGCTGTAAGTTCCACAGTGATAGGTTAAAAGGCTTCATAATACATTAAGTTTGCTACTTCAGTAACTAATTTAGGTGGGCATACTACACTGAATTCCTCTTTCAAAAATATAGCTTCATACTTTTTCAATTTACTTTGCCTCATTTTTAAAGTGGACATGAATAAAACCAGATTTTAAATTTGTTTTATATTGTGGTATACATTTGAAAAGTTTTGTTAACTGAAAATATGAGAATTTATCTTAGATGTCAACAAACAAAGGTGATGAATATACATTAACATTTTTATTCCATGTAACAATCTATTTTACAGGTGTTTTTTTTCCTTCTTTCCAAGCTATATTCTTTTTCTTGGGTTTTATATGTCCCACCATTCTGCCTGCTAATCTTTATATCTAGCTTGCCTCCTTTCTCTAAATTGCTCTTTATGACAACTTTTGTAGTCTATGCACAGTAAAATTATTTAGATAATCAGGTACAGAAAAACTAGTATACTTTGGAAAATGTTAGATAGAATTTTATCTTATCCCAAAAGTTTAATTGTGAGATATTTCCCTCCTTATCAGTATTACATTCTGTACAAACATTAATTTCATTGGCTTGTGTGGTGTATAGTTTTGGCTTCTGGTAACACACACTTGTTTCCAGATGTTTTAAAAGTATAGGACACATTACAATGATGTGTGAAGCACTATGATTGCCAATAATTTATCATATTTTAACAACTATCCTAGCATACCTGAACTGAAAAGAAGAGTTTGTTATTTATTCACCCTCTATACTCTTAATATTATATCCATTTCATTAAAATCATGGCAACTAATATGTTGAAACATAAATTTATATTAAAGTTTAAAGTAAACTGAGGATTTAAATGGAGTAAGAAGAAGGAAAGTTTTGGTTACTTTGAAAGTGTTTGCCTCCTACTGTGTGTATCTTCTGTCATTAATTTGTCATGTGTATTGCTGAACAGTGTCTTTTAGGTATAGTTGCCTTGGCTGCCAAAGAGCTTAGCTTTGAGCAATTTCATGCATTAATTCAGTAAGTAACCTTGGAACATTTAAAATACCTTGTGGACAAATTGCCATTTTAATTCTGTTCATACTGGGAAAAGGTACTTAGATTTATACACCTGAGGATTAATTTGTTTTCTTTTTTTTTTTTTTCAGGAAGGTGATTTGTTTATTGTCACACTAGGAGTTTTCCCATTGGATGGAAATTTATTTGGCCCCATTTATTCCTGACAGAAGTGTTGCAAGAAGCCAGGCATCATGGCATGAAGAGCATGTGCAGAATATCCGCCGATTTCATGAATCCCTGCAGCAGGGAGAGGCAGTCTCGCCAAGTGAAAACAAACTGACCACACCACCCTGGTCCTCCTGTACTTCCATTCTGACTTCTCTGAGGTGAGGCCCTCTGCTTTTTCTTCTTCCTCTTCTTAAAGAATACCCTTCAGCATTTCATGTAATCCTGGTTTGGTGGTGATGAACTCCTTTAGCTTTTTCTTGTCTGTGAAGCTCTTTATCTGACCTTCAACTCTGAATGATAGCTTTGCTGGGTAGAGTAATCTTGGTTGTAGGTTCTTACTGTTCCTCACTTTGAATATTTCTTGCTACTCCCTTCTGGCCTGCATAGTTTCTGTTGAGAAATCAGCTGACAGTCGTATGGGTACTCCCTTGTAGGTAACTAACCATTTTTCTCTTGCTGCTTTCAAGATTCTCTCTTTGTCTTTTGCCCTTGGCATTTTAATTATGATGTGTCTTGGTGTGGTCCTCTTTGGATTTCTCTTGTATGGGGTTCTGTGTGCTTCCTGGACTTGTAAGTCTATTTCTTTCACCAGGTAGGAAAGTTTTCTGTCATTATTTCTTCTAATAGGTTTTTAATATTTTGCTCTCTCTCTTCTTCTGGCACCCCAAAAATTTGGATGTTGGTACGCTTAAAGTTGTCCCAGAGGCTCCTTACACTATCTTCATATTTTTGGATTCTTTTTTCTTTTTGTTTTTCTGGTTGGGTGTTTTTTGTTTCCTCATATTTCAGATCTTTGGTTTGATTCTTGGGGTCCTTTGATCTACAGTTAAATTTCTGTATATTCTTTATTTCAGACAGTGTATGCTTAATTTCTGACTGGTCCTTTTCCATTTTTTTGGCATTCTCATTAAGGTCCTTGAAGGTCTCACTAAGCTCCTCAGAGGTCTCATCAAGTTTCTCAGTGGTTTTTAGAAGATTCTTGAGTAACCTTATAAATGTGGTTCTGAACTCTATGTCGTCCAGTAGTTTGCTTTCCTCCATTTCTTTCATTCGTGACATGTTTCTTTGTCTCTGCATTTTGCTGCTTCCCTGTGTTGATGGAGTGGCTTTGTGTGGTAGGTGACCTATAGGGGCCAGTAGCTCAGCCTCCCTAATCACCTGAGGTGGACGCTCTTGGTACACCCCTTTGTGGGCTGAGTGCAAAGTCTTGGTGTAGTTAAGCCTTGATTGCTCTTGGTACACTGGGAGGAATTGACCTCCAGGCCAATTGGCTGTGAGGACCTGCTGTGTCTATAATGGAAGAACTGCTGTGCTGGAGACACGCTTAGGGGGCAGGACTTGTTTCATTGGGGCTTTGGTGCTCACTGAGTCTGCCTCTTGAATTTGTCACTTATGGATGTGAGGAGTTGAAATCTGGTGTCTCACACTGACCACTAGGTACACTGGCTTCTGGATCTCCAATGGGGTGCAGGTCAGCTACTGTCTGAGGCCACCCAACAGGCGCTATAGCGAGAACTACAGTTTTCTCCTCTTTGCTTGGGTTTGGAGGTTTGGGAGCTGTCTGACCCAGGCTGCAAGTTTGCTATGTTAAGATGCGATAGGGCAGGCCATTCATATGCTAAAGCCGCTGCTTGGAGCTTGGGTGGGTTTGTAGGTTGTGCCGGGCGTGGTCACAGGGCGTCACTAGGCTAGGGCGTGGCAAACAGCAATGGCTGCCAGTAAGCCGGCTCTGCGTCTCCGACCGCGTCCCCGCGTCTTGTGCCCCAGCACAGTAAACAATTATTCCTGCACACAGCCCTGCAAGCAAGCCTCCCTCACTTTCCGACCCGATGGCAGACAGTCCAGCTTCTCCCCATAGGAGTTTGGGTCCCCTGCGTCTCCCCAGAAACTGGAGTTCGGAGTAATTGGGAGCTTATCTTCCTTCGGGTTGAAAAAAGCAGCGCTCCCACCACCGCCAGCCCAATACGCACGCCTCCGTACCTCAGCTTTTCAGCGCTTGTGCATGTCTCAATGCTCTTTTCTCTTTCCTTCTAGTTGTAGAACTTCCACTCAGCCAGCTTTCCCGTGGTTCTGGGTGATAGACGTTTCATCTTTTAGTTGTAGTTTTGAAATTGTTGTGCAAGGCAGCAGTTTAGATGTTTACCTACGCCGCCATCTTGGATCCTCCTCCTAATTTGTTTTCAAATTTAAAAATAATTTGTAAATATACTTAAATTATTCAAATTCATAAATTAACTATCAAAATACACTTTTTATAACATCAAAAGTTCTTTCATCATTGCAATGAAAAAATAATTTTAGTTTACTGTTTCTCTGTCCTGAGTAAGTATAAACATTTCTAGTAGAATTAATATTTGAATTATTTTTTATTTTTTGTCAATATATGCTTTCTATACTTTTCATTAAAAGGACCATGTTTTCATTTAAACTTTTTATTACAAAAGAAACAGTCAGGATAGCTATGGTGATAGAAGTATAGTAGTATTTGACTTGAAATGTTAGTTTCTTTTAAAAGGAATAATAAATGTACAACTTACCTTTGGTATTCAGATATTTGTTAATGATTTTCAGGCTTTAAAAATTCAAGTTTTGTTTGTTCTTGAAGTCATCTTAGAAGAGATTCACCTCATTCCTTAAATAACTGTATAATTATTGAAGAATTTATTGATGCCAGACACTTCACCTAAGAGATGAAGAGATCCCCTACCAGGTAGGCATTCTATCTAATTGGATATATTATATATATACTAGAGACCCAGCACACGAAATCATGCACAGGTAGGGTCCCTAGGCCTAGCCTGCGATCAGGGCCATCTTCCACCCACTCGCCAGTCCCCAGTCCCACCCCGCCGCCACCCACCCAGTTCCCCATTTGCCATGTTGCGATTGGAGCCTGTGGGCTGGGGGTAGGGACCAAGAGGTCAGCTGTTTCACCTGCTCGCCAGTCCCCAGTCCTGCCCCGCCACCACCCACCCGGTTCCCCGTGGTTCCCTGTTCTCCATGCTGCGATCAGAGCCTGCGGGCCAGGGTGGGGAGGGAGAGGGACCAAGAGGTGGTCAATGCACCTTATAGCAACTGGTCGAGTGGTTGTTCCAGTCGTTAAGCTGTTATGGTTGCTGGGCTTTTATTATATAGGATAGTGACAGTTGTCAGCAATAGCTTTTGTTTTTAATGGCTAAATTTGTATTTGACAATTTGAGACACTTACAAAAATCTCTTTCTGGATAGGTACATTTTAATGTATAAGACAATTTAAGATTTTTCCCATCTTTGGATGCAGTAAACATCATAATGGTACTCATACTAATTTCTTTTCACCCCCTAGAAAAAGATCATTCAGAAGTTTACCCACATGAGAAGACGCTGTCATGCACCAGTAGTCGGTGTGGGGAAGCACACTTGGAGCATTGCTTTTCCTGAATTCTGTGTTACTGACAGTGGCTTGTGTAAGAAGATGCTTCTGCTGGCTTTTATTAGTTCGAGTTTAGTATATTTTTCCTGAAACATGTACTCTTGATGTTGTTTTTGAATCTCAGAATAAAAATCCCATCTGATAATAATTCCCTTTCCTCACCACTCACTTGTTACTTAACTACTCTGAAACTTACTTTCACCCCTGCTCTTCCAGACTGCAGGGGTTATCATTAATGTGCTAATTATGAAATGAGCTTAGTTCTTCTGAATTTTATTTTCTTTGCTCTTAGCAATGTCTGGCAATTGACACCTTAACCCCTTCTGGAAGCTCTCTCTAAACCCCCACTCCCTTTCTTACCTTACATGATAAATCATTGCACTAAGTTCTCTTTCTGTAATGTCTCATAATTACTTTTTTGTTTATATCTTTCTTTCCATCTTTACCTTTTTTCTCCTGGTTCTTTCTTTTCTCCTCTAAGCTTTGATATTCCACAAATTTCAGTCCCCAGGTTCTGGATTCTGCTTTTTTATGGGTATTGATTCTCTCAGCTAACTTCTAGGTGTTTAATCCAATATGTACAGTACCAAGTGCCAATCTCATATTTTTAGTGGCCTGTTAGTCTCAGTTGTCTTACTAGACTTGCCTTGCTGAAGTCAGACTTCTTTCACTTGACAAAGACTTATTGACCCTATATTAGGCCCTGGGCTGCTAATGTGGGATAGAATTGTATTTAATGGTTCCTCTTCAGCGTTGTAAACAATAATTGATAATTAATGATCACTTTCATTATGGCAGCATTTCTTGGTGTGTGTGGTTTTTGTTGAATGCACAAAGCAAATGGGAAAATAGTAAAGGTATGCCTCAGTTTAGTTGGTGAAATCAAGGGGGACTTTATATAGTAGGGATCATTTGATGGATGAAGATAAGTTTTCTAGACAGAAAAGCTATGGGAAGATTTCCCAAGCAGTGGAAATAGCAAGTATAAAGGTATAATCAATGGGGATGTAACGTGTCTGGAGAAACATACACCAGCTCTTACTGCAGCATAGTACACCAGAAAGGCACCGGTAGGAGATGAGACTAGGCTATTATATAAATAAGGTTTAGAATATGAAGGTCCTTGTATATTATGCAAAAATACTTTAGATTTTATGTCGCCAAAATTAGAATAAAACAAGAATTAGGATTCAAAACCATGTCTTTGGCTTCATTTTACCAAGTTTTTCCCTTTATGGCTCTTTTTAGGGGAAAGGGAGATAGCAGGGAAAGCTGAAAATTGAGGAAAAGGAAAGCAATCCTATATGTTTATTGAATAAATGATTGCAGATATTTCTCATTTGGGAGTGGTTGGGAAGGTAGATGCTGTGAATTAGAACAATCAAATTGAATTTCCCTATTAGGATATTATCCTGGGAAAGAATTTCAAATCCAGTTTTCATTAGAAGTTAATATTCACTGATTTTATGGTACACAAATACCATAAAAATTTTTGAAATCATGTATGTATACCAGACAATTAAAGTCATCATTATAATTTTAACAACTAAGCACTTGATCTTACTTGAGACCCAGGAAAGGAGTTGGTAGATCAGCCTTTGGAGGAAGTAGCTGTGCAGGGCAGAGAGGGCCTGAGCTCTGGAGCTGAGAGCAGTAATTGTTATGGAGCAAAGCGGGGTAGAAACAGTCCTTAACTTTTAAGTGTTGCCTATTCTTATTTGATACATGAATATGCTATGTTGTTGAGCCCTTTGAATGTTAAATTACTTTAACTTTTAATTTTTAAACTTTTGGATTATAAATTGAGAGCTTAAAGCAAGAGAGGTGACAGTGGACACCAAAGGATCAGGAAGGATAAAAGGTAGCAGTCAGATTAACTGGATGAGAAACAAGGGTCAAAAGAAAGGTCATTGAGGCCTAGAGTGGGAAGTGGTTGCAGGAGCCTGGGACAGGGTGTGGTCATAGTGTCTACGAGGGGACAGGTGGAAAGCCAGGCCTCTGGCTCTAGAATGGTTGGCCCAGTCACTCTTGGAGTTTTCTTTTTCTTCAACCATAGCTCCTTGGAGGACAGAAGACATTAGCCAGCTATGCGACAGCAAATCGTTATATGTTGTGATTTGGGGTTTGGTTTGACTGTTGGTTTTGTGTTGATTTCAGAGAGAAATGATTTTTTGACCAGGCCCCGTGGACTGATTTCCCCAGCTCTGGATGCTAAAGCCTCAAGCAAGAGGAGCCAGCCTCTGAAGGCTCCGCCCTGTGGGGCCCCCACATTCCAACCTGGAACTCTGAGACAGTAGAGCCCCAGAAAAAAGGGCATACTGGCCATTCCAGGTGCAGTCTGGACAAGGGATGAGGAGGGCAGGGGCCCAGGACTTCTATGCAGAGTTACCTCAGCACCTGCTCTAAGGCTGGGGGCTTTGCCGCCACTTAGAAAGCCACCAGCAACCTTGCCAAGGACAGGAAGACAGCCAGCTATATGGAGATGCGAGTGGCAGGAGGCCCTGTCTTCCATGGGGCTAGGCAGGAGAGCCACAGACAGGTCCCCTGGGTGTAACTGGTGCTTGGGGTGCCCTGGTGCAGCGCAGTGGGGAATAGCAACTGGCTGGTGACAGACCAGCAGGTCTTCAGGCCAGGCCCCTTCAACCCTGACTATAAGACCTTCCTTTGCTTCCTTTAGTTACAGTAGGGCTAGATAGGCCTGAACTAAGGAAATAAAGCCTAAAAGGAAAGACAGAACTCTCCTTTGTTCCCAACAGGGTGAGCACAAACCCACTTTCCAGTCATCGGAGTGGCTGAACTACTTGATCTGCCCCTTGGGGTCAAGCTGCCCATGATCCCGGGAGCAGTAATTTATACCATACAACGAAGTTAAGTGAAAAGGTAATTTTTGCCTTGACGTTGGTTGTCTTTGCCAATTTCTACTTGCTTTGAAAGTCAGGTGCTACATTATACAAAGTCCACTAACAGAATTCGCATTAACATTCACAGAAGGAAAAATAAATCAAGCCCACATCTAATCCAAGGTATTGTTTAGGATTCATGCCAAGCACTTTCATCTAGTACGGCTTGCACAGAATCATTGGATGGACAGGTGTTATTCTTAGTTCTCTCTTAAGTTTTGGAAGCATGTTAACTTTTTTTGCTAACAACACAAGATATACTGATTTAGTGAGGTTTTATTCACTTAGAAATAAATATGTTTGGTTCAAAGGTAGAAAATTAATGTTGCTGGCTGGCATTTAATTATTTCATGATTTTAACCAATGAATTGTTACACAACCTTCTCTATGGTTATGTTTTGAGAGAAATTCCATCTCATACACAACAGTGAGAATAAAATGGAATTGAAATGAGTTGACCTGCTTCAGTACTGTAACTTCACTTTAATGGAAGAAGGCTCTGCCTCCTGGAAGACACTCCATGATTTCCCCCTACCTCCCTGTCCAGTCTTTACTCCCCACCCAGAACCTCCGCTCCCTCCAGTTGGGGTCTTTCATACCTCCTCTCACATGCCATGGTAATGTTTCTGTGCCTTTCCTCACCTTCCCCCAAACCTGGCATACCCTTCCCTCTTCTCCTCTGTCTATGAACTTCAGCCACGTTTCAAGATTTTTTTTTCTGAACTATCATAGTCACCAGTAGCTTATATTTCCTTAGAATTTGCATTGCCCTTGATTTGTATAATTTTACTCAATACTACAATTCTATAATTACAGTTTTATAACTTAAATCATACTGGGTTATGTACTTCCCTCAAATCTTTTCTTGTTTACAATCCTCAACACTACACACACTGTCACACCTCCCCAGCCCTTGACTCAATCACTAACACTGAAGGAGTTTCACTGCATTTTTTTGAATGGTTTCTTTGGTTAATAACACAAAAAATTCTACAAAGAAGAATTCTGAGTAATCCTCTACCCTTCTACTCTCTGTCATGTCAGAAATGAGTAGGGCCCTTGATATTTGATACTTGCCTAGTAAACATGATTTCTTAAAGCAAGTTTTACATCTGGGAAATATTTGTTTTTATAAATCTGTTCTACTAGGGCAAGCTGACTAAAAACATACCTCCCACAATTTAACTGGGTCACATTCACAGACACAAGCTTTCCTACAGCATGCTTGCCACCTATACCTATACTACACCTCTTTTGTGTCTAAACTTAGCCCTGTCTTTCTTTTGCCTGCTTCCTCAAGTATATTGTTTACTGCGAATTTGACATGTTTGGGTATTACTATTTTCTGTCAAATATTAATTTGCTTATCAACTACCTTTAAAAATATGTTCTCTCTATTCTTATCACATTTGTTTCCCCCCCCCCAAAATTGTCTTCATTTAATTATAATTAGGCACCAAGCTATTTCCTTGAAGACTGAGTTTGTGAGAACTTTCCTTTTCTTTCCATAAAAGCCCCTCAATGAAGTAATGCTTTATATTTACACTTTCAGTTTTTTATTTTTTGAAGGCAATCAAGGCAATTGTTTTAAATGACAACAATAGGGTTACCCTGGCTCCAATGAATGGAATGTTTAAAAGGTGTTCTTTGTTTACAGGTCAGTAGCCCAGGTTTGATCTTGAGAAATATCTCATCACAGCCTAAAGTCAATATCTAAAAGAAGTCAACAGCTAAATGTCAACCTCTAAAAGAAACAGTCAGACCAAACCTGGACTCATGACTGTTGGTTGCTTCATATCTGGCATCACTGAATTCAAGACATTGCCCCATAGAATTCCTTTCTCTTCCTTCTCAGGGAAGCACTGGCAATTAAGGAATGATTGCACTTTATGATTTAGGTCC
Organism: Plecotus auritus; assembly: GCF_963455305.1. Lineage (NCBI taxonomy): Eukaryota > Metazoa > Chordata > Mammalia > Chiroptera > Vespertilionidae > Plecotus > Plecotus auritus. The sequence goes on from NC_137770.1 coordinate 149,898,253, forward strand.
CTTGGAAGGGATTAAAGCCTGGTGTTAAGCCTGAGAACAGAAACTTTCCAAGGAAGCTTTAAATGGAAAGGAAAGCTAGCATCCTACCAGTTCCCACCAATCCCCTTTGCCCACATATAAAGCAGCCTCCCACCTACATTAAGGGAGTTCCTTGAGGATCCCACCCAGCCAGGCTGCTTAGAACATGACTGACATGCTGCTGCCAGACAGAACAACACAGGTCCCTGCAGACAGGTGTGGAGTCTTGTACATTGAATTGGGGGCCTGCAAACAGGTCAGGTGCTCTCAGGTTTGCCACATCCCCACACATTCCAGTTGCCTTTCACTTGGGCCAGTTCCTGCTTTGATGTTACTTTAAACTAAAACTTATGTTTTCCTGAGCAAAAACACAAACGAAAAGAAAAATAATGTAATGACATCAGGACAAATTACACACCTACTTCTGTCCTCCACTTTTTCCCTTTCACAGGTTCTCATTAAGGCATTAACACTATCCTGTTAATGAAAATGGACTAAGAACTCACACCAAAAACAAACAAACAAAAAACCCCACCACTTTGGTAATGTTATAATTTACAAATGAAATTAAATAACTGAGCTGTTTCCTCTAAAGTATCACATATAGAAACATGACTATTAGCTGATATTTTTCTTCTTTCATATGCTAATGGCTATTGCACAAGGTTGTATTTTGTCTTTCACATGTGGAGAAATCTCAATTCCTGTCAAAACCTTTATAACTGGTTCTTCAATACATTGAACTTTATAATTCAGAACTTGAATTTTTTTTCCTGACTGTAGTATTCAGAGATTGCAGGGTTTCTTGTATTAGATGAGACCCCAAGGTACAATAACTCTTTAATCCATCTTTAACATCTGGGTTTTACTTCTATCTTTTAGACAAACTTGTTTCCATGCATCTTGGAAAAAGATTTCCCATTTTCTTTATTTTTCAGATAATTGGGATAACATAATCATAATTGATATTATCTCTCTATAATTTGAACGCAGTGCCTTGACATGGAAGGGGCAAAAGGGAAATGAAGAAACTTAGCATTAGCGTTATCAATTAAAACACATTTTATCCTAGTCTCTTTCCTTTCCTCTCTTCCTTTCTTCTCTGGGTCAGGGCTAGGGACTTAAGGAGATCAGTGGAGGAATTGAGTGAGGGTGGGTTTTTAGAATAATTCAGGTCAATGGCGGGGGGGCGGGGAAGTAGGAATAAGCAATTAGCATTACACGATCCAAATATTTTTGATGCTGTTTTTCTCCCTTTCACATTCTTCTTGCATGCTTATTTTGAATGAAAAATCTGGTCATTTGAATAGGTCGGTCTTTAAAAATAAAATTCACTAAGTTTATGTTTGTCGTCTTTTTAAATCACTTTGCAGCTTTTTTACCTTCTTATGGCTGATAACCAGAACAGAGAGCCAAGGTTTTTTTCATGGGTTCCTGTCTCAAGAATTCGAAGAATGAAATCATGTACCCGAAGATTTAAGTAAAAGCATGGAAAATTTATTGAGACTCCCCACATAGGGAGGGGCCCAATAATGGGTTTCCACTGAAGCCCTGTCATCTAGGGGTAAATATTTGCTACAAGCCTGCTCTATATCTACCAATTTCGCCACCTCATTGATTCTCTCAGTTGTTCTTGCCCAGCAAAGGACCTGGACTTTCCCTGTTCCTATGCATAAGTTCACCTTATTGCTGTAGCCCCTCCCTAGGTTTACAAACCTCCCACTCTGAGTCTAAAAAACATTGTTGTTTCTGCATGGTTGACTGTGGTTAGTCTTGCTCAAATTGCGGTGTCTGCCCCTGCCTATGTTCCACCTGCCTTTGTTTTCCACTGGACACCTGCCCTGTCTGCCTACGTGTCAAGCTAACTCCTCTCATTATGGCTTCAACCTGACTGATCCTTATTGTCAGCATTTGGACAAGCAATATAATCGTCTTCAGGATCTACAGTTAAGAGCAACCATTCACACGAAGATTTCCGGAGGAGATTAAAGGAAGGAGGCTACATCACCAGCAATAAAGTGGGTTGAAGATTACTTCTTTTTAATCATTGAAGACTTCCAACACTTTAGATAAGCTGGCTTCTATAACCACTGGGGTAGGGCTGTGGTTTCACCTTTAACTCAATCATGAGAGATACTTAATGAGAAATTCTATAAATTACTTAGTATTTTGGGTCAAGAGAAATCAGTCAACAGTTGTTTATAAATGATACTCCACCCACATTTTTTTAATTTTTAATATCAAAATCTGATTACCAAATAATTGGAGGATATAAAGATAATTTCCCAACTGTAGCATAGTTCTCTTTCTGTGTTTCCAATACTTCTGTATGCTTGTCAAGGATTATGTCCTATAAAATTTTTTAAAACTTGAGGCAAAATAAAGACAGCAATATTAGTCTGATAGAATCTTGAGAGAACATAAGAATAGTCTTGTATTCTAATTTGTATATTGAACATTATTATTACATTGATATTTTCATAACTCCAGTAATGTGTACTAAATTCATAAATTATATTTTAAAATGTAATGACTTAAATAGAAATGTCCTATTTAACAGTTGTAGAGAGAGACTTCTTACAAAACGATTAGGTGTTTGCTATGATTTTTAAATGTTTATTTATATTTTTTGTTATTATTTTGTTTTTTTAGGTTGTCTGTAACATGAGAATATTTAATAAGTACAGGCATTATCTTATGAGTCTAAAGTTAGAGTTCGAAAACAACTACATAAAAGAACAAGTAAGTTAAATACTTAAATTTGTTTCCTTACATAGGGTTTGGAAGAAAGGTTTATTTATATGAAAAGGATTTTCTTATAATATTTTTACCTTTGATTATGACAAACTAATTAAATATTTTTTCCAAATGTAAATTTAGAACAGGAATAAAGAATAATTTGAGGTTGCTTTATTGGGCCAAGAAAGGGAAAGGGACAGGTCATCTATATGTCAGTGATAGTTAGCATCCTATCTAATAAAAGAGTAATATGCAAATTAACCATCACTCCAAAGCACAAGATGGCCGCCCCCATGTGGTCAAAGATGGCTGCCCCCATGTGGACACAAGATGGCCACCACAAGATGGCCTGCAGGGGAGGGCAGTTGTGGGCGATCAGGCCTGCAAGGGAGGGCAGTTAGGGGTGACCAGGCCAGCAGAGGAGGGCAGTTGGGAAAAACCAGGCCAGCAGGGGAGGGCAGTTGCAGGGGACCAGGCCTGCAGGGGAGGGCAGTTAGGGGCAACCATGCCGGCAGGGGAGGGCAGTTGGGGGTGACCAGGCCTGCAGGGGAGGGCAGTTGGGGGGGACCAAGTCTGCAGTGGAGGGCAGTTAGGGGTAACCAGGCAGGCAGGGGAGGGCAGTTAGGGGTGACCAGGCTGTCAGGGGAGGGCAGTTAGGGGTTACCGGACCAGCAAGGGAGCAGTTAGGTGTCAATCAGTCTGGCAGGGGAGTGGTTAGGGGGAGATCAGGCTGGCAGGCAGAAGCAGGGGCAATCAGGCAGGCAGTCAGGCGAGCAGTTGGGAGCCAGCAGTCTTGGATTGTGAGAGGGATGTCCGACTGCCCTGTCCACTGGGGATCAGGCCTAAATGGGCAGTCGGACATCCCTTGAGGGATCCCAGATCGGAGAGGGTGCAGGCTGGACTGAGGGACACCCCCCCCCATGCACGAATTTTGTGCACTGGGCCTCTAGTAAATTAAAATTGCTACTCCAATGTGTTCCTTCTGTCTGAGTTGGGGCCAATAGGAACAGTCTATTGTGGCAGAAATATTCTGAAGCTGGAACCTAAAATAGCTTGAGTAACAGGAGAGGAACTGTATGAATACTTATAATGTCCTATGGGTGACTCAAGAACATGTACACTGTGTCTTTGTACTCACGCACGTGCAGCTGTATTCATCCAGTACAAAATTATCTTATGAAGGTAAAGTGGAATGATTGGGTGTAGAGAGAGTGGGTACAAATAGTGACTTCCTTTCAATTTTTTATTTTTGAAATAATAGTTTTATTGGTTTTTTTATAGAGATATAAAGAGAGGAAAGGAAACAGTGATGTGAGAGTGCAAGATCAATCCTTTGCCTCCTGCATGTCCTCTACTAGGGATGGAGCCCACAACCCCAGAACATCCTGAATGAAAATCAAACCAGCAACATCTTCCTGCATGGACAATGCCCAGCCAACGAGCTATATAGGCCTACTAGCTCCTTTCCACATTTGACTCAATGTTAGTGTGTGTGTCATGCACACTCACATCATGAGAGATTTCAAGTTTTAGGGTTCAGAGGGTTGAATAAAAATTAGGTATGTATATGTGTACATTTATACATATGTACATTTACACATTTATGTTCTAAGGTTGAGATAGTGGTATAGAAATGAGGATAACTTACCTATACCTTTAAGTGTTGAACATTTCCCCCATTTCCCACTCTGTGTCTAGAATTTCTCCTGCCCTTCTTTCATACTTTCATTTATTTTTTTTCATAATAGCTGGACATATACGATGAGATATATATTTTATTTTCAGAGAGAGAAATTTTTACTTTGATTCAGTTACCCATGTCTGTAATGGATTCAAAATAGATTTAAATGCAGTTAAACAGACTTAGTTATTTAGAAAATACGGGAAGTTTACTAAACAGTAAATATAAAAAGGCATATCAAAGGACAGTTTTATTTCAGTAAATTTAAAAAATGTTTCTATACATGAATATATAAACATATACAGAGATATATGCAAATATATGATCCACACTTTTTAAAATAGGAAATGCTTGCAAAACAAATAATCTACAAGAAAACAGTCAAATACCTGGACTTTCTGAATGTGCACAGTTCCAAATTGGTCGTTATGGGAGGACACCCAATCTTTTAAGGACCAGGAGCAACTGATAAGGACCAGGTGAGAGTGAAGTGAATGCATATTTTATGTATAGACTGTAGACTCAAATAAATTGGAAATATACTAGAAAGATTTGGAGTTTGGAATTATTTAACGAACTAGACACTCTTTTAACTCCACTACTGCCCTCGGTAGAGAGAGGAAGGGAGACCAAGAAGTACAGAAATTGGGAACTTGAATGCCAAGAGAAGGAAGAGCAATTTCTACCAGAGATGACAACGTTTCTGGGAGTCCAAGAGGTAATCCAAACTGAAAACTAAAAGATGAGTCAGAACCAAAATTATTCCTGTAGTTGAAAAGGGAGGAGAATAATCTTTTAGCACAGGCTGCTAGCAGTAGCTTTCAGTGATTCATCTTTACGGGCTGACAGCATTAAATTTGAGGAAGTTCCTACAAAGTTAAAAATAGAGGTTTGTTTATATCGAATGCCAGTATAGAGATGCATTTGTCCATAAAAGAAAATGTGTAAGCTCTTCAGATATTACCTGCTCATGTTCAGTGATTACCATTCCGGGCTCAAGCCCATATCTTAGGAAATGAAGGGATATCATAATTTTTTCTCCTGCTCTTCCTTCCTCCATTAAGGTGAGGGATTGGGCTGCACAGCCTGACTTTTATATTCTGTGTTTCCATTTTGTAGTAGTTCCATAAACATACATACCAGAGACCCAGACTATGGATAGAAGATTTATTGAAGGCTCTGTAAGTCACAGGGCACCCTGGATATATATTTTTCTTCAGAAAATTCAAACTTTTTTTTTCTAGATTTGAAATCAATTTTGAGATATTCCAGCCTTCTTTGCAAACTCACATCCCGAAACCCACTGTGTTATGAATGACTCCAGTTCACAATGTTTGGAAGGAATCTGCTCCACATTTTACCACTGTCTTGGCCATAAGAACAGATACTGACAAAGTAGGGAGATCTGTATGACCAAGCATGGTGAGAGCTGGCTTACAAGTCCTTGAGCAGAACTGAAAGAAAAACTAAAATTCTTATAGTTCAAGAAGTAAAAATTGAGTAAGGAGTTTGTCTTGGCATTTCAATGCAGCTGATGCCACTAGAAGGGAAACACCCAGTTCACCTTCACCTGCATTTGCACTTTATTTAGATATTTGGATATGGCAAGTAGGAAATTAGACCACCATGAGCGCACAGGAGAAGAGCAGTGCCTCCTCTGGATGGACAAAGAAACGCCAGCAGGAACAAACAAGAAAACTTAGTCTTCCTAAACTCTGAAGAGGTAAGAGATACATTTAAAATACGAGAAAACTTGTGTGCAGTGTTTTATTTGTAAATTATTTAGCTCTCTGTCATACTTCTTGAAGTTATTTCAGGTCTAAATAATTTACCCACATTAACCTTTCTTCACAGCTATGATATATAAGCTGTAACATAAAATAATGAGGCTGACACCACAAACTATATACACTGAGTGGCCAGGTTATTATGATCTCTGAACGCATAATAATTTGGCCACTCAGTGTATATCCTATATAATAAAAGACTAATATGCAAATTGTCCCCTCGACCAGGAGTTCAACCAGCAGGCAGGCTGGCCAACCACTCATGTCCCCTCCCCCTGGCCAGGTTGACCGGACCCCACCCATGCACGAATTCATGCACCGGGCCTCTAATATATATATACACACACATATACATACATACACTGAGTGGCCAGATTATTATGCATTCAGAGATCATAATAATCTGGCCACTCAGTGTATATGAGTCAATAGCTGCTCTTAAAGAGAGGATTGTGGAAGTTACTAGATACCATTTAACTCCCTGATTGCCCACAGTGTGAGGGGGATACCTTTTTAAATTTAGCTTTAGTAAAAGAACCATGCCATAAATAACCAGCCTGCATTCCTAGTAGGAGTGCAGGAAGGAAAGAAGCCCATTCGAAAGCCATGTATGACTTTCCCTACACTTGACCTGGTTTCTGTTAGGCTCTTGACTTATACTAATTTGCTTGGTGGTGGTGGACAAAATACAAGGGGTTACTGTAAACACTAATCACAGTAACACTGTGCTCTCCAGGAATGGAAGACAAAGGAGATGTTGCTCTGACAGAGACTGTAGAAGGTGTTCACAGAGAAGCTGCGATAGAGGAATAATGGAGCAGAAGCAGGAGAGAGTGACAGCAGGTAGAGTTAACTTTCACCTCTAATCTGGGCTGATAGAAGAGAAGCTTTTGCTAGCTTGGATTTTCAAAAGTAACCTATACAGGAGGACAGCGTATCAGCTCCCAGGACTGATATGCGTTACACAAAACTGAAAGGTATGGCAATTTTTACTGTTTGGGCCATATTATATTCTGACTGTAATATAAAAAGTACTGCCCTATTATTTGATGTAACTACTTTTCACTTTATCTCACATTATAAACTGTACTTGTAATTCCCATAGAAAAAAAAATCATATAACTGAATTTTTTCTTAGAATCAGAATTTCTATGGAAAAGTTCTCATTTTACCCACTAGTTAATTTTTTATTAAGTATTTTTAATTTCAGATAATATATAATACTAGAGGCCTGTTGCATGAAGAGATTTGTGCAATAGGCCTTCCTTCCCTTGGTTTCTAGCACCGGTTTTCCTCTGGCACCTGGGACCCAGGCCTTCACTCCGGCCAGAGTCTGCCTTCTTCGTCTTTGCTGCAGACTCAGGCCGGAGTCTGCCATCTTCATCTTCACTACAGACTCCAGAGTCTGCAGTCTTGTCTTCGCTGCGGCAGCCGCCATCTTTGGGCTTCTAATTTGAATACTCACTCTGATTGGCTGTGGGCGTAGCAGAGGTATGGTCAATTTAACTGTTTGTCTATTATTAGGTAAGATTTTATGATTTAGAGTCAAAATCTACGTAAAGAGAAAGAAATAATTTATAATTCCAGTGTGTGTACCTATTAGTTTATAGGTATACACACACACTTGTATAATATTCTATCAATGTGTATGTATTCCAATAAATAAATTCATGTTAGTATACCTCATAGGCTGTTTTATAGATTGATTTTTTAAATAACATTGACAATTTGCCATATCAAGAAATGTTGGTCTAAAATTATAAATAATCATCTTAGGTCAATTATTTTTTACAAACTTAGACTAAGTTTAAGAATTACATACTTTGGTTATATTGATATATACTGCCATATCACAATTTTATTAATATTGGAAAATCAAATATGTTTGACAATCTTTTAATTATACTTTTGTCTCATTTTAGTATTTATTATCAAGAACTCACTGCCAGATGGCAAGTTCAGCTTATTTCAATTTGTTTTAATTACTAGAGGCCCAGTGCATGAAATTTGTGCTGGGTAGGGTCCCTAGGCCTGGCCGGCAATCAGGGCCGATCAGGTTCCCTGCCTCCCCACCTCTTTGCCTCCTCCTTTCCTCGCTCCCTAAGCAACCCGCCGCCGCTGGCTGGTCATCTGCAGTGTTCCATGCCACCTGCTCATGGTCTGCTCACGTCATAGCGAACGATCTAACTCCCAGTCTCCCGGTTGAACTCCCGAGGGGACAATTTGCATATTAGCCTTCTATTATATAGGATTATTTTCCAATATTTAATATTACACCCCATTTTTATGACTGGGAGTTCTCTCCAAGTTGGATTTTATTTGGTTATTCATTTTTCTAATATTTAATATTTCATCCCATTTTTATGACTGGGAGTTCTCTCCAAGTTGGATTTTATTTAGTTATTCATTTTTCTTCTAGATACCTCTGAAAATATTGCTGTTTTCCCCTTAATTTTTGCGTGATGCCAATTTCTCTCCAATGAGTCCTAGCCAATGTTAATAGCAACCAGTTCAATGAATAAATTCTGGCACGGGGAGTGCCCATTAGACATGACACCTGATGGGAGGCATGAAACACCACAGGCTGCTTAAGGTGTGTTAACGGCAGAGCTATTTGAAGTATTGACATTTCCAATGGAGTTATTTGAAATTGTCTTTTTTACATCATGTTTTATTACAAGAACCTTTGAATTCGTTTGTGTGTGTTTATCAATATTTCTATATATTTTCTTTCAGATTTGACATTCTGTATATTTTTACTCCAAATAATGGACTTAAATTAGACTTACAAAACAAAAATCTCTAAAATGTTTTCGGGTTTGAATCTTTGTCAAAAGTAAGTATTTTTTTAACTCTTTTTTTCTCTGTTACTTGTCTAATTTACTGTATTGATTATTATATTTTTAATAATTCTTTAGATAAGTAGTACTAGCCTTTCAAATTTGGTCTTCCTTTTTAAAGTTGTTTTGGCTAATCAAAGCCTTTTAACATATTCATAGACATTTTAGAATTAGCTTATCAATTTCTACCAAAAAATCTTGCTGAGATTTTGATTGGAATTGTGTTCACTCAGTAGATCAGTTTAGGAACAATCAATCCTTTGTTAATACTGAGTTTTCCAACTCATGAACCAAATATCTCTCTCCATTTATTTGAGTATCCTTTGCTTTTCTTATCAATGTTATAAGTTTGCAGTGTATAAGTCTTATGTATATTTTTTATATATTCATTCCTAGGTATTTCATAATTTTTACTATTAGTATTTGTACTTTTTTCACATTAGATGTTAGTATATAGAAGATCAATGTGATATTCCTCTTGTATCCTGATCATTAAAAATCATTTATTAGTTCTAATACTTCCAGAAGCCAATTGATATTCTATACAAATGATTATATGGTCTGTAAATAAAGGGAGTTTTATTTCTTCTCTTCAAATTCTCTACTCTTTGTATTTCTTTTCTTGCCTGATTGCATGGACTAGAACCTCTAGAACCTCCAGTATAATATAGAATGGAAGCAAAGATAATAAACATTATTATCAAACTAGAGGCCCGGTGCATGAAAATTCATGCACTGGAGGGGGGGTCCCTCAGCCCGGCCTGCCCCCTCTCACAGTCCGGGAGCCCTCAGGGGCAGGAGGTGACCCGGTGATCAGGGGAATACTGCCCCATCACACCTCTGATGCTGCCACTGCCGGCAGCGCAAGCCTCAGTCGGTCCTGGTTACCTGAGCCTCAGGCGGCTCTGGGCAGCTGGGCAGCCACCATCTGAGGCTTGCCTGCACCTCGGGCCAGCCCTGGGAGTCTGGGGGGCTGAGGAGATTGGGGGAACTCCAGAGGCAGGTGGGGTTGAGGGGAATAGGCACTGCCATTTTGTGGCTTTGGACGCTGCCATCTTTGAGGGTGGGACAGTCAAATTAGCATATTCCCTCCTTATTGGCTGTGGGCGTTTCCGTCTTTGAGGACAAGGCAGTCAATTAGCATAGTCCCTCCTTATTGGCTGTGGGCGCCGCCATCTTTGCGACGGCATGAGGGTCAATTAGCATATTTCCCCATTATTAGATAGGATAATATCTATGCCTACACACATATTAGGCTGCTTGGTGTTATCCACATCTCACTGATAATCTTCATTTTGTCATTTTATTTCTCTTAGTCTTTTCCTTTTAATGGTTTCTGTTCCTCAACAGGAATGAATTAATCTTTTCTTTTGAATTGTCTACTATGCCTTTAATGTATCCATTGTATTACTACCTCACACATTTAAAAATTTTAGGTTAGTCGCTTTTTTCTTTCATATCTCTTCTTTGCCTTATGAATATGTGGAATGCAATTATGTTATCTACCGTGTTTCCCCGAAAATAAAACATCCTCCGAAAATAAGACCTACTTACAGGTTTCCTTCTGAGTGAAATATAAGGCATCCCCCGAAAATAAGGCCCCCAGGCTCTGTCTCAGAATGAAAATTAATTTACTGTAAACTGGTCGCTAGGGCCGCCCCGACTGGCGTCTAGCAACCAGTGACGTTACCAGGAGTCCTGACGTCACTGCTGTGTGGAGGCGGAGCGGAGGTCGGAGTGAGCGGTGAGCGCGGGGCGGGAGAGAGGAGGAGACTTTCACAGATGCGTGTAGAAGAACAGGAGGATTAGAGCGGATGGAACGCGGCGAAGGTGGTGAGTGCTGGTCTGTCTCTGGTGACACTACCTGATGCTCGCGGCCGCCTTCATGATGACTGAAGGTTCTCAGTCAGTGGCAGACCCTACTCCAGCCCAGATCCAGGCCCCAGCAAGCCCAGTGACAGTCCCCAGGCAGGCCCCAGGGGGTAAATGTCTGATAAAGGGGTAGGGGGGATGTCTGGTGAAGGTGTTCAGTGGCACAGGGGTGGGGGGAGGGGGATCACTGAAAATGACACAGGAGGATCAGAGGGGGCAATCAAAATGACACAGGAGGATCAAGAGGGGACAATCAAAATGACACAGGAGGATCAAAAGGATTACTAAAATGGTAATCCCCCTCTGATTCTCCTGTGCCATTTTGATTCCCCCCTCTGATCCCCCCTGTGTCATTTTGAGTGATCCCCCTCCCGCCACCTTGATACCCCAATTCCTTTTTTTTTACCCCTAGAAATGAGCGCAAAAAGAAAAAGCTACTCCGTGGAGTACAAGAAAGGAATCGTGGAAGACTCTTGGGGCCAAAATCTTACTGCTTTCTGCAAAGAGAAGATGTTGAGTATCCGATTGGTCCAAAAATGGTGAGCAGAGTATGGTAACCTCATTGAACAAGTGGACAAGGGAAGTGCTAAAAAGCGCAAGTGTGGATCAGGTCGGCAACCATTATTTTCTGAGCTGGAAGACCTGATCTGTGAATGGGTTGTTGGCAGGAGAGCAAAGGCTTTGGTTGTGAATAGGGCTCAGATTCAAGAATTTGCCCTTGCAATGGCACCACAGTTTGACATAGCCCCCGAAGACTTCAAAGCATCACGACACTGGCTGGATAATTTCCTTCAGCGAAGTGAACTGTCTTTAAGAAGATCTACAACATAGTTTAGGTTGGAAGATACTGAAGTTATTAAGCGAGCACTTGCATTCAAGTCCTTTATTGATGATGCTGACTTCTCTAAATACAATCTTTCCAACATGATTGCTATGGATGAAACTGCAGTGTTTATGGGCCAATCATCTCAAACAACAATTGAACAGCGGGGTGCCTCCTTAGCGTACATTCCCTCCACTGCTTACGAAAAGTGCACGTGTTTCCTGTATTTTGGCAATTCGTCTGGATGGCACTAAAATCCCACCTTTAATCATTTCTAAGGGCAAGAAGGAAAAGATTGAACGTGTTTTGGGCGTTTTTATTCTTGAAACTGAAAAAGCCTGGGCCACACAAGCAGTTATAAGGAAGTGGGTCGATTTAATGCTGCTGCTTGTTATGCGAGGGAGCCAAAGAGGTCTGCTAGTCTGGGATGCAGCCAGCACTCACCCCGCTAAAGACATGAAGACATTTCTTCACGAAAGAAAAATAGATCAGATAATGATTCCCGCAGGAATGACGGCCTATCTCCAGACTCTTGATATTGCAATAAACAAGCCATTCAAAGACAATTTGCGCATGGAAATTAATGACTACATTGAAAATAGAATGGAGAGAAATCAGCATGGTAACTTTGTGAAACCTAAACTGCAAGAAGTTGTGACTTGGGTGAAGAATTCATGGGAGAAAATCACTGACAGTTGCATTGCAAATGCACTGCGAGCAGGCTACCTTGACAAGAAGTACTCATTTAAAGACAGTGCTATTGCTAAACATGAGAGATTTGGTCCACTGATTCTGAAAGAAATGGAGTCACAAGAAATTCACCAGGAAATTCAGGAATTGGATTGTTATGATGATGTTCCAGAAGATGATGACATGATTGTCATTGAATAAATGAGTAAATTCTTGATACTGTAGGATTCACAGTTTGTCTGGTTTGTGTTGACAACTACTGTACTACCGTACCGTATACAGGTAATAAATTTCCTTTATTTTCATTTAACAATAAATGTGTACCATATTCTTCTTCATGGAAAAATAAGACATCCCCTGAAAATAAGACCTAGCGTGTCTTTGGGGGCAAAAATTAATATAAGACACTGTTTTATTTTCGGGGAAACAGGGTATGTTACTGTTCTTTTCTTTAATTCTAACATTTGTGTCATTTCTGGGTCAATTTTGACTAATTTAGTCATTTTATGGGCCATATTTCCCTGCTTCTTTATATTCTCACTAGAGGCCCATTGCACAAAATTTGTGCATTGGGGGGAGGGGGGGGTCCCTCAGCACAGCCTGCACCCTCTCCAATCTGGGACCCCTCGAGGGATGTTTGACTGCCCGTTTAGGCCCGATCCCACCAGGATCGAGCCTAAATGGGCAGTCAGACATCCCTCTCAGAATCCAGGACTGCTGGCTCCCAACCACTCGACTGCCTGCCTGCCTGATCACCCCCTAACCACTCCCCTGCCAGCCTGATCAATGCCTAACTGCTCCCCTCTGGCCCGATTGCCCCTAACTGCCCTCCCCTGCTGGCCTGGTCACCCCTAACTGGCCTCCCTTTCAGGCCTGGTTGCCCCCAACTGCCCTCCCCTGCTAGCCTGGTTCCCCCCAACTGCCCTCCCCTGCTGGCCCGGTCACCCCTAACTGCCCTCCCTTACCAGCCTGGTTGTCGCTAACTGCCCTCCCCTGCAGGCCTGATCACCCCCAACTGTCCTCCCCGGTAGGCCTGATTGCCCCCAACTGCCCTCCCCTGCAATCCTGGTCATGCCTAACTGCCCTCCCCTGTCAGCCTGGTTGCCCCTAACTGCCCTCCCTTGCCAGCCTGGGTCCCCCCCAACTGCCCTCCCCTGCTGGCCTGGGTCCCTCCCAACTGCCTTTCCCTGCAGGCCTGGTCGCCCCCAACTGTCCTCCCCGGTTGGCCTGATTGCCCCCAACTGCCCTCCTTTGCCGGCCTGGTCCTCCCCCAACTGCCCTCCCCTGCTGGCCATCTTGTGGCGGCCATCTTGTGTCCATATGGGGGCGGCCATCTTTGACCACATGGGGGCGGCCATCTTGTGTGTTGGGGTGATGGTCAATCTGCATATTACTCTTTTATTAGATAGGATTACTTTTTGATTGGATGCCAGATATCATGATTTTAACTTTTTGGATGCTGGGGATTTTTATATTCTTATAAATTTTTTAGCTTTTTCCTTGGATATAGATAATTTATTTAAAAATAGTTTGATGGTTATCAGTCTTTCTTTTTAAAATTGGTTTTATGGAGCCAGAACCATGTTTAATCTGGGACTAGTTGTTCCCCACTATGAAGCAAGACCCATTTTAATACTCTACCCAATGCACCATGAATAACATGTTTCCAGAGTGGCTGTTGATGATAGACATGACAGGTGGGTGAGGAGTGCTGTTCTCTCTAATCCTTTAGGATGAGCCTTTCTGTGGCCTTGGATAGTTTTTCACATGCATGTACTGATCCATTCTCTTGCTGAATATGCTAGGGAACCCTCTGAAGAGATCTGGGGTTCTTGCTCTGTGCAATCATATGTTTTCTGATACATCCAGGATCAATATTAGCTCTGAGATTCACAAAGGGAAGTCGCATTTCATGTATTATATCATGTTTACCTATGCTCGGCCTGCATAACTGTGGTTAAGTCCCTCAGACATCCACCAATTGAAGGTGATTTAGAAATTCCCGCCCTAGCCGGTGTGGCTCAGTGGATAGAGCGTCGGCCTGCGGACTCAACGGTCCCGGGTTCGATTCCAGTCAAGGGCATGTACCTTGGTTGTGGGCACATCCCCAGTGGGAGGTGTGCAGGAGGCAGCTGATCGATGTTTCTCTCTCATCGATGTTTCTAACTCTCTATCCCTCTCCCTTCCTCTCTGTAAAAAATCAAAATATTTTTAAAAAAAAAAGAAATTCCCTCAGCTTCCCAGGACAGCTATGGAATAAGAGACCTTTTCTGATCTGAAACTGGACTAGTTCCCTGAATATGTGTAGTGAAGTAAATTGCATCTGTGTGTAAACATGTATATTCATCATGTTTGACCACAAATGGAAATTTACCCCTTAATACAACACTCCCAGATTTGTACTCAGATAACCTTATAAGCCACAAGACAGGAATGACTGTTCATTTTCTAATATACTATCCCAGTGGTTGGCAAACTGAGACTCGCAAGCCACATGCAGCTCGTGAGCCACAGTTTGCCGCTCTGTTGACTAATGAGTTTGCTGACCACTGTACCATCCAATATAATAAAAGCCTAATATGCTAAGTGTCCGGTCGGCTGTTCAACCAATCAAAGCGTAATATGCTAATGATATGCTAAGAATGCTCATCTGTCATTATGATGTGCACTGACCACCAGGGGGCAGACGCTCCAGTAGGTTAGCTTGTTGCTGGGGTCTGGCCGATCAGGACTGAGCAAGATGGACCGGACACGCCCTGGAGCCCTCCCGCAGTCCCTCCCCATCCCTGGTGGGGTCCCTCAGCCTGGCCTGTGCCCTCTCACAATCAGGCTGAGGGACCCCGCCCTGAGTGCACGATTTCATGCACCGGCCTCTAGTCTATATCATAAAAGACCTGTGGTCATGACACTGTAACAGCGCCATGACCAAAATGAGCAGCGGCTCTTGCAGCAGGTGGGGCAGGATGCCGGCAGCATCTGCGGAGCGTGCGAGGTGTCGGCAACATCCGCGGAGCGTGTGAGGCGTTGGCAGCGTCTGCAGAGTGTGCGAGGTGTCATGGGGCGGAGCGCCAGCAGTATCCGAAGAGCATGCGAGGCGTCGTGGGGCGGCAGACATGGCCCTGATGGCAGGCTAGGCCTAGGGGACCCTAATATGCACATGATTTAATCATGCACTGGGCCTCTAGTCATATTATAAATATTTACTTTACATTTTTATATAGCAAGTTGATGCTAACCAATATATTTTCTTTAATTTTTTAGAAACAACCCGATTAGAGGGGAAAATGATCATTTTTTAAAAAAGCAACAAAATGCCTTCACAAGAGATGAGATGGGGAAAAAATGCATCTGATTACAGAGGACAAGATGGAACACAGTGTGAATGCAAGAACTTTAAAAGTTGAAGTGGTTCTGTAGAAAGTACTCTTCTATGTATTTACACTAAAATTCTTTTGTGAAACTTTGCTTACACTTGCTCTACTTGCTTTGTACCAGGCACAGTTCTAGGCATTTCCCTATTATAGTTCAAGGTGAAAAGTAAACATATGTGTAAAAAAACAAAATAATCTTACCAAGTAGTTCCATGGACAAGCTTGCCTATACTGCAGTTCTAACCAATTTCCCTATACTTAAAATAATGTATTTTTTGCTACTGAAACTAGAAAAAGTTGTGTGTAAGATAATGGCTATTATATACCAATGTAGTTTTCTGCTATGTTGCCAGCCATCCTATGTAATAAAGACAAAATATACAAATTGACCGTCACTCCGTAACAAAGATGGAAGCGCCCAGTCTGCTCAGCCCCGCCAGAGTCATCCTTTTAGCCCTTGCCGTGGTGAGGGGTAAGCAGGTCCCCGCAGAGAGCAGACACCAGAGCCCTGCTTGCCCCTGGCCGCGGCAGCGAGTGGCAAGCAGGACCCCACAGAGAGCAGACAGCAGGCCCCCGCTTGCCCCTCGCTGAGAGCAGACAGCAGGGCCCTGCTTGCTCCTGGCCATGGTGGTGAGCCAGATGACAGACAGCAGGGTCCCCACAGCAAGCAGACAACATGGCCCTGCTTGCCCCTGACCATGGCAGTGAGCCAAAGAGCAGACAGCAAGGCCCTGCTTGCCCCTAGCCGCGTCAGTGAGCCAGAGAGCAGACAGGCAGGCAGAGAGCAGAGAACCACGGTGAGCAGGCTTAAGCTGTCAGTAGGACATCTCCTGAGGGCTCCCAGATTGGAGAGGGTGCAGGTCGGGCTGAGGGACTCAACCCCCACCCCTACACCTCCCCCCATGCATGAATTCCATGCACCGGGCCTCTAGTAAAGAATAATAGACAATACCGGAGAAAAACAAAGGGAAGAAGGAAGGGAGGAGTGAGAGAAGGAGGGAAATTAAGAAGAATGGAAAGAAAAAAAGAAGGAAATGAAGAAAGTTTAAAGGAGGAACATCAGGTCACGACTTTGCTATGCCTTATCTCTACCAGTTTTCTTTTTACAATCAAATCTTGATTCTCAAATGTCTCCCATCTCAAGCAATTCATTTCTTGACAGTTGTTCACAGAAAAAAAAGTGTCTCCTTGTCAAACAAAACTTAAATAAATATAGTTTATAGTTGTCTACCCAACAGCCCTTTCGCACTGATGCCTATATGCCAAGCATGGGTGCAATAAGCGTCAGTTACTGCTAAACCTCACATTGTTTACATCTCAGGAAGTTATGCTATGAATATTTTGTGTGTTTTTTGCTTTTGTTGCTGCTTATTATTATTAAACTAAAGGCTTAGTGCACGAATTCATGCACAGGTGGAGTCTGGCCAGTCCATGCAATGAGGGCCAATCAAGTCAAGCTAGCAGGAGGAGGTTACACAGGAGTTTGGCTGGCTGCCCCTGCCCCCAATCAGGGTAGGTGTAGCCAATTGGGGGCAGGGCTGGCCAGGGGTAGGGGCTACAGGAGTTTGACCAGCTGGCCCTCCTCCCTACACCCATCAGGCCAGTTGGCTGGCCACAGTGAGCATCATAGAGACCAGTCATTCCAGTCGTTCTGGTCATTTTGGCCTTAGGTCACTTGGGTTTTATATACACTGAGTGGCCAGGTTATTATGATCTCTGAACACATAATAATCTGGCCACTCAGTGTATATCCTATATAATAAAAGGCTAATATGCAAATTGTCCCCTCGACCAGGAGTTCAACCAGCAGGCAGACCAGCCAACCGCCTATGTCTCCTCCCCCTCGCCAGGCGGGCTGGACCCCACCCATGCACGAATTCAAGCACCACGCCATATATATATATATATATACACACACACACACACATATATATATATATATACACACACACACATACACACACTGGCCAGATTATTATGCGTTCAGAGATCATAATAATCTGGCCACTCAGTGTATATAGATAAATACTAGAGGGGGCGGGTCCCTCAGCCCAGCCTTCACCCTCTCCAATCTGGGACCATTTGAGGGATGTTCGACCGCCCGTTTAGGCCCAATCCTGGTGGGATCGGGCCTAAACGGGTGGTCGGACATCCCTCTCACAATCCAGGACAGCTGGCTCCCGACTGCTCGCCTGCCTCTGCCTGATTGCCCCTAACCGCTTCTGCCTACCAGCCTGATCACCCCCTAACCACACCCCTGCCAGCCTGATCAACGCCTAACTGCTCCCCAGCCAGCCCGATTGCCCCTAACTGCCCTCCACTATCAGCCTGGTCACCCCTAACTGCCCTCCCCTGCCAGTCTGGTCGCCCCTAACTGTCCTCCCCTGCAGGCCTGGTCGCCTCCAACTGCCCTCCCCTGCTGGCCCAGTCACCCATAACTGCCCTCCCCTGCTGTCCTGGTCACCCCTAACTGCCCTCCCTGCTGGCCTGATCGCCCACAACTGCCCTTCCCTGAAGGCCTGGTCCCCCCACAACTGCCCTCCCCTGCTGGCCTGGTTCCCCCCAATTGCCCTCCTTTGCAGTCCTGGTTCCCCCCAACTGCCCTCCCCTGCAGGCCTGGTCCCCCCAACTGCCCTCCTCTGCCGGCCCAGTCACCCCTATCTGCCCTTTCTGCTTGCCTGATCGCCCACAACTGCCCTCCCCTGCGACCTGGTCCCCCGCAACTGCCTCCTCTTGCTGGCCTGGTTCCCCCTCAACTGCCCTACCCTGCAGGCCTGATCACCCACAACTGCCCTCCCCTGCAGGTCTGGGTCCCCCCCCAACTGTCCTCCACAGTAGGCCTGGTCCCCCCCCCCCAACTGCCCTCCACTGCAGGCCTGGGTCCCCCCCCAACTGTCCTCCCCTGCAGGCCTGGTCCCCCCCAACTGCCCTCCACTATAGGCCTGGCCCCCCCCAAACTGCCCTCCACTGCAGGCCTGCCCCCTCCCCCAACTGCCCTCCCCTGCAGTCCTGGTGTCCCCCAACTGCCCTCCCCTGGCCTGGTCTCCCCAAACTGCCCTCCTCTGCCGGCCTGGTCACACCTAACTGCACTCCCTGCTTGCCTGATTGCCCACAACTACCTTTCCCTGCAGGCCTGATTCCCCCCCCCCCAACTGCCCTCCTTTGCTGGCCTGGTCCCCCCAACTGCCCTCCCCTGCAGGCCTGGGTCCCCCCCCCAACTGCCCTCCTTTGCTGGCCTGGTCTCCCCCAACTGCCCTCCTCTGCTGGCCTGGTCACCCCTAAC
Organism: Plecotus auritus; assembly: GCF_963455305.1. NCBI lineage: Eukaryota > Metazoa > Chordata > Mammalia > Chiroptera > Vespertilionidae > Plecotus > Plecotus auritus. The sequence continues at coordinate 149,917,357 of NC_137770.1, forward strand.
TGCCCACAACTGCCCTCCCCTGCAGGCCATCTTGTGGCAGCCATCTTGTGTCTTGGAGTGATGGTCAATTTGCATATTACTCTTTTATTAGATAGGATAGTAAATCCTCATGGATCCTACGAAGCTTAGTGATAATAGCAAAATGAAAAGGAAAGCTGTGAGAAAAACAATAGAGCTTTAAAAAGAAATACTGTACTGTTATATAAAGAAGGTTAAAACGGAATCACATGGGGGTCTAGAAGGAATTAATTCAATTTACATTATTTCTAATGGGGAAAATTATTCAGTTTTCAAACAAATCGCTTCTTGAACAGCTGTTTGGAATGAATTAAGTTTGAGAACCAAGGTTCCATTGTATTTATAACATTATAATAGGGGACTTTATCAAATCATTTTAATTAATAATATAAATTAAAATTTCATGGCCAGAATGCAAAATATGTAGACCTATTTTAATGATCAGTGACTAAGTAGGATCAGGAAAACGTGATCATGTTCCATGCAGTTATCCTCAAAACATCCATCCATCCTATCTGTCCCACTAGTCCTATTTCTAGGTGAGAGCCTACGTATTTACTTCAGAAAATTACTAACTAATCTCCACTGGCTCTTAATTTAACCTATTTAAAACCCATTTTTTAAACTGCTGCCTAATGATACTTTTTTTTTTTAACTCTCCACTGATTGTTTCTTTTCCTGGCCCCACATTCATCACTGTCTAGAGTCCACACCAAATCTAACTTTTTACTTTATTGCACATATCTCCTTGAAGAAGGCAGCTATGATCTAAGCGATACATATATAGACTCTTGAGCCAAACTGCTGAAGTCCAAGTCCTGCTTCGCCATTTTCCAACCATGTAAATAGCTTGGACAAATAACCTCTCTAAGCCACAGTTCCATCATTTGAAAACAAAGGTAATACTCCTAAATAATTCCTATAAAGTGTTTAGAAGTTCTAGCCTATAGTAAGCACTCAATTTATTTCATTGTCCAATCAAATGAGACTACTGACCATTCCTAAAACACAAATTACCTTTCATACTTCTGTGCCTCTCTCCTAATTTTCTCAGCCTGGACTTTCTGTCTCACTGACCATCTGTCCAAATCTTACAATCCTTTAAGCTCCACTGTAAATGAAACTCCATGAAGTTCTATGTAATAAACGTAACTGGAACATCCCTCTCCTCTGAATGCTATTTAATGAGAAAGTACTTTGTGTCATTGTTTTTTATTTTTTATATGTTGAAAGCCCACTGTTTTTTATTTATTTTGAATTGACCATCTATCCAAATCTTACAATCCTTTATGCTCCACTGTAAATGAAACTCCATAAAGTTCTACGTTATAAACATAACTGGAACATCCCTCTCCTTTGAATGCTATTTAATGAGAAAGTACTTTGTGTCATTGTTTTTAATTTTTTTATATGTTGAAAGCCTGCTGTTTTTTATTTATTTTGAATTGATCCTAGCAAGAGGAAGGGAGGTAGAGAGAAACATGGATGTGAGAAACATCTATCAGTTTCCTCCCATATGTGCCGCGACTGTGGACTGAACCCACAACCTAGATATGTTCACTGACTAGGAATCAAATCTGCCACCTTTTGGTGTGACACTCCAACTTCTGAGCAACCCTGGCCAGGGCTACTTTGTGTCATTCTTGATAAACTAACTGCATACTTCACACTGCCTTAATCACCCATAATATTGTAACCTTTATGTTTCCCAAGGCATCTGTTCTGTATGTAGATATGTACGTATAGACTAACTAGGGGCCCAGTACACCAATTCATGCACCTTGAAAGGAACTGTGGTGGGCAACAGGGGCAGGTCTTGGCCCATTCTCCGCATTCCTGCCTGGCTCCTCCTGCTACAGCCCCCAGTCCCCTGTCTGCCAGCAGCCCCGCTCTCACCACCACCACTCCCACACACTGACTGCACCAGCCCCACTTGCATCCGCTGACGGCACACAGTGATTAGGGCCAGCAGCAGGTGTGAGCACTGAGCAGGACCATGGCTAGCAGGAGCAAAAAATTTTCAGTAACCACCAGAGGTTTGCCTGATGACAGTGACCGGCGCCCCACCTTGGTCTGGCGCCCTGCTCACCTGCTCCACCATCCCGCTGTGGCCAATGCCCACCATGTTCCGCGTGCGCCCCCTGGTAGTCAGCCCTTGTCATAGCAACCAGTTGTTTGGTTGTTCCACCTTTCGGTCTATTTGCATATTAGCCTTTTATTATATAGGATGATGTGTTTGCTGAATGAACTAATCCAATCTATCAGCTCATTGAGATAATGACACAATGTCATGCCTCAGAAATCACTTTAACAACTACATACATTTCTTACTCTTCAACTATTAACTTTCTCACTAAATAGGAAAACCAGTTTCATGTAGAAATTTTAAATATTTCTTACCTCAAATCCCCCTCTTTTGAAGAAGTAGAAGTCTGGAAGGTAATGTGAGCAATTGAAATAGGGGTGTCAGCTCTGATTCACATACTTTTTTCCTTTTATAAAATGTTCTTGATGTTAAAATAAGTAAAATTAAATACCTTGTGGAATTCAAATATTAATTATTATTTGTTTTAATATGAATTTTTTTAAATAAATCTTTATTCAGATTATTACAATTGTTTCTCCTTTTTCCCCCCATAGCTCCCCTCCACCCGGTTCCCACCCCACCTTCTGCCCTTACCTCCCCTGCACTGTCCTCATCCATAGGTGTATGATTTTTGTCCAGTCTCTTCCTGAACCGCCCATACCCCTTTCCCCCTGAGAATTATCAGTCCACTCCCTTTCTATGCCCCTGATTCTATTATATTCACCAGATTATTCTGCTCCTCAGGTTTTTAATTCACTTGATTTTTAGGTTCACTTGTTGATAGATATGTATTTGTTGTTCTTTACTTTACTTTTTTCTTCTGCCTCTTCTTTAAGAGTACCTTTCAGCATTTCATATAATACTGGTTTGGTGGTGATGAACTCCTTTAGCTTTTTCTTATCTGTAAAGCTCTTTATCTGCCCTTCAATTCTGAATGATAGCTTTGCTGGGTAGAGTAATCTTGGTTGTAGGTTCTTGCTATTCATCACTTTGAATATTTCTTGCCACTCCCGTCTGGCCTGCGTAGTTTCTGTTGAGAAATCAGCTGACAATCGTATGGGTGCTCCCTTGTAGGTAATTAACTGTTTTTCTCTTGCTGCTTTTAAGATTCTCTCTTTGTCTTTTGCTCTTGGCATTTTAATTATGATGTGTCTTGGTGTGGTCCTCTTTGGATTCCTTTTGTTTGGGATTCTGTGTGCTTCCTGGACTTGTAAGTCTATTTCTTTCACCAGGTGGGGGAAGTTTTCAGTCATTATTTCTTCAAATAGGTTTTCAGTATCTTGCTCTCTCTCTTCTTCTGGCACCCCCATAATTCTGATGTTGGTACACTTGAAGTTGTCCCAGAGGCTTCTTACACTATCTTCAACTTTTTGGATTCTTTTTTCCTTTTGCTTTTTCGGTTGAGTGTTTTTTGCTTCTTTGTATTTCAATTCTTTGACTTGATTCTTGTGTTCCTCTAGTCTGTTGTTGGGTCTCTGTATAATATTTTTTATTTCAGTCAGTGTATGTTTAATTTCTAGTTGGTCCTTTTTTATATCTTCAAGGGTCTCGTTATATTTATCGGCCTTTTCTAGGATATTCTTGAAAAGCCTTATAACCGTGGTTTTGAATTCTCTATCCAGTCGTTTGTTTTCCTCCATTTCTTTTGTTTGTGATCTGTTTCTTTGATGCCGCATTTTCACTGTTTCCCTGAGTTGGCAGGGTAGATTTGTGTGCTAGGTTTCCTATATGGCCCAGTGGGTCGGCCTCCCCAGTTAACCTGAGGTGAACACTCTTGGTGCACCCTTTTGTGGACTGTGTGTACAGCCTAGTTGTAGTTAAATCTTGATTGTTGGTATCACTGGGAGGAATTGACCTGCAGGCGAGTTGGCTGTAAGGATCAGCTGTGTCTCTGCTGGGAGAAGTTTGGTGCTGGAGACAGCCTTATAGGATTAGACTTGCCAAATTGCAATAGCCTCTGTGCTCAGCTTGGATGGGGTGGAGTCTCAGGGCGGAGCAGACGTCTTGGCTTCCAGTCAGCCTTGCCCTTGCGCGCACGCGCCTTCAGACCTCTGCCTTCCCCAGCTCCCGAGTCTCTGCCCAAGAGTCCAGATTCCCCCCACAAGAGCGTGGGTCCCCAGGGGCTCGCCTGGAACTGGGGTTCAGTGCAGTCAGAACTGGGGCTAAGTGCAGTCAGGAGCTTCTGACTCCCTTCCACTAGGGAAAGCCTGTGGCAACCTCCGCAGCCTTTGTGCGCACTGGCACATGCGTGCCACCAGACCTCTGCCTTCCCCGGCTCCCAAGTCTCTGCCCGAGAGTCCAGATTCCCCCCCGTAAGAGTGTGGGTCCCCAGGGGCTCTCCTGGAACTGGGGTTCAGTGCAGTCAGAACTGGGGTTCAGTGCAGTTAGCTTCCGACTCCCTTCTGCTAGGGAAAGCCTGTGGCAACCTCCATAGCCTTTGTGCACACTGGCACGTGCCTCCAGACCCCTGTCTGCCGGGGCTCCCCCGGGTCTCCCCCGGGTCTCCGAGTCTTTGGGTACCTTTCTCTCTATCTGACAGTCCAGACTCCCCCTGTATGAGCCTGGGTCCATGGGGTTTCACCCGGGACTGGGGTTCAGTGCAGTTAGAACTGGGGTTCAGTGCGGTCGGAGGCTTCCTTCCCCCTTCCACCAGAGAAAGTCAGCCAGGCTCTCAGCCGCCCTTCCTCTCTGTGTGCACAAAGACCCTTTGCCATACCTCCAATTCTCTGTGAGCTTTTCTCTTTCCTTCTAGTTGTAGAATTTTCACTCAGCCAGCTTTCCTGTGGTTCTGGATGGTGTCCGTTCTGTCTTTTAGTTGTAGTTTTGAAATTGTTGTGTGGGGCAGCAGTTTAGGTGCTTACCTATGCTGCCATCTTTGTTTCTCCTAATATGAATTTTTAACATTAAAAATCACTTTTTTATAGTTCAGTGTCACAGATTTTTTGTTTTTACAGTGTAAAATTTTTATATTTAGAATTAGGCAGTTGGTCTCAGTTTAGATGATTCCAATTTTGTTGGCAACATCCAAAGCATCATAATCAGGAGCCAATGGAACATATGCCTTCTTCTCACCATCAGGAATGATCAGGGTGTTGACTTTGGCCACATCAATGTCATAGAGCTTCCTCACAGCCTGTTTGATCTGTGCCTTGACATCCACAATGAACACCAGTGTATTATTGTCTTCTGTCTTCTTCATGGCTGACTCGGTAGTCAGGGGGAGCTTGATGATGGCATAGTGGGCAAGCTTGTTTCTCCTGGGTGCGCTCTTCTGAGGATATTAAGGCTGCCTCCGGAGCGTTAGTGTCTTTGGCTGTCAGAAGGTGGGTGACGTGCGGATCTTCTTTTTTTGTGTGGCTGTGGACGCCTTTCAACACTGCTTTCTTTGCCTTCAAAGCCTTTGCTTTGGCTTTGGCTTTGGGAGGGGCAGGGGCTTCTTAGCTTTCAGCGCCATCTTTGTAAAAAGCCACAGATTTTTTTAATGTGCATTTTAATAAGTATAAAGTATATAAACAATAAGGTAAGTTTGTGGAGAAGCTGACCAAGATACATAAATTAAGAAATGCAAGTGTCTAAGTTTTCTATATTTCTTTTTTTGTTTTACAGAATATTAAAGTTGTTTAATATATAATTTCTCATTTTGGAAGTCCTTTATTGTAAAGACTATTCTTTTGTTTGATAACAAACAGCAGCCGCAGTGTCAGTGATTATTCTGGATCTCCATGTTGGATGTATTCAACTTCTTGAGACACAAGTTTCCTTCTATATTTCTGAGATAATGTTTTTATTATTTCTACAGTGTCTAGTGGACCCTGATGCATCAGCCAATCTGCAATTTACTTTCCCTAGAATGCTGTGAAATTGAAGAAGAGTGAGATAGTAGTCCTGCTGATCTCACAACTTCTGACACAGTGGGTTGAGGACTGTCTCCTCTGTCAGGGAACCTTATTAGCAGTGTGTGGTGCCTTCCTGAGCGACCTGCTAGCAACACCATCTTGCTGCCCATTCTGACCTGAGAGGTCAGGGGCAGCTTTCTCAGTGGCAGATTTTCAAGCACTTTTAAGCACTGAAATGCTTTAAATAATGGTAAATTTAGCAACGTTAGAATTATATAAAAATGCATATTTATAAGCCACTTTCTTTTACTATATTAAATGCATATGGGTAGGAAAGTTCTGAAACAGGAATTTCATTTTAATTTTCTGGCTTCCAGAAAATTCTCAGTTGCACAATTCCCTCACTATAGTAGATTATATAATCACATGATGGGGAAAAATCATCAGATTCTTTTACAAGTTTCCAGATTTACAGTCAGGATTATGTCAATTCTTTTTTTAGTAGAATAAACATTAGAAAAGAAAACAATAAATTTTAATTCTCTCACAAATATCTATTGAATAGTTTAGATATCACTCCTCAAATAGTCACATTTCAAACATATTTGGGAACTTCTTAATGTTATGCTTCTACGTTATGTTTTGGATAAGCTGGGAGTCCATGTTTAATTATTAATAAAACTTATTAGGTAATAAGTGCATTGTTCTGGTGATTATCATAGCACAATAATATGTTTAGCTCATTTACACAAAATGAATTATTGCATTTCACAGAAAGTAAGATATTAATATTTAAACAAAATGAATTTTTTATAAAAGGACATTGTCTATCTTTAATGTCAGTCATTTTACAGGTGGAGATCACATTTCAAAACTCTCTTCTAATTAATTATTAATAAACTAGTGGCCCAGTGCATGAAATTCGTGCACTACCAGACATCCCTCTTGCAATCTGGAACCACTGGCTCCTAACCGCTCACCTGCCTGCCTGCCTGATCTCCCCTAACCACTCTGCCTGCTGGCCTGCTCGCCCCCAACTGCCACCCCCCACACACACCAGCCTGATCACCCCCAACTGCCCTCCCCTCCTGACCTGATCACCCCTAACTGCCTCTGCCTCGGCCCCACCACTATGGCTTTGTCCAGAAGGACATCCAGAAGGTCTCCTGGTCTAGTTAACATAATACCCTTTTATTAGTATAGATAAGCAAAGGCAACACCATTCCCAAAACTTTGTAACAATACCCTAGTCAAATGTGAGATATGTAAGCAACATATTCTCATTCAATTTTGTCAAACATTATATAAATTAAGCATCATATGATTGAAGGATAATGCCTGTTATACAATAATTGTTTCTTTATATGATGACTTTAAAAATGTACTAATTCACTCAAAAGCCTAAATACCCATTCTGGAACTTTTTCTAAGGTTAGTATTAGGAAATTATAACTTAAAAATTTAAGTGATTTTATCAAGCCAAAAAACTGATTCACATAAGTGATAATATTATTTCATTATGACTGGGACTAGAAAATCAGGAGTGAAATATATAGAAGAATATATATATATATATATATATATATATATATATATATATACACACACACTAGTGGCCTGATGCATGAATGAAGATTTATGCAAGAATGGGCCTTTGTTCCCCTGGCTGCCAGCACCACTTCACTCTGGCCAGAGCCGCCTTTCTGCCTTCCCACACTGCCCAGAGGCCCAGAGCGGCTGAGGTGGTGTGGAACACCAGTATCATCGCCATGGTGATGATGCAAGCATCCCACCCCATCCCAGGTTGCTCGGTGCCTGCATATACAAATTAACCCGCCATCTTTGTTTGGTTAATTTGCATACTCCTGATTGGCTGGTGGGCGTTGCAAAGGTACAGTCAATTAGCATGTTACTCTTTTATTAGGTAGATGTCAAAAATATAGGTGAAAGTAATACCTTATACAAATAATATTTACAAAAACTTTTTATAATGTTAAATATTAAACATCAAGAAAAGGTGTCAAGGAAGATTTGAAAGTTTTTCTGAATAATTTTATCAACTAGAGAGAATACCCCAAATCTAGAGAAATGGCAACATATGACCAAGTGCCAACTCCCTTCCCTCCTCCCTTACCTGCTGACACTCGACAAAATAGACAAATTTTACTTTTAGAAAACTTAAATATACGCTGAAACTAAACAATGGTGACAATCTCCTAATGTAACCAGAAATGAATATAAGCAATGAATTAAATGATGGCAACTAGAAATTCCCATTTGTAAAACAGAATCATGGGATTAAAAATGGCGGTGGAGTAAGTGGATGCTGCATGGACATGCTCCCAGGAACAAACTGGAATTACAACTAAAATACAAAAAAAATCCTGAATAATCAACAGAAGGCTTGCTGGAGAGAACCCTGATACCCGAGGACCGAAAGTGGAGACCACATAGAGACCGGTAAGGGGGGTGGAGACACTAAAGGGCTGGCTGGTGCCCATAGACAGCAACTGAAGTTCCAGAAAGATATCTCAGCTGTGGGGGGTCACCACTGAGATCTCTGGGGTCTAATCCCCAAGCTGGGCCCCCTAGCAGAGAGCACCAGAACTGAGAAGGGTACCCATATAACATCTGGCTGTGAAAAGCAGCACAGTTGACATCTGCCAGAGAGAGATGGCTCGAAATCTAGGCACCCTCTTAAAGGGCCAATGCACAAAATTCCCTGTGGAGCCACCCACCCTGTGCTCTTGCAGAGGGAGGGCAGAGTGGACTGGAGCTTTGTGAGCAGAAACCAGGATTGGATGCTCAGGGGTTAGAGCTCAGAAGGCATCCACCCCAGTTTCCTGTACTGAGTCATTCCCTCATGCAGTGGAAGACATCTTACCCACACAAACAGTTGGGCGGAGGACATTTGACCTTCCTGATTGGAAAACACCTTGCCCCACAATTCGGAGTTCCTGAGGCCACTTAAGAGACTAAAAATGATAACTAGCCTCCAGGCAAAAGCAGCTGCCCCACCCTGTTGGAAAAAAAAAAAAACTCTTGCCACACCTGAGAATGATTTGCTTGACGGCAATTCAAATAGGAATCCTATCAGTCTATAGGCAGAGGCAGTCTCTCGAGGCTTTGAGTCTTTGTCTGATCTAATCAGTAAGAAAAAGTTTGACACTGTCTTGCACTAGAGATTGAGAGACGCAGCAGATCGATCTAATATAGATCAAACCCAAACAGGCAGCCAAAATGAGGAGATAAAGAAACAACCCCCAAATGAAAGAACAAGAGAATTCTCCAGAAGAAGAGATAGATGAAATAGAGATAAGAAATTTATCTAAAACAGAGTTCACAGTAATGGCGGTAAAGATGCTCAACAGCATGAGAAAAGATATAGTAATTATGAAAACAAATAAAGAATGACATAGCACAAATAAAGAACACATTAGAAGCAATACACAGCAGATTAAGGGAAAACAAGGACCGAATCACTGAATTAGAAGACAGGGTTGAAAAAAAATCACTCACACTAATCCCATTCATGAGGGGTCTGCCCTCATCACCTAATTACCTCCAAAAGCCCCTTCCTCTTAATACCATCACCTTGTTTTGGATTTCAATATATGAATTGGGGGGAGGGGCACAAAAATTCACACCATAGCAAGACGCATCCCTGCCTAGAGGTCAGATTGCTCACACAGACCTGTGCAGTGCATCCAATCCTTAAAAGAAAAGCTAGCAGAGGCTCACTTAGCAGAAGCTCACTGGCATTAGGAAGAATATCTCAGTAATGATAGTATGAGGAACTCTTAAATTGCAAAGGAAGGCTTCCCTAGAGCATTCTATTGGGGGGTAGGCATTGCCAATGATTGCTTCCAGGAGTCTGGCTTTAAAATATTCTATGATTCTTCTAATCTCTATGCATACCTCTTTCTCTTAACAGGATGCAATGGTGTTGATTAGATTCTAGCTTTGTAACTACATCCCCATCCCTGGTCCATCTTTAAGAAATGCACCCCAGAAAGAGCTCTTACCATTCACAACAGCATGGATGGACCTGGAGAGCATTATGCTAAGCGAAATAAGCCAGTCAAAGAAAGATAAATATCACATGATCTCAATCGTTTGTGAAATATAATGAATAACATAAGCTGATGAACAAAAACAGATCCCGAGACATAGAAGCATTAAATAAACTGTCAAACCTCAGAGGGAAGGTAGGAGAGGGGAGGGGGTAAGAGATCAACTAAAGGACTTGTATACAGGCAAATAAGCATAACCAATGGACACAAACACAAGGGGGGTGAGGGCATGTGCTGGGGGTGGGAGTGGCAGGAGAGAGGTCAATGGGGCGGGGGAAGAAGACATATGTAATACTTTAAGAATTTAAATTAAAAAGAAAAGAAATGCAAAAAAAAAGAAAAGAAAAGAAATCACTCAATCAGAGACCCAAATAGAAAAAAAAAAAAAAAAAAAAAAAAAAAACAATTGAAAAACAGGAAGACAGTTTAAGGGAGCTGTGGGACAATGGAAAACATAACAATATTCGAATAGTAGGTGTGCCAGAAGAGGCAGAAAGGTAGAAAGAGACAGAGAGCGTGTTTGAAGAAATAATGGCAGAAAACTTCCCTAACCTGGTAAAGGAAAACGTCACACAAGTTCAAGAGGCGCAGAGAACCCCAAGCAAGAAGAACCCAAACAGGCCCACACCCAAACACATCCTATATAATAAAGAGATAATATGCAAATTAACCATCACTCCAACATACAAGATGGCCACCACAAGATGGCCAACAAGGGACGGCAGTTGGGGGGGGGGGGACCAGGCCTGCAAGGGAGGGCAGTTAGGGGCGACCACGCCTACAAGGGAAGGCAATTGGGGGTGACCAGGCCTGCAGGGGAGAGCAGTTAGGGGTGACCAGGCTGGCAAGGGAGGGAAGTTAGGGGTGACCAGGCCAGCAGGGGAGGGCAGTTGGGGGTGACCAGGCTGGCAGGCAGAAGCGGTTAGGGGCAATCAGGCAGGCAGGCGAGTGGTTGGGAGCCAGCAGTCCTGGATTGTGATAGGGATGTCTGACTGCCCGTTTAGACCCGATCCCACTGGACATCCCTCGAGGGGTCCCAGATTGGAGAGGGTAAAGGCTGGGCTGAGGGACACACACCCCTGTGCACGAATTTCATGCACAGGGCCTCTAGTCATAATTAAAATGCCAAAAAATAAATACAGAGAGACAATCTTGAAGGCAGCAAGAGAAAAGCAAACTGTTAACTACAAAGGAGCTCCCATAAGGCTGATACCTGATTTCTCATCAGAAACTCTAAAGGCCAGAAGAGAATGGCATGAAGTACTCAAGATAATGAAAGCAAGGATCTGAAACAAAGATTACTACATACAACAAGGCTATCATTCAAAATAGACCGTCAGATAAAGAGCTTTCTGGACAAACAAAGGCTAAAGGAGAACATCACTATCATGCCAGCATTACAAGAGATAATAAAGGGACTGCTGTAATGAGAAGAAGGAACAGAACAAGAAACCTGGGCATTCAGAATTAAAATGGCAATAAATAGGTACCTATCAATAATAACCTTAAATGTAAATGGATTAAAGGCTCCAATCAAAAGGCATAGGGTAGCTGAATAGATATGAAAACATGACCCAACCATATGCTGTCTACAGGAGATCCACCTCAGACCAAAAGACACACACAGGATGAGAGTGAAGGCATGAAAAAATATTTTTCATGCAAATAGAAAAGAAAAAAAAAGCTGGAATAGCAATTCTCATATCCCAAAAAAATAGACTTCCAAATGAACACCATCATAAGAGACAACAAAGGTCACTACATAATACTAAAGGGATCAATCCAATAAGAAGATATAATCCTGCCCTAGCTGGTTTGGCTTAATGGATAGAGCATTGGCCTGCAGATTGAAGGGTCCCAGGTTCGATTCTGGTCAAGGGCACATGCCCAGATTGCAGGCTTGATCCCCAGTGGGAGGCATGCGGGAGGCAGCCGATCAATGATTCTCTCTCATCATTGATGTTTCTATCTCTCTCTCTTCTTTCTCTCTCCCTCTCTGAAATCACTAAACATATATATTTTTTTTAAAAAGTTATAATCCTGGTAAACATATATGCACCCAATATAGGAGCACCTAAATACGTAAAAGAACTTCTATAGTACTTTAACAGAGAGATCGACAACAGTGCAGTCATAGTAGGGGACTTTAACACCACACTGGGGATAGTATCACTGGATAGTTCTTCCAGACAAAAATTTGACAAGGATATCAATAAAATATATTAAAAAAAAATTTGACAAGGAAACAGTGACTCAAAAGGACACACTGGATCAGATGGATTTAATTGACATTTAAAGAACATTTCACCCCAAAGCAGCAGAATATACATTCTTCTCAAGTGCACATAAATCATTGACAAAGATAGACCACATGTTAGGGCACAATACAAGTCTCTAAAAGTTCAAGAAGATTGAAATCATATCAAGCATCTTCTCAGAACACAGTGGAATGAAATTAGGAATCAACTATAGTAAAAACACCCCAAAACATTCAAATGCATAGAGGCTAAATAGCAAGTTATTAAACAATGAATGGGTTACCAAGGAGATCAAGAAGAAAATCAAAAACTTGATGGAAACAAATGAAAATGAACACACAACAACCCCAAATCTCTGGGACACAGCAAAAGCAGTCCTCAGAGGGAAGTTCATAGCACTATAAGCTTACCTCAAAAAAACAAGAAAAATCAGCAATAAACTATTTAACCCTACAACTTAAAGAACTAGAAAGAGAACAACAATAAAAGCCCAGAATAAATAGAAGGAATAAAATAATAAAGATTAGAGCAGAAATAAATAACAAATAGGAAAAAAAACACACAAAACAGTGAAACCAAGAGATGCTTCTTTAGAAGGATAACCCAAATTTTTTTAATTTCTTCATTGATTAAGGTATTACATATGTGTCCTTAACACCCTCTTATCCCCCCCAACCCCCCACTCATGCCCTTACCCCCCTGTTGTCTGTGTCCATTGCTTAGGCATATATGCATGCATACAAATTTTTTGGTTGATCTCTCCCACTCACCCCTACCCTCCCATACCTTCTCTCTGAGGTTTGACGGTCTGATCAATGTTTCTCTGTCTCTGGATCTGTTTTTGTTCATTAGTTTATGTTGTTCATTATATATCATAAATGAGGAATATCGTATGATATTTATCTTTCTCTGTCTGGCTTATTTCACTTAGCATAATGCTCTACAGTTCCATCCATGCTGTTGCAAATGGTAAGAATTCCTTCTTTTTTACCGCAGCGAAGTATTCCATTGTGTAGATGTAGCACAGTTTAATCCACTCATCTGCTGGTGGGCACTTAGGCTGTTTCCAAATCTTAGCTATGGTTAATTGTGCTGCTATGAACATAGGGGTGCATATATCCTTTCTAATTGGTGTTTCTAGTTTCTTGGGATATATTCCGAGAACTGGGATCACTGGGTCAAATGGGAGTTCCATTTTTAGTTTTTTGAGGAAACTCCATACTGTTTTCCACAGTGGCTGAACCAGTCTGCATTGCCACCAGCAGTGCACGAGGGTTCCTTTTTCTCCGCATCCTCTCCAGTACTTGTCATTTGTTGATTTGATGATTGCCATTCTGACAGGTGTGAGATGGTACCACATTGTCATTTTGATTTGCATCTCTCGGATTATTAGTGACTTAAAGCATGTTTTCATATGTCTCTTAGCCTTCCTTCTGTCTTCTTTCAAAAAGTATCTATTTAGGTTCATTTCCCCCCCTTTTTTTTATTGGGTTGTTTATCTTCCTTTTTTTAAGTTGTATGAGTTCCCTGTAAATATTGGAGATTAAACCTTTATCAGTGATAACATTGGCAAATATGTTCTCCCATGCAGTGGGCTTTCTTGTTGTTTTGTTGATGGTTTCTTTTGCTGTGCAAAAGCTTTTTATTTTGATGTAGTCCCATTTGTTTATTTTCTCTTTAGTTTCCATTGCCCTAGGAGCAGTATCAGTGAAGAAATTGCTTCAGCATATGTCTGAGATTTTGCTGCCTGTGGATTCCTCTAAGATTTTTAGGGTTTCCCGTATTATCCATTAAGTCCTTTATCCATTTTGAGTTTATTTTTGTGTATGGTGTAAGTTGGTGGTATAGTTTCATTTTTTTTGCATGTATCTGTCCAATTTTCCCAACACCATTTACTGAAGACACTGTGTTGACTCCATTGTATGTTCATGCCTCCTTTTTCAAATATTAATTGAGCATAGTGGTTTGGGTCGATATCTGGATTCTCTATTCTATTCCATTGATTTATATGTCTGTTCTTGTGCCAGTACCAGGCTGTTTTGAGAACAGTGGCTTTGTAGTACAGCTTGATATCTGGTATTAAGATCCCACCTACTTTGTTCTTATTTCTCAGAATTGATGCAGCTATTCGGGGTCTTTTTTTTTTCCAGATGAATTTTGGGGAAGTTTGATCTATGTCTGTGAAATATGCCATTGGTATTTTAATGGGGAGTGCATTGAATCTATAGATTGCTTTGGGTAGTATGGACATTTTAATGATGTTGATTCTACCAATCCATGAACATGGTAAGTTCTTCCATCTGTTTACGTCTTCCTCTATATCTTTTTTCAGTGTCCTATAGTTTTCCGCTTATAGGTCTTTTACCTCCTTAGTTAAGTTTATTCCTAGGTATCTTAATTGTTTTGGTGCAATGGTAAATGGGATTGCTTTTTTAGTCTCTCTTTCTGTAAGTTCACTATTGGTGGATAGGAATGCTATAGATTTCTTGGCATTAATTTTGTATCCTGCTGCATTGCCAAATTCATTTATTAAGTCTAATAAATTTTTTATGGAGTCTTTAGGGTTTTCTATGTAGAGTATCACGTCATCTGCAAATAAGAACAGTTTTACATCTTATTTTCCAATTTGGATGCCTTTTATTTCTCCTTCATGTCTGATCAGATTGCTAGTACTTCCAATACTATGTTGAACAGGAGTGGTGAGAGTGGGCATCCCTGTCTTGTTCCTCTTCTTAGGGGAAATGGTTTTAGTTTTTGCCCATTGAGTATGATGTTGGCTGTGGGTTTGTCATATATGGCTTTTATTATGTTGAGGTATGATCCTTCTATTCCCACCTTGCTGAGAGTTTTTATCAAGAAAGGGTGTTGGGTTTTGTCAAATGCTTTTTTGCATCAATATATATGACTATGTGATTTTTATCTCTCAATTTGTTTATGTGATGTATCACTTTTATTGATTCGTGGATATTGTACCATCCTTGCATCCCTATGATAAATCCTACTTGGTCATGGTTTATGACCTTTTTGATGTACTGCTGGATCCGATTTGCTAGAATTTTGGTGATGATTTTGGCATCTATGTTCATGAGGGATATTGGCCTGTAATTCCTTTACATTGTGGTGTCTTTATCTGATTTTGGTATTAGGGTGATGTTGGCTTCATAGAATGAGCTTCGAAGTGTTACTTCCTCTTGAATTTTTTTGAATAGTCTGAGGAGGATAGGATTTACTTCTTCCTTGAATGCTTGGTAAAACTCCCCTTTGAAGCCTTCTGGCCCCGGGCTTTTGTTTGCTGGAAGCTTTTTTATGACTGCTTCAATTTCTTCCATAGTTATTGGCCTATTGAGATTTTTAGAATCTTCCTGATTGAGTTTTGGAAGGTTGTATTTTTCTGGGAATATGTCCATTTCCTCCAGGTTTTCCAGTTTGTTGGAATAGAGTTGTCCATAGTATTTTTTAATAATCCTTTGTATTTCTGTGGGGTCTGTTGTTATTTTGCCTCTTTCATTTCTGATTTTATTTATTTGGGTCCTCTCTCTTTGCTTCTTGATGAGCCTGGCTAGATTTTCATTAATCTTGTTTATCCTTTCAAAGAACCAGCTCTTGCCAAAACCGGTTTGGCTCAGTGGATAGAGCGTCAGCCTGCGGACTGAAAGGTCCCGGGTTCGATTCCGGTCAAGGGCATGTAACTTGGTTGCGGGCACATCCCCAGTGGGGAGTGTGCAGGAGGCAGCTGATCGATGTTTCTCTCTCATCGATGTTTCTGACCCTCTATCCCTCTTCCTTTCTCTCTGTAAAAAAATCAATAAAATATATAAAAAAAAGAACCAGCTCTTGGTTTTGTTGATCTTTTGTACTGTTTTTTTTTTTACCTCTATGTCATTCATTTCTGCTCTAATCTTTATTATCTCCTTCCTTCTGGTTACTGTGGGCTTTTCTTGTTGCTCTCTTTCTAATTCTTTAAGTTGTAGAGTTAGATGATTTATTACCATTTTTTTCTTGTTTTTAGAGGTAGGCATGTAATGCTATAAACTTCCCTCTCAGGATTGCTTTCATTGTGTCCCATAGATTTTGGATTGTTGTGTTTTTATTGTCATTAGTTTCCAGGATGTTTCTAATTTCTTCTTTGATCTCTTTAGTAACCCACTCATTGTTTAATAGCATGCTATTCAGCTTCCAAGTGTTTGAATTTTTTTAAATTTATTTTATTGTTTAAAGTATTACACATAGTAGTACATATATCTCCTTCTTTTTCCCCATTGACCTTCCCCCAGCCTCCCTACCCGCTATCACATGCCCTCATCCCACCCCCGCAGTGTCTTGTGTCCATTGGTTGTGCTTATATGAATGCATACAAGTCCTTCCATTGGTCTCTTTCCCCTCCTCCCCAACACTCCCCAGCCTTCCCGTGGTAATGTGACAGTCTGTTCGATGCTTTAATGCCTCTGTGTCTATCTTTTTATTCATCAGGTTATAATGTTCTTTATTTTCCGTAAATGAGTGAGATCATGTGGTATCTTTCTTTCATTGCCTGGCTTATTTCACTTAGCATAATGCTCTCCAGTTCCATCCATGCTGCTGCAAATGGTAAGAATTCCTTTTTTTATAGCAGCGTAGTATTCCATTGTGTAGATGTACCATAGTTTTCTAATCCACTCATCTTCTGATGGGCATTTAGGCTGTTTTCAAATCTTAGCTACGGTGAATTGTGCTGCTATGAACATAGGGGTGCATATATCCTTTCTGACTGGTGTTTCTAGTTTCTTGGGATATATTCCTAGAAGTGGGATCACTGGGTCAAATGGGAGTTCCATTTTTAGTTTTTTGAGGAAACTCCATACTGTTCTCCACAGTGCCTGCACCAGTCTGCATTCCCACCAGCAGTGAACGAGGGTTTATTTTCTCCGCATCCTCTCCAGTACTTGTCATTTATCGATTTGTTGATGATTGCCATTCTGACAAGTGTGAGATGGTACCGCATTGTGGTTTTGATTTGCATCGCTCAGATAATTAGTGACTTTGAGCATGTTTTCATATGTCTCTTAGCCTTCCTTCTGTCTTCTTTCGAAAAGTATCTATTTAGGTCTGTTCCCCATTTTTTTATTGGATCATTTATTTTCCTTTTATTAGGGTGTATGAGTTCCCTATAAATGTTGGAGATTAAACCTTTATCAGTGATAACATTTGCAAATATGTTCTCCCATGCAGTGGGCTTTCTTGTTGTTTTGTTGATGGTTTCTTTTGCTGTGCAAAAGCTTTTTATTTTGATGTAGTCCCATTTGTTTATTTTCTCTTTAGTTTCCATTGCCCTAGGAGCGGTATCGGTGAAGAAATTGTTTCAGCATATGTCTGAGATTTCGCTGCCTGTGGATTCCTCTAGTATTTTTATGGTTTCATGTCTTATATTTAAGTCCTGTATCCATTTTGAGTTAATTTTTGTGTATGGTGTAAGATGGTGGTTTGTTTCATTTTTTTTGCAGGTATCTGTCCAATTTTCCCAACACCATTTATTGAAGAGACTGTCTTGACTCCATTGTGTGTTCATGCCTCCTTTGTCAAATATTAATTGAGCATAAGTGATTTGGGTCGATTTCTGGGTTCTCTATTTTATTCCATTGGTCTATATGTCTGTTCTTGTGCCAGTACCAGGCTGTTTTGAGAACAGTGGCTTTGTAGTACAGCTTGAAATCTGGTATTGAGATCCCTCCTACTTTGTTCTTCTTTCTCAGGATTGCTGTGGCTATTCTGGGTCTTTTTTTATTCCAGATGAATATCTGGAGAGTGCTTTCTAGGTCTGTGAAATATGGCATTGGTATTTTAATGGGGAGTGCATTGAATCTATAGATTGCTTTGGGTAGTATGGACATTTGATGATGTTGATTCTACCAATCCATGAACACAGTATGTTCTTCTATCTTTTTATGTCTTCCTCTATCTTTTTTTTCGGTGTCCTGTAGTTTTCTGTGTATAGGTCTTTTACCTCCTTAGTTAACTTTATTCCTAGTTATCTTAATTTTTTTGGTGCGATGGTAAAAGGGATTGCTTTTTTAGTCTCTCTTTCTGTAAGTTTGCTATTGGAGTATAGAAATGCCATAGATTTCTTGGCATTAATTTTGTATCCTGCTACATTGCCAAATTCATTTATTAAGTCTAATAGTTTTTTTATGGAGTCTTTAGGGTTTTCGATGTAGAGAATCATGTCATCTATGAATAAGGACAGTTTTACATCTTCTCTTCCAATTTCAATGCCTTTTATTTCTTCTTCTTGTCTAATTGCAATGGCTAATACTTCCAGTACTGTGTTGAACAGGGGTGGTGAGAGTGGGCATCCCTGTCTTTTTCTTGTTCTTAGGGGAAATGGTTTTAGTTTTTGCCCATTGAGTATGATGTTGGCTGTGGGTTTGTCATATATGGCTTTTATTATGTTGAGGTATGATCCTTCTATTCCCACCCTGCTGAGAGTTTTTATCAAGAAAGGGTGTTGGGTTTTGTCAAATGCTTTTTTGCATCAATATATATGACTATGTGATTTTTATCTCTCAATTTGTTTATGTGATGTATCTCTTTTATTGATTCGTGGATATTGTACCATCCTTGCATCCCCAGGATAAATCCTACTTGGTCATGTTGTATGACCTTTTTGATGTACTGCTGGATCCGATTTGCTAGAATTTTGTTGATGATTTTGGCATCTATGTTCATGAGGATATTGGCCTGTAATTCTCTTTCATTGTGCTGTCTTTATCTGGTTTTGGTATTAGGTTGATGTTGGCTTCATAGAATGAGCTTCGAAGTGTTCCTTCCTCTTGAATTTTTTTGAATAGTCTGAGGAGGATAGGATTTACTTCTTTCTTGAATGTTTGGTAAAACTCCCCTTTGAAGCCTTCTGGCCCTGGGCTTTTGTTTGCTGGAAGCTTCTTGATGACTGCTTCAATTTCTTCCATAGTTATTGGCCTATTGAGATTTTTAGAATCTTCCTGATTGAGTTTTGGAAGGTTGTATTTTTCTGGGAATATGTCCATTTCCTCCAGGTTTTCCAGTTTGTTGGAATAGAGTTGTCCATAGTATTTTTTAACAATCCTTTGTATTTCTGTGGGGTCTGTTGTTCTTTCTTCTCTTTCATTTCTGATTTTGTTTATTTGGGTCCTCTCTCTTTGCTTCTTGGTGAGCCTGGCTAGAGGTTCATCAATCTTGTATCCTTTCCAAGAACCAGCTCTTGGTTTTGTTGATCTTTTGTATTGTTTTTTTTATCTCTATGTCATTCATTTCTGTCCTGATCTTTATTATCTCCTTTCTTCTGGTTTCTGTGGGCTTTTCTTGTTGCTCCCTTTCTACTTCTTTAAGTTGTAGAGTTAGATGATTTATTACCATTTTTTTCTTGTTTTTTTGTTTGTTTGTTTTGGTTTTTTTTTTGAGGTAGGCCTGTAGAACTATGAACTCCCCTCTCAGGACTGCTTTCACTGTGTCCCATAGATTTTGGATTTTTGTGTTTTCATTGTCGTTTGTTGCTTTTTATTTCTTCTTTGATATCTTTGGTAACCCATTAATTGTTTAATAGCATGCTAATTAGCCTCCAGATGTTTGATTTTTTTCATTGTTTTTATTGTAGTTGATTTCTAATTTTATGCCATTGTGATTTGAGAAGATGCTTGATATGATTTCTCTCTTCTTGAATTTGAAGAGACTTTGCCTGTGTCCCAATATATGGTCTATCTTTGAAAATGTCACATGTCCACTTGAGAAGAACGTATATTCTGTGGCTTTGGGTGAAATGTTCTGAAGATGTCAATTAATTCCTCTTATCTAGTGAGTCATTTGGGATTGCTGTTTCTTTGATGATTTTTTTGTTTAGAGGATTTATCCAGTGGTGTTAGTGGGATATTAAAGTCCCCTACTATGACTGTATTGCTGTCAATCTCTACCTTGATATCTTCCAGAAGCTGTTTTATGTATTTGGGTGTTCCTGTATTGGGTGCATATATGTTTACCCGAGTTATATCTTCTTGTTAAATTGCTCCCTTTAGTATTATGAAGTGGCCTTTTTTATCTCTTGTTATGGCCTTCACTTTGAGGTCTAATTTGTCAGATATAAGTATTGCTACCCCAGCTTTTTTTTCATTTCCATTTGCCTGAGAAACCTTTTTCCATCCCTTCACCATCAGTCTGTGTGAGTCCTTTGTTCTGAGGTGGGTCTCCTATAGACAGCAGATATATGTGTCATGTTTTCTTATCCACTCAGCCACCCTATGTCTTTTGATTGGGGCATTTAATCCATTTACATTTAAAGTTATTATTGATAGGTACTTGGATGTTGCCATTTTTATTCCTAATTAGAGGCCCGGTGCACAAAATTCATGCATGGGGGAAGCGGGGTTGTCCCTTAGCCCAGCCTGTACCCTCTCCAATCTGGTACCCCTCGGGGGATGTCTGACTGCCTGTGGGATCAGGCCTAAACTGGCAGACAGACATCCCTCTCACAATCCAGGACTGCTGGTTCCCAACCACTCGCCTGCCTGCCTGCCTGATCACCCCCTAACCACTCCCCTGCCAGCCTGATCGATGCCTAACTGCTCCCCTGACAGGCCAATTGCCCCCAACTGCTCTCCCCTACTGACCCAGTAACCCCCAACTGCCCTTCCCTGCTGGCCTGGTCCCCCCTAACTGCCATCCCCTTCAGACCTGGTTTCCCCCCCCAATTGCCCTTCCCTAATGGCCTGGTCGCCCCTAACTGCCCTCCCCTGCTGGCCTGATTGCCCACAACTACCCTCCCCTGCTGGCCATCTTGTGGCAGCCATCTTTGACCACATGGGGGTGGCCATCTTGTGCAAGGACATGAGGGTCAATTTGCATATTACCTCTTTATTATATAGGATTATTATATAGGAGGGCTGTGTTCCTTCTTCCCTTCCTATTTCTTGTTTTTACAGCAGACCCTTTAGAATTTCTTGTATTGCAGGTCTGGTGGTAATAAACTCCTATAGTCATTTTTTTGTCTTTGAAGCTCTTGATTTCACCCACAACTTTGATTGGTAGCCTTTCTGGATACAGTATTCTTGGATTCAGACCCCTGCTTTACATGACTTTGTATATTTCATCCATTCCCTTCTGGCCTGATGTGTTTCTGTTAAGAAATCAATCGAGAGAGAGAAACCAAGATGGCGGCATAGGTAAACACCTAAACTGCTGCCTCGCACAACAATTTCAAAACTACAACTAAAAGACAGAACGGACACCATCCAGAACCACAGGAAAGCAGGCTGAGTGAAAATTCTACAACTAGAAGGAAGGAGAAAAGCTCACAGAGAATTGGAGGTACGGCAAAGGGGCTTTGTGCGCGCAGAGAGGAAGGGCGGCTGAGAGCCTGGCTGACTTCCTCTGGCGGAAGGGGGAAGGAAGCCTCCGACCGCACTGAACCCCAGTTCTGACTGCACTGAACCCCAGTTCCAGGCGAACCCCTGGGGACCCACGCTCTTACGGGGGGAGTCTGGACTCTCGGGCGGAGACTCGAGCTGGGAAAGGCAGAAATCTGAAGGCGCACGCGGGCCAGTGCGCACAAAGGCTGCGGAGGTTGCCATAGGCTTTCCCTAGTGGAAGGGAGTCAGAGGATCCTGACTTCACTGAGCCCCAGTTCTGACTGCAGTGAACCCCGGTTCCAGGCGAGCCCCTGGGGACCCATGCTCTTGTGGGGGGAGTCTGGACTCTCGAGCGGAGACTCGGGAGCCGGGGAAGGCGGAGGACTGAAAGTGCACACGCGCGCGCGTGCGCCGGTGCGCACAAAGGCTGCGGGGGTTGCCACAGGCTTTCCCTAGTGGAGGGGAGTCAGAGGATTCTGACTGCACTGAGCCCCAGTTCTGACTGCAGTGAACCCCAGTTCCAGGCGAGCCCCTGGGGACCCACGCTCTTGTGGGGGGATTCTGGACTCTCGGGCGGAGACTCGGGAGCCGGGGAAGGCAGAGGACTGAAACCGCGCCCGCGCCGGTGCGCACAAGGGCTGCGGAGGTTGCCGCGGGCTTTCCCTGGTGGAGGGGAGTCAGAGGCTCCTGACGGCACTGTGCCCCAGTTCTGACTGCAGTGAACCCCGGTTCCAGGCGAGCCCCTGGGGACCCACGCTCTTGTGGGGGGAGTCTGGACTCTCAGGCAGAGACTCAAGCTGGGGAAGGCGGAGGACTGAAAGTGCACATGCGAGCAGGGGCGGGACTGACAGGAAGCCAAGACTGAGGCTCCACCCCATCCAAGCTGAGCACAGAGGCTATTGCAATTTGGCAAGTCTAATCCTATAGGGCTGTCTCCAGCACCGGGCTTCTCCCAGCATAGACACAGCTGATCCTTACAGCCAACTGACCCGGAGGTCAATTCTTCCCAGTGATACCAACAACAATAAAGACTTAATTACAACAAGGCTGTACGCACAGTCCACAAAGGGGTGCACCAAGAGTTCCACCTCAGGTTAACTGGGGAAGCAGACCCACTGGGCCATATTGGAAACCTAGCACAAATATCTACCTTACCAACTCAGGGAATCAGTGAAAATGCGGGGTCAAAGAATCAGATCACAAACGAAAGAAATGGAGGAAAACAAACGACTGGATATAGAATTCAAAACCACGGTTATAAGACTTTTTAAGAATATCCTAGAAAAGGCCGATAAATATAACGAGACCCTCGAAGATATGAAAAAGGACGAACTTGAAATTAAACATACACTGACTGAAATAAAAAATATTATACAGAGACCCAGAAACAGAATAGAGGAACCCAAGAATCAAGTCAAAGAATTGAAATACAAAGAAGCAAAAAACACTCAACCGAAAAAGCAAAAAGCAAAAAAAAAAATTCAAAAAGTTGAAGATAATGTAAGAAGACTCTGGGACAACTTCAAGCGTACCAACATCAGAATTATGGGGGTGCCAGAAGAAGAGAGAGAGCAAGATACTGAAAACCTATTTGAAGAAATAATGACCGAAAACTTCCCCCACCTGGTGAAAGAAATAGACTTACAAGTCCAGGAAGCCCACAGAACCCCAAACAAAAGGAATCCAAAGAGGACCACACCAAGACACATCATCATTAAAATGCCAAGAGCAAAAGACAAAGAGAGAATCTTAAAAGCAGCAAGAGAAAAACAGTTAATTACCTACAAGGGAGCACCCATACGACTGTCAGCTGACTTCTCAACAGAAACTATGCAGGCCAGACAGGAGTGGCAAGAAATGTTCAATGTGATGAATAGCAAGAACCTACAACCAAGATTACTCTACCCAGCAAAGCTATCATTCAGAATTGAAGGGCAGATAAAGAGCTTCACAGATAAGAAAAAGCTGAAGGAGTACATCATCACCAAACCAGTATTATATGAAATGCTGAAAGGTATTCTTAAAGAAGAGGAAGAAGAAAAAAGTAAAGAGAAAAATTATGAACAACAAATACATATCTATCAACAAGCGAACCTAAAAATCAAGTGAATTAAAAACCTGAGGAGCAGAATAATCTGGTGAATATAATAGAATCAGGGGCATAGAAAGGGAGTGGACTGATAATTCTCAGGGGGAAAGGGGTATGGGGGGTTCATGAAGAGAATGGACAAAAATCATACACCTATGGATGAGGACAGTGGGGGGGAGGTCAGGGCAGAAGGTGGGGTGGGAAAGGGGGGGAGGGGAGCTATGGGGGGAAAAAGGAGAAATAATTGTAATAATCTGAATAAAGATTTATTTAAAAAAAAAAGAAATCAATCGATAGTCTGATGAGAGATCCCTTGTAGGTAACTTTCTGTCTCTCTGGCAGCCTTTAAAATTGTTACTTTGTCATTGGTGTTTACCAATTCTGTATAGAAAAAAGCAGTGATCATGATGACCAAATGACCATTCGACTGGTCACCATGAGGTGCATTGAGCACCTCTCAATCCCTTCCCCACTCCACCCGGCCCACAGTGTCTGATCGTAGCATGGTGAACAGGGAACCACAGTGAACAGAGCAGCAGGGTGGGACTGGTGAGAGGGTGGAATGGTGACCTCTTGGTCCCTTCCCCCTGCCACAAGCTCCGTGGAACTGGAGCCATGCTGTGATAAGCAAACCACAGGGAACTGAGGTGAGTGGCAGCAGGATGGGACTGGCAAGCTGGGCGGAACAGTGACCTCTTGGCCCCTCCCTCTGGACATAGGCTCTGGGGAACTGGAGCCATGCAGTGATCAGGGAACCACAGGGAACTGAGATAAGTGGCAGCACGGTGGGACTGGCAAGCCAGGCAGAACTGTAAACCTCTTGGTCCCTCCCCCAGCCCTCAGGCTCCAATTGCACCTTGGTGAACAGGGAACCACAGTGAACCCAGGTGAGTGGCAGCAGGGTGGGGAGAAGGTGGACCAGCGACCTCTTGGTTCCTCTCTCCAGCCACAAGCTCCAGAGAACTGGAGCCATGTGTGATCAGGGAACCACAGGGAACTGAGGTGAGCGGCAGCAGGGTGGGACTGGCAAGCCAGGTGGAACAGTCAACCTCTTGGTCCCTCTCCTGGCCCTCAGGCTCCAATTGCTGTTTGGCAAACGGGGAACCACAGCAAACCCAGGTGAGTAGCAGCAGGGTGGGGAGAGGGCAGAACAGCAATCACTTGGTCCCTCCACCTGGCCCACAGGCTCTGGGGAACCGGAGCCATGCTGCGATGGGGAACCACAGAAAACCAAGAGGTGGTGGTGGGGAGAAGATGGCCTAGGGACCCTAACTGCACATGATTTCATGTGCGCTGGGCCTCTAATTTAATTATAATGTGTCTTGGTGTCGGTCTTTTGGGTTCATCTTGTTTGGGACTCTGTGAGCTTCTTGGACTTGTGTGAGTTCTTTTCTTCCTAATATCAGAGTTTTCTGTCATTATTTCTTCAAACATGTTTTATATTCCTTGCTCAGTTTCCTCTCCTTCTGGGACCCCTATTATGCGGATGTTGTTTTGTTTTGTGTTGTCCCAAAGTTCCCTTAGGCCAGGGGTGGGCAAACTTTTTTACTCGAGGGCCACAATGGGTTCTTAAACTGGACCGGAGGGCTGGAACAAAAGCATGGATGGAGTGTTTGTGTGAACTAATATAAATTCAAAGTAAACATCATTACATAAAAGGGTATGGTCTTTTGTTTTATTTCAATAGTTTTATTCATTTCAAATATTTTAACAAGAAGAATGTAAACACTAGTTATTATAATTTGAAACTTCAAAAAGTGGAGGAATCATAGCACAATAACATACCTTATATTGAAGATGGCAAAGGCAAAATAAAATTGCCTAACAAAAGAAAGGTACAAAAGCCTTTCAAATTAAACTTAAATATAATAAAATAATTTAAAACTAAAACAAATGGAAAAGAACAAAATGTGTAAACAGTAAATTAAACATTTTCTTTAGTGCAACTTCCAAATTATGCCCGGGACGTAGATGTAGATGGCAATGTAGACTGGGTTGAAAGGTTTTTGGTCTTTAAAACATCAACTTCAGTGGGAACAGTGTTGTTGGTCTCCTTTTTAGCTAATGCTCTGATACTGTGCTCTCCAGGGGCGTGTCTCCCTACATCACCACGATAACGTGTCTACGCATTCACAGGGTGATGTCGGGGGACGCGTCCGCGGGCATTACAAGGAGCCTCTGGAAGACTGAGAGGTTGTTCCTTGTACTGAATGGGCGGATATAAATCCGCCCACTCAGAAGAAGGAGCTGCGGCCGTGTTTCCCGACGTTGCCGTGTTAACACTGCTGCTGGTGAAGGAGCGGAGGGGAGAGCAAGAGAACCCTCCGCTCTTTCGGCTCCACAGGCTGGATAGAACAGCCGAATGGGCCAGATCCAGCCCACGGGCCGTAGTTTGCCCACGGCTACCTTAGGCTCTCCTCCTGTTTTTTAAGTTTTTTTTTTTCCAGTTGTGGCTCTTCTTGGGTATTTTTTCCTACCTTGTCTTCTAGCTCACTGATGCAGTCCTCCGCTTCTTCTAGTCTACTGATGATGCTTTCTATTGTGTTCTTTATTGCAGCAATGTCATTTTTCATTTCTTCTTGGTTCTTCATTTCCTCTTGTTCTTACACATATTTTTGAATTTGTCTTCCATCCTTTTCAGTGTCCTTATGACCATTGCTCTGAATTCTTTCTCTGACATATTGCTTGCTTCCATTTTGTTTACTTCCTTTTCTGGTGATTCCTCCTCTCTTTCGTATGGGGGCTGTTTCTTTGTCTCCCCATGATCACTCCTCTCTGGGTGTCTGGTTATGTAGCTCTCTCTCTATCCTATGTTGATTTAAAGGCACAAAATACAATATGACAAGACACAATGTACAGGGAACCAAACACAAATGTATTCATGATACCAATAACCCCAAATAAAGCTGACCACTAGAGAAAAGAGAACTAAGGAGAAAAGAGTGCAAAAATGATATTGAGAAAAGGAAAAAATGTAAGAGAGAAAAGAGAAGAAAAAATAAGGGGGAAAATATATGTATATGGAGAGAAAACTCCAAAAAACAACAACTAATCCAAAAAATGCAAACAACACACACCCAGAGATGAATGCAAACAACAATTATCCAACAAATGCAAACAAGAAACACCCAAACAACAAACACCCAGATGAATCTGAGGAGGCAGAGCTCTCTCTAGGCCCGTGGTTGGCAAACTGCAGCTCGTGAGCCTCATGTGGCTCTTTGGCCCCTTGAGTGTGGCTCTTCCACAAAATACCACAGCCTAGGCAAGTTTATTTTGAAGAAGTGGTGTTAGAAGAAGTTTAAGTTTAAAAAATTTGGCTCTCAAAAGAAATTTCAATCATTGTACTGTTGATATTTGGCTCTGTCGAATAATGAGTTCGCCAACCACTGCTCTAGGCTATCTCTGACCATTCTGTCCACAGATTGCCTCACCATCTGAGTTTAATTAGCCAATTCTAGGTGTATGTTTTTCGATTCAGCTGTTCCTTCTATCTGCTCTGTGAGAAGTCGCAGGACCCATCCGCATATTCGGTGCCACTTTGTCTCCATCTGGATAAACTTTTTAGATGCCCATGGCTGGGGAGGTTGGAGTCTCAGTGTTCGTGGGATCGCAGCTGAGGCAGCTGGTACCTGGATGTTGTGGCTGTAGGGTCCCAGGAGGTATCCAAAGTTTCCCTGGTTGAAGGTAAGTCTGGGCTTCCAATCACAGCTGCTCTTCCCTTCAAGATGGCACGGTCTCTCTACAAAATTTCTTAAATAAAAACAGTTTGTGATCTTGCAAAGATATTTTTAGATAAGCTCAACAAAATATGAAACATTAAAGAAAAACATAAATTGGGACTTTTCATTAATAAATGTTCTTTAAAAGGATTCATATATACAATTAAGAAAGAAGTTGCTAAGCTGCCAGATGTCAAGGTGGTAAATTAGGACAATTAGCCAAACCAAAAGGAAGAATCAAAGCTTTCTTCACTTACTGTGTGTGCCAGTTTGTGAGGACTGCCATAACCAAGCAACACATACTGGGTGGCTAGAAGTCTGAGATCAGGTGTCAGCTAGTTATTTCTTCTGGGTCCTCTCTCCTGGACTTGTGTGCATCTTCTCCCTATGTCTTCATAGGGTCTTCACTCTGTGTGTCTCTTGTCCCAAATATCTCTTTTATAAGGACACCAGTCATATTGGATTAGGGCCCAATCCATAACTTCATTTAACCTTAATTGGCTCTTTTTTGTTTGTTTGTTTGTTTGTTTGTTTGTTTTTTAATCTTTACTGTTGAGAGTATTACAAATGTCCCCCTCTCCCCACCATTGCCCCTGTCAACCTGGTTCCCATTCCACCAAAGGCCCTCACCACCCTACTGTCTGTGTCCATAGGTAAGATCTTTGGTTAATCTATTTTTGCCCTCCCCCCCAACACACACACCCTTCCCTCTGAGATTTGTTAGTCTGTTCCATGTTTCCATGCCTCTGATTATATTTTATTCACCAGTTTATTTTGTTCATTAGATTTCTTGTTCGCTTATTTTGATTTTTAGATTCAATTATTGATAGATGTGTATTTGTTGCCATTTTATTGTTCATATTTTTTTATCTTTTTTTTTCTTCCTCTCCTTAAAGAATACCCTTCAACATTTCATGTAATATTGGTTTGGTGGTGATGAACTCCTTTAGCTTTTTCTTATCTGTGAAGCTCTTTATCTGACCCTCAGTTCTAAATGAGGGCTTTGCTGGGTGGAGTAATCTTGGTTGAATATTTCTTGCTACTCCCTCTGGTCTGCAAAATTTCTGTTGAGAAATCAGCTTACAGTAGTATGGGCACTCCCTTGTAAGTAACTAACTGCTTTTCTCTGCTGCTTTTAAGATTATCTCTTTGTCTAACCCTTGGCCTTTTAATTATGATGTGTCTTGGTGTGGGCTCTTTGGGTTCCATTCGTTTGAGACTCTCTGTGCTTCCTGGACTTGTAAATATATTTCTTTCACTAGGCAGGGGAAGTTTTCAGTCAGTATTTCCTCAAATAGGTTTCTAATATCTTTCTGTCTTCTCCTTCTAACATCCCAATAATGTGAATGTTGGTACATGCGAAGTTGTCCCAGAGGCTCCTTACAGTATCTTCATATTTTTTTTTACCCTTTTTGCTCTTCTGATTACGTGTTTTTTGCTTCATCATATTCCAAATTGTTGATTTGATTCTTGGAATCTTCTCTTCTACTGTTGAATCCCTGAAAATTATTCTTTATTTCAGTTAATGTATGCTTAATTTCTGACTGGTCCTTTTCCATGTCTTTGACATTCTCACTAAGATCCTTGAAAACTCACTAAGTCCCTTGAAGCTCTCATGAAGATCCTTAAGTAACCTTATAAACCATGGTTTTGACCTCTGTATCCAGTAGTTTGCTTGGTTCCATTTATTTCATTTGTGATATGTTTCTTTGTCTCTGCATTTTGATTGCTTCTCTGTGTTTGTTTCTATGTATTAGGTAGAGATGCTATGTCTCCTGGAATTGGTAGAATGGCCTTGTGTAGTAGGTGTTCTATGAGGCCCAGTGGCTCAGCCTCCCTGGTCACCTGAGCTGGGTACTCTAGGTGTGCCCTTTTGTGAGCAGTGTGTACAGTCTTGTTGTAGTTGAGCCTTGATTGCTCTTGGCATTACTGGAAGGAGTTGATGCCAATTGTCTGTAAGCAATGGTTAACTTCAGAGCCCTCTTTACATTGATATAATGAGAGGTAGTCCAATTGAGGTAGCTTTCAGGCCCCTCCTTAGTCTCATATGTGTGAATCAGAAGCATGGCAAGGAGAGTGAGTGAGCTCTCTCATGTGTCAAAATAAACAGCCAACCTCCCAGTCCCTCCCCCTGGCCGGCAGGCCCCGATCACCTGATTGGGGCTGGGCTGGGCTGGGGAACCGGGGGTGGGTGGTGGCAGATGTGGCCCCTTTCCCTGGGGGGCCAAGGGCCAGATCCCTCCTTTGGGCCAATGGACAACCTCCTGGGTCCCTTCGCTGTTCCATGTGATAAATTACTAAAATAAAGGCATGCACAAAATGCCATGGAATCCCAAAAGAGGCTGGGTCCTTGAAGAATTTTAGACAGGAAAGCTGTGTAGCCATATACCTCTCTGGCAGCACCATGGAAGAGTAGAAACCAGGAGACCAAAGGGGATGCTCTGACACAGCCCAGACCAGAGCAGTTGAGGAAGGGAAGTAATTCAGGGGCAGTGGAAACAGGCAGAAAGGGGTAGGATCCTTCCAGAGAGTAAGTCATCTCAATAATAGATCAGATAATGCTCATCCTAGATGGAGAAAGTACATTTATGAACCTCTGGTAGCTAATCCCTCAATGGAAGTATTTGTATTGTATGTGTGTTTTTGTATAGTTCACCACTATTCTAAAGATAATTCTGTTGAAGGTGCTGTTATTCTTCAAGTGTGTAATTGAAAAAGCATAAAAATGTTATTTTAATACACCTTTGTATCTGGAGTCTGTATTCTGATCTGAAGCCATAAACATACTATAACATTCATTTCGAGCCAACATGGTCTGGTCATAATGGTGGTTTTACCTATTGTCCTTAATGCTTAATAAGTCATCAGAATGGATTGAAAAGGGTCTCAGAAACAGAGTTTCTAGGTTCTACTTCCTGCTCCACCTCTAATGAGGTCTGAGATGTTAATCTTCTCAGTTACCCCCTCTATGCCCTGGTTTTCCCATTGATGAAGTAATTTTAGGGTCCCTCCCATCCCTAACCTGCTGTGTCATCCAGCACATTTAATTAGCCTTTCTTCTTCTTTGTCTGGTGGAATTAGTTGATTCAGTAAGTGTGCCCTATATCTGCTTACTGCCCTACATCTACCATTGTGTGCAAGATTGCTAGTGAACTCTTTGTGTTCAAGAATGGTTCATAATTACTATTCATGAAAATCTTCAATAATTTAGTTATTGTAACTATAGAAAGCCCAACACTTCATCATTAAAAAAGTTAGTTAATATCTCTGTTCTGCAAAATATTTTCTTTGTGTGTCCACACATACTCTCAAAGTAAAAAAAAAAAAATAGTTTAATCAATAGGCCATTTAATTATTTATGGACTAATATTTAGATTTTGTTTTTAAAGGATACTTCACTGAACTGAATTTGAACAAAAACAATCTATATATATAAAAGCCTGATTGACCCTTACAACGGAACGACTGGAATGACTGGAACAACCGGTTGCGCACTGACGACCAGAGGGCAGACACTCAACGCAGGGGCTGCCCCCAGCCCACAGGCCCCAATCGCCAATGGGGCCTGCGAGCCAACCTCCCAGTCCCTCCTCTGGCTGGCAGGCCCCGATCACCTGATTGGGGCTGGGCTGGGATGGGGAACCGGGGGTGGGTGGTGGCAGATACAGCCCCTTTCCCTGGGGGGCCAAGGGCCAGATCCCTCCTTTGGGCCAATGGACAACCTCCTGGGTCCCTGCCCCTGTCCCTCCCCTCACCCAGAAGGCCCTTATTGGCCCACGACCCACCCTCTGTGGTGGTGGTTGGCCCTTCCTGCTGGTCCACCTCCTGATTTCTCTCCCTGGCTGTCAGGCCCCTATCGCCTGATCGGAGCCAAACCCCAGGCTGGAATGGGGAACCAGGGATGGGTGGCAGTGGATTGGGGCAGCGAGGGAGGAGAGGAGAGGTAAGGAGGGGAGGAACCTGATTGGCCCAGATAGCTGGCCAGGCTTAGGGACCCCACCCGTGCATGAATTTTGTGCACCTGGCCTCTAGTAAAGACAATTAAAATGATCATTTTTCAAATGACTATGAGAAGCAAAGACTTAAATAATGCTGCCCAACCCCAAAAATGAATTTAAGCATACCTCATCTTACCGCACTTTGATTTACTGGTATTGGTCTTCACAGATACTGCTTTTTGTTTTGTTTTTTTGGTTTTTTTACAAGTCTAAGATTAGTGACACCCCTGCAGCAAGCAAGTCTCTTGGCACTATTTTTTTTTTAACATACTCAGACAATGGTTAGCAATTTTAACAATAAAATATTTTTAAAATATGTATATTGTTTTTGAAGACATATGCTATTTCACACTTAATAGACTGCAGTATAGTGTAAACATAACTTTTACATGCACTAGGAAACCAAAAATTCATGTGGTTTGCTTTATTGTGGTGGCCTGGAACCCAACATACAATATCTTCAAGGTATGACTGCATAAGAAAATTTGCCATCTATATTATAAAAGGCCTGTGGCCATCATGCCCTAATGCAGAACAACCAAACAACTGGTCATCAGGAGGTACATGGAGCACCTCTCACGGGCTGGGACTCGTGGCTTGCATGGTGAGGCGGGGCTCACATGGGGCTGGCACAGCTTGTGTGGGGCTGGCAGGGCTCACACGGGACTGGCAGGGCTCGAGCAGGGCTGGTGGGGCTCATGCAGGGCTGGCAGAGCTCGCATGGGGCTGGGGGGGCCCTCGGCTTGTGCAGAGTGGGCTTGGGATACCGCAGCTCTCACAGGGCCGGTCTGAGGTTCCACCAGTGCGGTGGGTCTGGGTCTCGCACAATTTTGCACACTGGGCCTCTAGTAACATGATAAAAAGCAAGAAGGATGCTTGTATTAACACATACCTCACCTACTCAAATACACCTAGCTTTATATAGGAAATTTGTAGTATATGTACATTATTATTCACCAAACTCCATCCCAAAGCTTAGAAACATAATAGAAAGCTTTCCCCCCTTTTTGTTTATGTTTTGGTAATGATTTGAAACTCGTTAGCTACCAAGACTAAGTATAAAAATGCCAGATTCTGCCCTAGCTGGTTTGGCTCGGTGGATAGAACATCTGCCTGTGGACTGAAGGGTCCCAGGTTCAATTCCATTCAAGGGCACATGCTCAGGTTGTGGGCTTGATCCCCAGCACTGGGCATGCAGGAGGCAGCCAATCAATGATTCTCTCTCATCATTGATGTTGCTATCTCTCTCTCCCTCTCCCTTCCTCTCTGAAATCACTAAAAAATATATATATTTTAAAATGCCAGATTCTACTCTAGGTTTATAATGTTTATGTCAAATTAAACCAGAAGTTCTTCTTTTCCTTTATGGTATTAGGTTTCTTAGTTTGGTTCCTGCATCCAGAATTTAAAAAGAGATAAATAAGAAACTACATTTCAACAGTATTATAGACATCTCCTCCCGTAATGAATATTCACCAAGACTGTGTATTTAGAGAAAATGTCCTATCACTTTCCTCTGGGGTTTGAAGGGAGTAATTAGCTTTCACTCTATTTGTTGTGCCTTCTCCTAATTCAGGTAAATAACCTGGCAACATGGAAAAAGACCTGGTTTATTTTTTAGTGATTAAATAGAACAATAAAAAGAATGTTTAAGGTTTCTGACTCCAATCCTGAATGCAGTGGATGGATGAAAAATAAAATTAGATTACCAATTGCAGAAGAACAGGGACTTGTAGGATCCAAAGTACATGAGGAGTTGTTTTAGGCTTAGAAATTATTTTTATGCTAGAAATGGTTCAATCTAACAACTCCCCTTGAATATTATCATTGAATTTAGATAAAGAGGGAAGGGGGAAATCACGTAGAACATGTACATGAATAACTGGGAATGTTGTTTGAAATGTGACCTTCATCCTCATAGGGAAGCTCAAAACTTTTTAACTGGAAAGAGAGCACTTTGCAAGCCATGGGACCCCAAAATCTTATCAAGATATGACATCAGTTTTCAGAAAATACAGATACAGAAGAGCAAGGTGAACAACCTGGGACTCAATCAATAGCAAAATCCAAACTGTGGGAAACTCTAAAGGACAAGCCATCCAGTTTTTTAGTAAATAAATATAAAGGAGAGAGGAAATAAATGGCGAAGGAATCCATATTTTAAAAGACATTTAAAAGATATACCAGCAATTGCAATTTTGGATCATGATTTAAATAAACCACAAAAATGTTATGAGATAATTGTGAACATGTGTACCCTTACTGGTCATTTTATTAATAAGGACTGACCATTAATTATTTTTGTGTGATCATAAGATCCTAGAATGACAAGATATGCTTCAAAGAATCTGGGAGAGAGGCGAGTGTGTGGGCAAAGGGGCATGTATGATTCAAGAGGGCCATGAATTAATAATAATTGTTAAAACTAAATGCTAAGAACATAAAAGTTCATTATTCTATTTTCTCTATTTCTGTATATATTTGAAATTTCAATAACAAAAAGTTCTTTTAAAAAGTGGTGGTGTGTTGACAGTCTTGAGAGGTTAACAAGCAACCAAAGTTCTTAAACATAGAGATTTGAAGTCAAGTGGAATCTGTGCACACCTACAACCGTACTGTTCCACTCCTTGGTGTTTAGAAAATTGAAGTTCTGAGAGGCTGAATGACATGCTGAAAGGTTGTCAAATTCTCAGACTATGGCCTTCTAATATCTTAAAATTATCAATGCCTGTAAGAAATAACAAAAGCTACATTTAATGAGGAAATGGGAAGATAAACTGACTGCCATGACTATAGATATCGGTTATTATGTTTTGTTGTTTTTATGAAATACCTAAGGTGCATGCAATAAACAGGTTTATAGGAATATCTCACACAAACAATGATGTGTGTTGTCTGTAGTGGAAAATTGGAAGTGATATAAATATGCATCAGTTGAAGAATGGTAATGTACTCAATGTGCAAATGTAAAAATGAATAAACTAGATATAAATGTGGGTAGTTTTCCAAAACATAATGTTGAATGGAAAAAAAAGCAAGTACAAAAGAGAAAAGTCAGGCCCTGGCTGGTGTGGTTCCATGGTTAGAGTGTCAGCCCGCACACCAAAGTGTCACCGGTTCAAGGAGTCAAGGACACATACCTGAGTTGTAGGTTCGATCCCAGGTTCCTGTTGGGCACAGGTGGGAGGCAACCAATAGATGTATCTCTCTTCTCACATCAATGTTTCTCTCTCCCTCTCTTCCCTTCCTTCTATTCTCTCTAAAAATTAATGGGAAAAATATTCTTGGATGAGGATTAAAAACAAAAGAACAAAGTCAGTAGGATAGATGACAAAGACATGAACAGAAAACTGAACTTGAAATACTAGGGAGTGAGAACAATGAGTGCAAATAGGAATAATGCATATAGTGTACAAGTGTACCTGTGATCTTTTTTCTAAAGCGTGTATGTTTGTTAGATTAGCTATACTTTTTGGTAGCCCTGAAATCTATATATATATAAAACCCTAATATGCAAATAGACCGAACGGTGGAACAACTGAACAACCAAACAACCGGTCACTATGATGTGTGTTGACCACCAGGGAGCACGCACAGAACTTGGCAAATGTCAGCAGCAGGCAGCAGAGCGTAGAACATGGTGAGCATTGGCCGCGGCGGGATGGTGGGACCGGTGAGCAGGGGCGCCAGACCAAGGCGGGGCTCCAGTCGCTGTCATCAGGGCGAGCCTCTGGTGGTTACTGAAAATTCTTTGCTCCCGTGTGCCGCCATCCCGCCCGGTGCTTGCACCTGTTGCCGGCGCCAGCCCTGCTCGCACCCGCTGCTGGCGCCCAGCACTGGCCCTGATCGCTTGACGCCATCAGTGGGTGTGAGCGGCTGCTGCTGGCCCCAATCGTCCCTGAGGGCTTCTACACCTCCCCCTGCTCCTGAGGGGCGATCAGGGCCGGCAGCCACCTCTTGCACCCATTGCTGGCAATGGGCCCACTCGCACCTGCTGCTGACACCAGAGCCACTGCTCACCTGCTGCTGGTGCCCAGTGCCAGTCCCAATCACTTGGTGCCATCAGTGGGTGTGAGCAGCGGCTGCCGGCCCCGATCACCCCTGAGGACTTCTCCACCTCCCCCTGTCTCTGAGGGGCGATCAGGGCAGCAGTTGGCACTTGCACCCACTGATGCCACTGGCCCCAATCGCTCCGTGCCATTTGTGCACTGGGCTCCTAGTTTTAATAATAAGACAAAAAAAATTGAACAAGATGCCTATTAGCCAGCTCCAGTAACAGGCCTGGGGGTGGCAGGAAAGATGCTGCAGCCAGCCAGCTTGTCACACATTTGTTCACTCATCAGATAGAGTTTATCCCATTTGTTAGTGTTAGCGATATTTTAAAAATTGAAAGGCTGTTTTCTGGGAGGCAAAACTCAATTTTCAGAGTAACATGACTTCTCTGGACTTTGTTGTTTTATGTTCTGAAAAAAATAGTAAATGATTTGTGAGGGGATTCATCAACTTATCTAGATTTTAAGACGTGGAGAGAAAATATTAGCAGAATACATTCAGAATCTCAGATGACAGGTATTAAAGATAAATACCCAAGTAATGGATGTTTAGACAATATCTCTGTTTACTCAAGACACAAAATTTTTAAAGGATTTGAAAAAAAGGTGACTTAGAATCTCAGTTGATACCTAGTTAGAACTAGGTTAAGAGATCTGGGTTTTCCTCTCAACCCCCGTGCTAAGATTACCAGTTTCTGATGAGGGTCCTAGAAAGCAACAACTCCGAAAACTGACCAAAAAGAAAATGTAGCAGCGCCATCTACTGAGCCCTCAGTAACTTTACACAGAAACTTGGGAACTGTCCCAAGGTATAGAAAAAATAGGTTGAAGTGAAGCATCTATAATAATCTGTAATAATAAAAGCATAATATGATAATTAGACCGGACAAAGCCGGGGCTGTGAGGGAAGTTTGGGTCCCAGGTGCCAGAGCCGACAACTGGGGGAAGAAAGGCCTTCTCTTGCACGAATTTCGTGCATCAGGCCTCTAGTAAATTATAAAAGTACAATGCCTCAGGAAAACTTTGTAATTGACATATTTATTTTATCCTTTAATACTAATGAAAGTAGTAAAGTAAACCATGTAACACAGCAATGCTGTAGAAGTATTTCAAACGATGAGGTTTGGTTTTGCTGTTTACGAATTACTGTACTATACTATTATTTACAAAAAGACAGTCTTAAGATGTCTTTTACTTCAGAATGGTGGAGCATAAAGTGGGATTTAGGGTGCTAGAGAGGGGTGTACTTGAAAAAGCTTAACAATCTGTCTTCTGAGGCATCAATGACATTGCTATACTGTTGTTATCATTTAACTGTTTTATAAGTTCTTGTTCTGCCCTGGCTGGGGTTTCTCAGTGGTTAGAGCATCAGCCTTCGTGCCAAAGGGTTTCAGGTTTGATTCCCAGTCAAGGGCACGTACCTGAGTTGTGAGTTCAGTCCCTGACCCGGTTGGGGCACCTGCGAGAGATAACCAATTAATGTGTCTTCCTCACATTGATGTCTCTCTCTCTCTCTCTCTCTCTCTCTCTCTCTCTCTCTCTCTCTCTCTCTCTCTCTCTTTCTCTCTCCCCCCTAACTCTCAATTTAAAAAATGTCAATGGAAAAATCTCCTCGAGTGAGGATTAACAAAAAATAAATTGAAAGTTCTTGTTCTGCTAATGGACTGAACACACTGACAGCTATCATTTCATGTTTTGTGTTTGCACACAAAAATTAGAAATTTTAAAATGAATAAAATTAATTTGCAATGGTCATTTGATCTTCATGTAAAGTCATGCTTCATGGAGTGACATGTAAACTCACATTTTGTGGCTGCTTACAGCCCTCCTAAAATCCCTACCACTTTAATATGTATGCAGACATTTCTTCAGTCCATTTGTTCTGTGATCAGTGATATCACCCTGTGATGGATAGTTGATGTCAACAGATATTTTGTGAAAATAATACATTTATCATTACCTTCCATGAGAAACAGAAACAGTACCTAATTGTTTTAATTAAATATGCACTTCCATTTTTTTCAGCTCATGCTCTCAAGGAAATTTATTGTGAAATTTAAAAAGCGTTACCAAATAATGGCATGATTAATGAACAATTGTAGATTTACACCAAACAATAGATAACAAAACCACCATGGTAAGAGCATTGATACTGCTCTCGATTCACACCTTAACTAGGACAGCTCAGCTTCTA
Organism: Plecotus auritus; assembly: GCF_963455305.1. NCBI lineage: Eukaryota > Metazoa > Chordata > Mammalia > Chiroptera > Vespertilionidae > Plecotus > Plecotus auritus. Next base: position 149,955,036 of record NC_137770.1, read on the forward strand.
TTTTCTGTACATATTTCAAATACTCCTAAATATAGTTTCTCAACTTTCCCACTGATCACACCAGCTGGCAGTTTATGGGCTTCATGCTTCTCACAGGACAATGGGTAGGGACCATGGCACAATTGGCTGGTTTTATACCAAATGGCCAGAAGGGGCCACTTGGACACCAAAACAGAAGTTTTTGTCCAGAACTTCTTCTACAACAATTCAAGACAAAGAAGAATATTTATTTTTAAAGCACTGCATGGTGTCCATCAAAGGAAAAGTTTAGTTATGTGGCATTAGGAGAGAGTTGGTGAAAGAAAAGTGTGTTATCTCTGGTTGCCTTTAAGATTTAACAATGTGTTAAAGTTTGAACTCTACTATTTATACATCCCACCCTACTAGGCAAATCTTGGCAGGAGCTGGAAGAAGAAAGTTCACTAAACCTTTCCTGTCTTATTTTAATGCAACTATTAAACAAAAATTTTGTTTTAAAATGAAAAAGTCTAGGACAAATGCTAACCTAAAAAGCATTTTGAGAAAATATGCACAAGCCAAAACTGTTCAGGGAAAATCAGGACATGGTCACCTAGTCATAGGGAATGTCCATGTTTCACTTTAGAAGATACTGGCAATTTCCCAAAATGGTTGTTGGAATTTACACCCCCACTAATAGCATCTGAGAGCTAGAATTACTCCACTTCCTCACCATTTGACACCATTTGTATTTTAAATTTTGACCATTTTGACACATATACAATGCCACCACATTGTGTTTCTAACTGTACTTTACCTGCTTAATAATAAGATGAGCACATGTTTATTGACCTTTTGGATATACTCTTTTTCTGAGGTGCCTTCTCAAGCCTATTTGCCATTGTATGTATGTGTATTTTTCTTACTGATTTGTAGTAGTTATTAATATACTAGAGGCCCGGTGCATGGATTCGTGCACCAGTAGTGTCCCTCGGCCTGGCCTATGGGGATCAGGCTGAAACTGGCTCTCCGACACCCCCAAAGGGTCCCAGATTGAGAGAGGGTGGTTCTCAGATGACACACCCCAGAATTGGGCTCCCTCCGCTCTAGTTCAGGGTGCGTCACCTGAGAACCGCAGCTGCCAAGTCTCCTCAGCTTGGCAGCTCCTGTGTTGAGCATCTGCCCCCTGGTGGTCATTGCGCGTCATAACTACCAATTCGATGGTTGAACAGTTGGATGGTCGCTTAGGCATATGATAGGTAGATAGATAGATTTGAACTACTAGTTATATGTGTTGTAACCATTGTGTATGGCTCTCTGGTTGCCTTTGGGCCTCTAAATGGTTTCTTTTGGTGAACGAAAGTTCTTAATTTTAATTGTAGTCCAATTTTCTATTTAAGAAATCATTTCTTATTTAAAGATCAGGAAGATATTATCCTACGTTATTGTCCTAAAGTTTATTTTTTAACCTGTCATAGTTAGGTATACAATACTACTCAATTGAACTTGGAATATTTAATAAGAAAGAGGGATACTTTATTTTTCCCATATTGCTATCCACTTGATCAAGCATCTTTTTTTCAGAAGATCGTTGTTTTCCTTCTAAGTTTCAGTAGAGATTCTGCCATAAATTGGGTAGTTATGAAACTGTATGTTTGGGCTATTTCTGGATTCTCTATTCCATTCCACTAATCTGCTTGACTTTCCCTATGCCAGTACTGCCCCATGTCTTAGAACTATAACCTTATAGTAAATTGGTTTCTGGGGGTAAGTGTTCATCATGTACTGCTATTTAAAGACTGGCTTGGCTATTGTAGCTTCTTTACATTTCCATATAAATATTAGACTCAGCTTGTCAGTTTTCACTAGAAACTAACACACTCGGCTTGAATTTTAATTGAGTTGCATTGCATCTATGGGTCAATTTGGGATGAATTGACAACAATATGGAGTCTTCAAGCCTTGAATGTGGCATATTCTTTCATTTCTCTCAGCAATGCTTAGTAGTTTTTAGTGCAGACATTACACCCATCTTTTAGATATATTACTATATATTTTACATTTTTCATGTTATTATAAATTCCATTTTTAATTTAATTTTCTTATTGTTAATTGCTAACAAATAGAAACACAATTGATAATTATATTCTGAACTTGTATCCAGGAACCTGTTAAATTAATATAAGTCCAAAATCCATATGTTGAAGCTCAACCTCCAGTACCTGAGAATATGATTGTATTAAAAGAGGTAACTAAGTTAAAATAAGGCTGTTAGGGTGGACCCTAATCCAATCTGATAGGCATCCACATTAGAAGAGATTAGAATATACAATGAGATGCTGGGGCTCAGGGGCTCCCATACACAGAGGAACAACCATATGAAGAGGCAGTAAGAGGACAGCCATTTGCAAGCCAAAAAGAGAGGCCTCAGTGGACCAGACCCTGATGACACCCTTGCTTGGACTTCTAGCTTCTAGAACTGGAAGAGAATAAATTTCTGTTGTGCAGGCCTAAGCAGACTAATACAGAGGAAGACCCTGGTTAAAGCTCATTAAACCAGGAGGGGTTTCAGAGAGCTTCTGGGCTGGTAAACACAGGGGGCTGCTGGAACAATGTCACCCACCCTGAAGAAGCCGTGGAAGCTCCGCCCTTCCCCATGACTTACCTGTGCATCTCTTCCATTTGGCTGCTCCAGAGTTATACCCTTTTAGAATAAATCAGTGATCTACTAAGTAAAATGTGTCTCTGAGTTCTGTGAGCCACTCTAGCAAATTAATCAATCCCAAAGAGGAGGTGGTTGGAACAAAGGTGACAACCTGAAGTTGTGACTAGAATCTGAAGTGGGGGATGGGGAGGGGGGAAAGTCTTGTAGTACTGAGTCCTTACCTGTGAGATCTGACACTATCTTCAGGTAGATACTGTCAGGATTGAGGCGAATTGCAGGACCCCCAATTGGTGTCCAAGAATTATTGGGTGGAGGGTAAATCCCTCGTTTATGTCCCTTCTTTATGTCCCCATTGTTGGAGACAGTTTATGTCAGTACTGTTTGGAAAGTGGAAATTTCAAGAAAAGCCAGATTTAGGGGATGATAACATGAACTAACTGCCAAGACAACAATCATGTGTTTTTTGGTTTGTGTTTTCTTTTCTTTTTTCAATAAATCTTTATTGTTCAGATTATTACAGTTGTTCCTCCTTTTTCCCGCCATAGCTCCCCTCCACCCAGTTCCCACCTCATCCCATGCTCTTTCCTCCCCACCCCCCCCCACTGTCCTCATCCATAGGTGTAAGATTTTTGTCCAATCTCCTCCTGCATTCCCCACACCCCTTTACCACCAATAATTGTCAGTCCACTCCCTTTCTATGCCCCTGATTCTATTATATTCACCAGTTTATTCTGTTCATCAGATTTTTTATTCACTTGATTTTTAGATTTACTTGTTGATAGATATGTATTTGTTGTCACTTTGTTCATAATTTTTATCTTTACCTTTTGCTTCTTCCTCTTCTTAAAGAATACCCTTCAGCATTTCACATAATACTGGTTTGGTGGTGATGAACTCCTTTAGCTTTTTCTTATCTGTGAAGCTCTTTATCTGACCTTCAATTCTAAATGATAGCTTTGCTGGGTAGAGTAATCTTGGTTGTAGGTTCTTGCTATTCATCACTTTGAGTATTTCTTGCCACTCCCTTCTGGCCTCATAGTTTCTGTTGAGAAATCAGCTGACAGTCATATGGGTACTCCCTTGTAGGTATCTAACTGTTTTTCTCTTGTTGCTTTTAAGATTCTCTCTTTGTCTTTTGCCCTTGGCATTTTAATTATGATATATCTTGGTGTAGTCCTCTTTGGATTCCTCTTGTTTGGGGTTCTCTGTGCTTCCTGGACTTGTAAGTCTATTTCTTTCACCAGGTAGGGGAAGTTTTCTGTCATTATTTCTTCAAATAGGTTTTCAATATCTTGCTCTCTCTCTCTTCTGGCACCCCCATAATTCAGATGTTGGTATGCTTGAAGTTGTCCCAGAGGCTCCTTACACTATCTTCATATTTTTGGATTCTTTTTTCTTTTTGCTTTTCTGGTTGGGTGTTTTTTGCTTCTTCGTATTTCAAATCTTTGACTTGATTCTTGGGATCCTCTAGTCTGCTGTTGGATCTCTGTATATTATTCTTCATTTCAGTCAGCGTATGCTTAATTTCTGATTGGTCGTTTTTCATATCCTTGAGGGTCTCACTAAATTTATCGGCAGTTTCTAGAAGAGTATTGAAAAACCTTATAACCATGGTTTTTTTGTTTGTTTGTTTGTATTTATTTATTTATTTATTTATTTATATTTTTTAAAATAAATCTTTATTCATATTATTACAATTATTTCTCCTTTTTCCCCCCATAGCTCCCCTCCACCCATTTCCCACCCCACCTTCTGCCCTTACCTCCCCCGCACTGTCCTCATCCATAGGTGTATGATTTTTGTCCATTCTCTTCATGAACCCCCCATACCCCTTTCCTCCTGAGAATTATCGGTCCACTCCCTTTCTATGCCCCTGATTCTATTATATTCACCAGATTATTCTGCTCCTCAGGTTTTTAATTCACTTGATTTTTAGGTTCGCTTGTTGATAGATATGTATTTGTTGTTCATAATTTTTCTCTTTACTTTTTTCTTCTTCCTCTTCTTTAAGAATACCTTTCAGCATTTCATATAATACTGGTTTGGTGGTGATGAACTCCTTCAGCTTTTTCTTATCTGTGAAGCTCTTTATCTGCCCTTCAATTCTGAATGATAGCTTTGCTGGGTAGAGTAATCTTGGTTGTAGGTTCTTGCTATTCATCACATTGAACATTTCTTGCCACTCCCGTCTGGCCTGCATAGTTTCTGTTGAGAAGTCAGCTGACAGTCGTATGGGTGCTCCCTTGTAGGTAATTAACTGTTTTTCTCTTGCTGCTTTTAAGATTCTCTCTTTGTCTTTTGCTCTTGGCATTTTAATGATGATGTGTCTTGGTGTGGTCCTCTTTGGATTCCTTTTGTTTGGGCTTCTGTGGGCTTCCTGGACTTGTAAGTCTATTTCTTTCACCAGGTGGGGGAAGTTTTCGGTCATTATTTCTTCAAATAGGTTTTCAGTATCTTGCTCTCTCTCTTCTTCTGGCACCCCCATAATTCTGATGTTGGTACGCTTGAAGTTGTCCCAGAGTCTTCTTACATTATCTTCAACTTTTTGAATTTTTTTTTTTGCTTTTTACTTTTCCTGTTGAGTGTTTTTTGCTTCTTTGTATTTCAATTCTTTGACTTGATTCTTGGGTTCCTCTATTCTGTTTCTGGGTCTCTGTATAATATTTTTTATTTCAGTCATTGTATGTTTAATTTCTAGTTGGTCCTTTTTCATATCTTTGAGTGTCTCGTTATATTTATCGGCCTTTTCTAGGATATTCTTAAAAAGTCTTATAACCGTGGTTTTGAATTCTATATCCAGTCGTTTGTTTTCCTCCATTTCTTTCGTTTGTGATCTGATTCTTTGACCCCGCATTTTCACTGATTCCCTGAGTTGGTAAGGTAGATATTTGTGCTAGGTTTCCAATATGGCCCAGTGGGTCTGCTTCCCCAGTTAACCTGAGGTGGAACTCTTGGTGCACCCCTTTGTGGACTGTGTGTACAGCCTTGTTGTAATTAAGTCTTGATTGTTGTTGGTATCACTGGGAAGAATTGACCTCCGGGCCAGTTGGCTGTAGGGATCAGCTGTGTCTCTGCTGGGAGAAGTTTGGTGCTGGAGACAGCCTTATAGGATTAGACTTGCCAAATTGCAATAGCCTCTGTGCTCAGCTTGGATGGGGTGGAGTCTCAGTCTTGGCTTCCTGTCAGCCTTGCCCTTACACGCATGTGCGCTTTCAGTCCTCCGCCTTCCCCAGCTCGAGTCTCCGCCTGAGAGTCCAGACTCCCCCCACAAGAGCGTGGGTCCCCAGGGGCTCGCCTGGAACTGGGGTTCACTGCAGTCAGAACTGGGGCTCAGTGCCGTCAGGAGCCTCTGACTCCCTTCCACTAGGGAAAGCCTGTGGCAACCTCCGCAGCCTTTGTGCGCACTGGCACGAGCGCGCTTTCAGTCCTCCGCCTTCCCCGGCTCCCGAGTCTCCGCCCGAGAGTCCAGACTCCCCCCACAAGAGCGTGGGTCCCCAGGGGCTCGCCTGGAACTGGGGTTCACTGCAGTCAGAACTGGGGCTCAGTGCAGTCAGAATCCTCTGACTCCCTTCCACTAGGGAAAGCCTGTGGCAACCTCCGCAGCCTTTGTGCGCACTGGCCCGCGTGCGCCTTCAGATTTCTGCCTTTCCCAGCTCGAGTCTCCGCCCGAGAGTCCAGACTCCCCCCGTAAGAGCGTGGGTCCCCAGGGGTTCGCCCGGAACTGGGGTTCAGTGCAGTCAGAACTGGGGTTCAGTGCGGTCGGAGTCTTCCTTCCCCCTTCCGCCAGAGAAAGTCACCCAGGCTCTCAGCCGCCCTTCCTCTCTGCGTGCACAAAGCCCCTTTGCCGTACCTCCAATTCTCTGTGAGCTTTTCTCTTTCCTTCTAGTTGTAGAATTTTCACTCAGCCTGCTTTCCTGTGGTTCTGGATGGTGTCCGTTCTGTCTTTTAGTTGTAGTTTTGAAATTCTTGTGCGAGGCAGCAGTTTAGGTGTTTACCTATGCCGCCATCTTCTATAACCATGGTTTTGAACTCTATATCCAATAGTTTGCTTTCCTCTATTTCTTTCATTTGTGACATGTTTCTTTGTCTCTGCATTTTGGCTACTTCCCTGTGTGGAAAGAGTAGCCTTGTGTGCTAGGTGTCCTATAGGGCCCAGTCGCTCAGCCTCCCCAGTTACCTGAGGTGGACACTCTTGGTGCACCCCTTTGTGGACTGTGTGCACAGTCTTGTTGTAGTTAAGCCTTGATTGCTGTTGGTATCACTGGGAGGAATTGACCTCCAGGCCAATTGCCTGTGAGGACCAGCTGTGTCTACGCTGGGAGAACTGCTGTGCTGGAGACACCCTTATGGGGCAGGACTTGCTTCAGTGGGGCTTTGGTGCTCACCGAGTCTGCCCATTGAGTGTGTTGCTTATGGATGTGAAGAGTTGGAATCTGGATGGTCTCACACTGACCACTGGGTACTCTGGCTCTTGGATCTCCAAGGAGGTGCAAAGTCAGCTACTGCCTGAGGCCTCCCAGCAGGAGCTACAGAGACATCTGCAGATTTCTCCTCTTTGTTTGGGGTTTGGAAGTGCCCAGATGAGGCCCAGCTGTGAAACAATGCAGGCTGCTGCTGTAGGTCCTTGGGTCTTCTTTTGGAAACTTTAGAGCTCTCTGACCCAGCTGCAGTTTGTTAGGTTTTGGGTTACAAAAGGACAGGCCATTCATATGCAAAAGCCACTGTGCACAGCTTGGGTGAGGTTGTAAATTGGGTGGGGCAGGATCTCAGGGAATCACCAGGGTGGAGCAAACAGCAATAGCTGCCAGTCAGCCCTGCCCCAGAGAGGTCCCCGGGTCTCTGTGTCCCGCAGCCCCGTGCAGGAACAATGATCACTGCGAGCACCTCTGAGAGAAAACCGCCCTCGCGTTTCAGCCCGATGACAGACAGTCCAGTTTCTCCCAGTATGAGTCTGGGTCCCCAGAGTATCGCCCAGAACTGGAGTCAGAGCAATCGGGAGCTTGTATCTCCCTCTCAATTGAAAAAAACAACAGCACACCCAGTTGCCAGCCCATTTCACGAGCACCTCTGTACCCCAGCACTTCCGCACTTCTGCACCTCCTACCAGTCTCAATGTGCTTTTTTCTTTCCTTCTAGTTGTAGAACTTCCACTCAACCAGCTTTCCTGTGGTTCTGGATGATATTTGTTTTGTGTTTTAGTTGGAGTTTTGATGTGGTTGGGAGAGGCAGCAAGAACAGGTGTTTACCTATGATGCCATCTTGGTTGTTTTCTTTTCTTTTTTTGTTAATCCTCACCCAAGGATATTTTTTCCATCTATCTCCAGAGAGAGTGAAAGGGGGGGGGGGGAGGGAGAGAGAGAGAGAGAGAGAGAGAGAGAGAGAGAGAGAGAGAGAGAGAGTCAGTTGCCTCCTGCACTCAGGATTGAACCTGCCACCCAGATACATGTACTTGACCTCAAACCAAACCTGTAACCCTTGGTGTGCAAGCTGACACTCTAACCACTACCATACCGGCTTTTCTTTCTCTTATTCACAAATTACCATTCATGTGAGTGAATCAAACAGTTGTTTTGATTTCATATAAAAAGAAGTGAAAGTAAATATTGAATCATCTAACAAAATAACTAATGTAATGCTATATTTTAGAATTAAATTAAAAAGTTTTAAAATGGAGTAACTTATTGGTAAGAGGAAAATCCATGCTTTAATTTAAAAAATGACAAGGAATTTTCTGTAATAAAGATCATGTTTTAAGGAACATGTTGAATTCCCAGGAGTCCAAATATATGTCTGGGGTTTTACAGTTTTCTGAAGATGAAGCCTACAAGTCTAGGGCAGGTACTGTACTCTTCCTTAATATTTAGATGCCAAAAAAAGAAGGGGACCAGCAGTTATTCCCCTCCCACTGGAATAAGAAATCATTCTAATATTAACAAGTAATTTTACTAGCAATAGACTCTCCAAAGCAAATAAAGATGGTTTACATAAGAAGGGCCATCAAAAGAAAATGATCCATTCAAGAGAAATCATTATGAATTTCAGCAAACACTGAAACTATTAGCCAAGTCCAACAGGAAGTATAAACAATATTTTCCATTTCAGAGAAATATGTCTTATCCCAATGATTATTCATTAAGACACAAAGCCGGGCAACTCTTCAATATTTTGTTTTATAGAGGATAGCATAAGGGGAATTCCACTTAGAAACCTAGCCAATAGACTAGCAATCACAGCTCCTGGCATTTCAACTAAATGTTTTAAGCCATCACAGGAATAATTTGGGATACTAGAAAGAGGAAGTTTATGCACCTGGAAAAGACTACATAAACATGGAGAACTTAATGATCCTGTGTATGCCATCCTCAATTCCTTAAATTTGGTTTTCTCAAGAACCCTGTCAGTTTGTAATTGGAAAAGGCTGGGTGTACAGGGAAATCTAAATCCACATTACCAGCCCTTCCAACTCCTTGAGGACTGGAACATTGTCTAGTTCATCCCAAGGACTCCCCCTAGTAGGTCTTTAAGATGTACTTATTTAATTTGCCCTGGCTGGTTTGGCTCAGTGGATAGAGTGTCAGCCTGTGGAATGAAGTGTCCCAGGTTCAGTTCTGGTTAGGGCACATGCCCGGGTTGTGGGCTCAATCCCCAGTGGGAGGTGTGCAGAAAGCAGTTGATTGATGAGTCTCTCTCATCATTGATGTTTCTCTCTCTCCCTCTCCCTTCCTTTCTGAAATCAATAAAAATATGTTTTAAAAAAAGAAAATATATACTTATTTAATTAAATTACATTAAATCAAATGGTGTTTACCTAAGCTTTCATTTATAAAAGGATGGAAATTAATAATGGCAATCTTCCTGTAGTTTTTATTTCATCAAGTTGGGAAGTGTTTTTTGCATATTCTTTTACTCCTTCCCTCTACCAAGCACCAACATCTTGAGGGGAAAGAACCTGTATCGCTTGTCTTCTTACTCTGACTCTAGCATAGCAAAAGTTCAATACTGCTTTTAAATGAATAAATGAGTGGAATGAATGTTGCTTTAAATTCCTTTTTGTTAGACATGATTCTCTATACTGCAGAAAATTAATTTAAAGAAATAGTGGCTCAGGAACATGAAAAAACAAAACCTAGTACAGGAGATGGGATAATAATAAGTAGACAAAATAAACTACACATGCATGTTTTAGCTCTGTCTAATACAAATTTAAAATCTGAAACAGATATTCTGGATCAACAAAAATGCAAAGGACCAATAGGATAATATCAATAATCAATAAAGTATGTGCATCAACATAGGGTCCACGCTCCATGAGTTTTAGTATTAGTAGGAGAAACCATAAACCAGATTAGAGAATACATTTAAATTCTAAGTGCAAAGCAAATCTCAAAGATAAGCAGTGACAAAAGGGACAAAATGTGATAATAATCTTGCTCTAATTGCCACCCTAATCCCAATAGTTTGTTTTCATCACTGACTCCTGAATTTCCATCAACTTAGGAAAGATAATAAGAAATCCTTTCTTAAAGTTCTTAGCCCATTCAGGGTATGTGGACACTGAAGCCGTATGTTTCCTTGATACCTGTTTCACTGATAACAGGTGACCCAGAGCAGAGAAGGCAAGTGGCAAACAGGAGCTCATGCAGGGCAAGAAGTCAGGTCACAACCTCCCTCGTCCCTGCTCCCAGACCCTGCAGTGCTGTGTAACCACAGAGAAAGTGGCAATGAGAAAAGGCATTGTCTTGGCAGGAGCAATAGTGAGGAAAGAGGACTATGTAAGAGGGGATGGTGGCTCTATTGGAAGTCTGGAAAGCCACAGGGCAGAAATTTTCTTCTAAAAAGGCACAGCAGAAGCAAGTGGAATTCCTCTTTGCAGGGCTGAGTCCAACAACCCATTTTGACACCCAAGAGACCACAATCTTGAGACTTTATTTTAAAAGCAGATTAACTTGCTCAAAAGGGTTAGGTCTTCTAATGTAGTCATAACCTTGACTAATACAAACACATATGGTTTTTTTAAATGTTGTTAAATGTAAAAATGAATTCATGCTTAACGATCTTCGTGAACTTAATTTTTCACTTAATGCAATATTACTAAGATTTAACCATATTATTACCTGTTTTTATAGTAGTTTATTTTGACTACCTTTTGTCAGCAGCACAAACTGCCTTTTTCTGGCCCTGACTGTGGCTCACCTTTTCCATAAAAAAAAAAAAGAAAACTAAAACAAAAACAAAAAGATTAAAAGAAAACTAAGACAAGCTAAGATGAGACAAGTGAGTGCCCTGCCCCAGAGCCTCCAGGCCTCCCGCACCAGCCCTCCACCCCCATCTGCACTACACCTGCATGCTACCTTGGGACAGAGGTGCCCAGCCTGCCCATGGAGATGTGGAGACTGTGACTATTCTTTCTGCCTTTTGTAAAGTGATTGCCATCCTCAACACTTCACTGCATTTTTGCTCACTAGAGTCCAAGAAATGGGGGTGGGTGGCTCCACCCAGTAAAGTGCCTAACCATTTTTTTTTTAAGAAGGAAAAACAAAAAATGTTTGAAGAAAAGAAAAATAAGAAAAGAATATCCACTCTGTGCATATGCTACAATTTATTCCACCTTTCTCCTGTTGATGGGCACTTTGATTGATTCCAGCTGTTTGCAATGAAAATCATTTTTAAAAATTAAGAAGTATTAAAATATTAAATATTTTTCACTCCCACCACTCAGAGATAGTTACTACTAACATTTTAATATGTATTCTTTTAAGACCTTGCTATACAATTTTTATACAGTTAGGATTCTATTTTATAAATATTGATTTGTAATGTCAAATTGCTTTCCTAAAAAATAGATCTAATTTATAACTCTGTGATCAGAGGATGAGAGGGCCCATCCATTCAAGCCCCAGACTTAAAAGGATTATCTTTATTTTAAATATATGACTAGTTGATCAGCAAAGGCCTCGCCTTATTTTCTATTTGCATTTCTTTAACATTAGTAAGTAAACATTGTTCCCAAGTGACTTTAAATTTAATTTCCCCCAAACACAGGAACCATAAAGAAAAAGCAATCAACTTTGCTTTTATATCAGTATCAGTTTTAATGGGATATTTGTATACCTCTCAATCATTGTGTTAGTTTGTTTGAACAGATTTCATGAACATTTTAAGTTCAGTTCAGTATTTTAATGCTATACAAATAATGGAAACAATGGGCCTAATTATGGACTCATGCCTATATCACTTTCCCCCCGCTATTTTTGCTGGCAAATCACCTTTTATGACTGTGAAAAGAATTACCTGTGGAAACACCTTGTTTTTAATCATGCCATTCAAACTTATCCATGGCCCTAGCTGGTTTTGCTCAGTGGATAGAGCATTGGCCCATGGACTGAAGAGTCCTGGGTTCGATTCAAGTCACGAGCACATACCTCAGTTACAAGCTCCATTCCAGGCCCTGGTTGGGGCACATGCAGGAGGCAGCCAATCCAGGTGTCTCTCTCTCAGATGTTTCTCTCTCTGTGTCTCTCCCTGTCCCTTCCACTCTCTCTAAAAATCAATGGAGAATATTCTTGTGTGAGAATTAACAAAATAAATAAATAAACAAACAAAGAAAGTCTATCCAGGAAGTAAAAATTTTATTACCCCATTAATGTTATTGTTACAGAATTTACCAGGCGACCGGGAAATACAGGAGCACTCGGAGATTCAGGAAAACCCCTTTGTTTTCAGATGTACTAGTACAATGACTCAGGGCAGTGGTCGGCAAACTCATTAGTCAACAGAGCCAAATATCAACAGTACAACAATTGAAATTTCTTTTGAGAGCCGAAAACCGACTTCTGCGCATGGGCCACGAAGTTTCAATCGCAATGTATGTGTGCCCCCGCACGTGGTATTTTGTGGAAGAGCCACACTCAAGGGGCCAAAGAGCTGCATGTGGCTGGAGAGCCACAGTTTGCGGACCACTGACTCAGGGTATCAGTTCTCCAAATCCTGAGTGAGTCAATATGGAGGAAGCCTTCTCTTTATATTAGGCTTCCGGAATTTTCGAGGGCCTTGCAGCCCCGCCCCTACATGTCTTATTTCCCCTTCATTATCATTTCAGTAGTTTTACTGAGTGTAAATATAAACAAAACATTACTCACACTCACCACCGAGAGGCCATATAATCTTATTTTTATATTTCTTCTTTCTTTTCTAACTAGTTTTCCATAGTTAAAATGT